>NW_027397100.1:10942380-11325371 GCF_003265705.2 Callorhinus ursinus
CCTCCGCTGGGGCCGGGACTCACGTCTTCCACTTGCTGCTCCAGCCGGAGCTTGGCCTTGGCCAGAGCGCTCACACGGTCCTCCTCGGCCTGCAGGTCGCCCAGGGCCTGCTGGTGGGCCTCCTGCAACGCCTTCTTCTCCTTGGTCAGTCGGGCTACCGACTCGTCCAGGGCCGCCATCTCCTCGGTCAGGTTCTTCACCTGTGCCAAGTGCCCGGGTCACCATGAGGACGCCCCTCCCACACTCTGGTCTGAGAAGCCACCCACCAGGGCACAGCCACCGCCCCTTCCAACTAGGGGCCCTCGGGCAAGTCCCTTCACTCTGAGCCTCAATTCTCAGTAGATGCTAGTTTCCTTCGCTGTAACAGGAGTTACAGACAGTCCTGGCTCCCCCTGTGAGCACCTGAGCAGGCAGCTGACCCCCGGGCCCCCACCCCCATCGCCAGTATAATGGTGTCCGTACTCCCGGTCCCGTGAACCACATGGGGCCGCAGCAGGGGCCTGATGGCAGAAGGCATGCCTAGGCACCGGGGCACGCAGAGCTGGGAAATGGGCGTCCTGCCCTCAGGAGGCCTCTGGTCCAGGATGGATGACAGATGCTAGCATTTCTGAGCACCACCGTGTGCCGGGGCCCTGTGCTGAGTGCTGGCAGAAGCTGCTCACACACCGAATCCTCCAGCACCGAATGAGGGGAATGAGCTAAGTGCTGCTATTAACCCCATTTGACAAATGAGCAAACTGAAGCCCAGAGAGAGGGAGTGACCCGCCCGTGGCCACCCAGCAGGGGTGTCCTAGAGCCCGGAGGGACAGCAGCAGCTGCCTGACCCCACAGCTGGCCCGGCCCACACCTTGTTCTCCGTGGCTTGCTTCTCCTTCTCGGCCTTGGCCAGTGTCAGCTCCAGGTCGTCAATGTCCTTCTTGAGCTCTGTGCACTCGTCCTCCAGCTTGCGCCGGCGGGCGGCCAGGTCGGCGTTCACCTCCTCCTCGTCCTCCAGCCGCTCGCTCAGCTCCTTCACCTTTGCCTCGAGCTGCACCTTGGACTTGATCAGCAAGTGGCAGCGCTCCTCAGCATCCGCCAAGTTTTCTTGCTCCTGGAGAGGGACGTGGGGAATGGGGCAGAGCTAGGGCCAGCTGAGCCCGCCAGGGGACACCAGGCCAGGCCAGGCCCTGAGGAAGAAAGTTCACGTGTCCATGCAAAGGTCTGACATCCATGCTCAGCTGGGGTCTGGGGACCAGGAATGCTTATGACCTACCTGCTCTGGGCCCTGAAGGGACTCGGGTGTGGTGGATTGAGGGCTCAGGAGAGGGAGGGGCAGGGGCTGAAGCGGAAACATCCAGAGGGGAACAGAGAGGCTGGGGGCAACCCAGAGTGAGACCCGAACACGGGCTCGAGGAAGAAGTTCCAGGCTGAGGCCTTCTGGGGGGATGGGCAGCAGTGCCCCGGATCGGCTTGGAGACTCTCTCCCACCTCATTGTTTCCTCACCACCTGGCTGCCTAATGGTCTCCTGCACTAGCAGGTGAGTTTGGTGACACCCTGTCTTCCCACCAACGCGTCTCCAGAGCTGCGGCGGGGCCTGGTGCACCGGTGATACTCTGTTCGCAGAAGGAAGGAATGGCTCTGTGGACTTGGGGAGAGTCCAAGACCTCTGATCCCTGCCCTCTGGCTATTACTGTTACTTGCCCCCTGGGTCCCCAGGGGAAGGGAGCATGGGTCTGTGTCAGAAAGGCCAAGGGAGGGAGGGCTGGGGAGATGGCGCTCCACTGCAGCTTTAGCAGGAAACCAAGCTAGCAGGAGGTGGGAGCATCAAGACACGTGGACAGACGGACTCGGAGGGTGCGGAGGCCAAGTGTGGACCTGAGCCCACAGCCCTTCTCTCACGGCACGTCTAGGACTGGGAAGAAAGATCCAGGTCCTGAGCACACGGAGCACACCGGGTCCACCCTGGCCTGGCGGGGGCGGGTGGGGCAGGGTGGGGGTTCTGGGGTGCCAGGGGGCACGGGTCACCAAGGGAAGTCCCTCCCCTCCCCTCCCCCACTCACTGCCTGCAGCTGCAGGGCCAGGTCGTTCTTCTCCTGGGTGACACTGACGTGCGTCTCCTCCAGCTCCTGGCGCTTGGCCTCGGCAGCAGCCAGTGTCCCGCGCAGCCCCCGCAGCTCAGCCCGCAGGGCCGCCAGTTCCTCCTCCGCCTGCGCCGAGCGCAGCAGCGGCTTCATCTTGAAAAAGAGCTTCATCCAGGACCAGTTCTTGACAGCATTGAAGGCACGGATATTCCACTGGATGGTGAACAGGGCATCCCTGGGGAGGGGGGCCACAGGGGGCCAGGAGGCTCAGTGCGGCCCCTCATCGTGACGGCCCTGACGCTCCCGGGGCCCCTGCTCTGCATCGCACACTCTCAGCGTGACCTCTCCATCTCCCTGGCGGCCCTGTCCGGTGGGTCCAACGCCTCTGCTTTATAGGCCAGGTGGGGCGAGAGGGGCCCACGGTCCAACGGGTCTGCCTCCCTCATGTCCTGGCGGCCCTTGCAAGTGTCCTCAAGATACCAGGAATGGATCCCGCTACACTCTGGGCTCTGGGGTCAGACCGCCAGGACTCACCCCCCATCCCCCCCGCCGAGCTGGGACTGGGTCTTCCACTCACACGGCCCTTCAGCTGCTGGAGGTAATCACAGCACCCACCTCGGGGGACTGTCGTGCCCATTAACCAAGAAAAAGCAAATAAAGCCTCTTGCCTGGGGCCTGGCACTCCAAGAGTCTTGGAAAACACCGGTTGTCATTATTACCGTTCTGGGCCACACTCTGGGTGGCCTGCAGTGGAGGGAAAGGTGCTCTTACCCCAATTTTTGAGGTGAGTGAATGGAAACTGGCCGTTGAGGGGAACAAAACAGAACCCTGCCCCTTCAGAGCCACCCGGCCAGCCGCAGGGGATAAGCTGACCCACGCGGTAGATACCGTGATGAGCTGCGGAGAGCCCGGGGCTCCTGCCAGCCCCGGCCCGGCTCCCGGCCCCCACACACCTGCCGCCCAGCAGGCGCTGGTACTCCAGGCGCATGAGGCGGCCCCGGCTCCGTGCCTGCAGCAGCGTCAAAACCTTGGCCAGACGCTGGTCACGAAGCTCCTCCAGGACGCCTAGAAGCCCAGCCTTGAAGAACACCTGGGGGGTGGGGGGGAGGCACCAGGTGGAACCCCCAAGCGCCTGCGTGTCATCTGTCCAGTGTGACCACCCTCCATCCCGTGTGCCCCGACCTTGGTGTGGCCGAACTGGTACTGGGTGTACTCAATGTCCAGTGAGCCCAGAAGCTTCTCTGTGGCCTTCCTGCTGTCCACGAAGGTATCGTCTGGGATGGCACTGGGGTTCAGGATGCGGTACCTGGGGAGCAGGGAAGGGCTGGTGAGGAGGAGACCGGACAGGAGAGCAAGGGACGATTATTCCCAGGCCTCACAGAAGCTAGCGCAGAGGCTCCAGAGGGGCCCCACCGAACCAGCATGGCGGCACAAGGGGGTGAAAACTTAAAAAGCTTGGGCTGCGTTTAAACGCATTTTTTCATTACATCCGTTAAGAAATTGTATTTACAACAGGCGTGCGACACTTTCATAATTTTTTAACTTGTAATTTTTTTTGAGAAAGAGAATTCTAAACAAGAGCAAGGTTCCCAGCACGTCCACTGCTGTGGGTCCGGGTGGCTGTGGCCACACTGTGAAGGCCAGAGAAATACGAAAGCTCCCTCCCGAGGGGACTGAGGAACAAAGCAGAGCTCACTAGACCATGCGATATTTTACAGCCGTAACAAAATGAGTGATGCTACCTGTCATTATACACCTGTCCAAACCCACACAACGTTCACCGCCACGAGCAAACCCTGATGTAAACTCTGGGCGATTATGGTGTGTCACCAACTGTAACAGACGTCCCACTCTGGTGGGGGATGTTGCTCGTGGGGGAGGCTGTGCTTGGGGGGGGGCACAGGTATATGGGAAATCTCGGCACCTTCCCCTCCATTTTGCCATGAACCTAAAACTGCTCTAAAAAAAAAGTCTTAAATAAAAGAAAAAAAAGATAATGGTGCAGACTTATGTCTGCTGACAAGGAGCAATCTCTTTCTCTTACATGAAAAAACAAACTCACAAAACAAGGGTGGAGGGGTGGGGGGAGAGAGGTTGAGAGAGTGCGCGCACAAGAGAGCATGCGTGTGAGCATGCCCACAGTCTTCACGTCAACACGCGCGGGTACGTCAGGGTGGGTGACCACGGGGACTTCAGGACGGGGAGGGAACTATGGACCCCTAGAGCCTGACAAAATCAAACTTCCAAAGGCAGAGAGAGCTAATAGCACTGACTAGCATTACATACAGTCTAGTCTACGGGGACCCTCACTCAACTCCCAAGTCCACATCCAGCTCCGCCAGCCCCCCTTCGAGCCTCTTCTTGGACGTTTGCTGAAGACATTTCAAACTTGACTTGTTTAAAGTGGAACTCAATCCACTATCCCTCCACCCCCCAAATTATCAAAAAACCCGGTCTTGGGTTTTTTAAATTTTTTAAATTTTTATTTTTTTGTTTTTCTTTATTTTTTTTAAGATTTTATTTATTCATTTGAGACAGAGAGATACAGAGAGAGAGAGAGAGCATGAGCAGGGGCAGAAGCAGAGGCAGAGAAGCAGGCCCCCCGCCAAGCCAGGAGCCCAATGCGGGGCTCGATCCCAGGACCCTGGGATCATGACCCGAGCCGAAGGCAGACGCTCAACCATCTGAGCCACGCAGGTGCCCCATAAATTTTTTAAATTTTTAAAAAATTATGAAAGTGTCACACGCCTGTTGTAAATACAATTTCTCAATGAATGTAATGAAAAAATGCGTTTAAATGCAGCCCAAGCTTTTTAACCTACCACCTACCCCAGAGGCTCAAGCCCCAAACCTGGGATCATCCTTGTCTTGTTCTTATTCCCTATCCGACTCACCAACTCGGCCTATTGGCTGCACCTCAAGTACTTGCCGCAAGCCTGCTGGCTACTCCCCCAGCCCGTTCCACCCCTGCTGAGATGCCTGCCCAGCCCCCTCCCCAGGCCCCGTGTTCCCCTCGGTGACCCCCTCGGTGACCCCCTCGGTGACTGGAATCTCAGTCCTTGGGACGCTTGATCCCTTTGGCTCTAAGTGTGTGCCCTTCCCCTTCCCTCAGGCTGCTGCCTCCACCTGGGGGAGGGGGGCTGTGCAGGAGCAGGGTGGGGGTGGGCGGGGGAACCAGGGCCGGGCAGGGAGACACCCACCGCTGCCGGAAGTCAGCATAGAGCAGCCTGTTGGGGAACCCTTGGCGACAGATCCGGATTCCCTCCAGAACTCCATTGCAGCGCAGCTGGTGTAACACCAAAAAGGCATCCATGACTCCTGGACGTGGTGGGGGTTCAAGAGAAAGGTTAGAAGTCAATGGACATACCTTCATGCCCCAGAGAAAGACCACCAGCCCACAGAGGGGCTTTCTTTGAGACTGTGTGGGCCCCGAGGAAAAGGAAGACCCAGCTTCTCAGTCTGCCCTGTCCCCTCCCTCCAACGGCCCCACCCCACCAACCCAGTCCTGGGGTGACTACCTGGGGTCTTGTTCTCATTGGGGACAATGCAACGGACGAAGTGGGGCTGTGTGGCCCGCAGGTTGGTCATCAGCTTGTTGAGGTTCTCCTGGGGGTGGGAGAGGGGAGAAGGCACAAGAGGGGCAAGAAGCAGAATTGGAAACCATAGTGGATCAGCCTGCTAAGGACTGTGAGCCGGGCATCTAAGCATGCTTCTGCACATCGGTCCTTTCACTCTGGTCCTGGTGACCCTCCTCCCTCTTCTGCTTGACTGGGTCCCTGTCACTGTCACCGAAGCCTTCACCCCCCAACCCAAACCCCTTCCCTCCCACGGGCCCCGCGGCTCCCTGCCCAGGCAGCGTGCGGACGGGAAGCAGCACAGACTTGCTGTGATGTTCACGTGGAGAGGAGTTAAACATCACTGCAAGTCTTAACAGCCGCCCGCCCAGGGTGCAGGGGACAGAGCAGGGACCAGGGACAGGGGTGGAGGCTGGCAGGGGAGGGCCTACACGGGGCCCAGCCTGGGCCTCACCTTGTGCAGCTGGGACACCGTCTGGAAAGATGCTGCCTTCTTACGCTTCTCCTTCACCCCAGACTTGGGGGGCTCGGCTAGGAGAGATAGGGGACCTGTCACTCTAGGGGACGCCACTCTGTGAGTACCCTACAGGATGGCGATCTTGTCCCTCTGCACTCACTGGAGCAGGGGCCTGCGTAGTTCTCATAGAGGGCAGCCAAGAGCTTGTTCTGCGACTTTTGGAAGATAGGGACCACAGTCTCATTCAGTGGATCCTTGTTTTTCTCCAGCCAGCCCACGATGCTGTAAGGCACCTGGCAGAGACCGGACAGGTGCTGAGCAAGGGTGGGGTGCGGGAGCAGGGGGGACCGAGAGCCGAGAGAAGGGAGGAGGGTGGTCAAGGGTTAGGATTCCAACAGGCACCTACCACACCCGCATAGTGGACCACCTCAAAGTGGGCCTGGTATTTGCGCTTCTTGTCAGGCCGTGGCTGCTGGAAATTGGGTGACTTCCCCGCATGATTGTCATAGAGCTTGGCCCGGAAGCTGGCGTCTGAGGCCTTGGGGAACATGCACTCCTCCTCCAGGATGGACAGGATGCCCAGTGGCTGGGGACAGAGAACAAGCTTGAAGGGCTGCCATCAGGCCAGCCCATCCTGGCTGGGCCAGATCCCCATATCCTAGAGCCCTTCCTTCTGGAAGTCTTCCCAGACACCCCAACCACCTGCTGGGAGGGCCAGAAACCAGACAGGTGCCCAGGAGTCCTATCTTCTAAAAGAGAAGTTTGCAGCATGGCTGCCAGGCCCCTCTGCACAATTCACAGCTCTAGGCTGTCCTCTTGGCTCACAGCTGCACAAACTCAAACTGTTCCCACTCACATCCTGACGTCTGCGGTCTCTCTCTCACACACACACACATTCACACACACATACACAGTACAATAAAAAAAAAAAAAAGTTCAAGTTTTGGCTTCCTCACTTACTAGCAGGGGGGGCCCTTGGGCCTCAATTTCCTAACCTGCAAAGTGGGGAATGCATACTTTCAGTGCTGATTTCACAGCTAAAAACTACTGACCCTCCAAATGTGCCAAAGCAGGAGATCACAGAAATGCATACAAATCACCTGCTGCATGAACTCTTGTGGCTTCTTCAACAACGTTCAATATTCAAAATACATTTTCAGAGAAAAAGTAAGATGAGAAATGAGTGCATGTCTATAAAAGAAAATGAGCGCCCAGGATAAAGGGTTTGGGGGAGACTTACCCAAGTGCCCAGATATAGGCTGTACAAGGTATAGGATTAGGGGGAAACATTTTTTCCCCTCTTTAGTTCTGATTTTTCAAATTTTCTTTGATTTTTCTTTCTTCCTCTTGGTACCATGGGGAAATAGGTGTAACCAGTCAAATAAAGAAGCAAACAGATCCTACCCCGCAGCAGGACCTGGTGACCCGCAGAGCCGTGCATGCACACGGGGCTGTGGTCAGCAGGGCTGGGTACATGCTCACACGTACTCACCAACACACATTCACACCACCTCCAGCAAACCTACTTACAGCCACGCACACTGCCATTCACACACACACACACACACACACACAGAGACCCAGTCACAGCCCCGTTCACATACACAAGCTCACATCAATGTACACGTGCGCACGTGGATGCTTACACACGCTCACTCACCAGCCACAGTGCACATTTGTTCCTGCTCACTCACCACACCCACACCCCCCCTCTCCTTGCAGTGACCTTGGCCCAGGCCCCACCTTCTCGATGAGGTCAATGCAGGGCTGCAGGTCCAGGCCGAAATCGATGAAGACCCAGTCAATGCCCTCCCGTTTGTACTCCTCCTGCTCCAGCACGAACATGTGCTGGTTGAAGAACTGCTGTAGCTTCTCATTGGTGAAGTTGATGCACAGCTGCTCGAAGCTGTTAAACTGCAGAGGGAGGCGCTGGGCTCAGGGGAGGGGGAGAGGAAGACCCGCAGAGAACTGGGATGCGCGTGACTTCACCCCCACCCACCTGTGGTCCCCCATCCTGTGGAGAACGGAGCCCAGGGGTGCGGGCCTGCTCTCACCTCAAAGATCTCAAACCCCGCGATGTCCAGGACCCCGATGAAGAACTGCCGGGGCAGCTTAGTGTCCAGGGTCTGGTTGATCCTCGATACCAGCCACCGGAACAGCCGGTCATAGGTGGCCTTGGCCAGAGCCCCCACGGCAAACACCACCTGGACGTGTGGAGAGGCTGGGCTGGGACCCAACAGGGAGGGGGCCCTGCCCCAGCTGTCCCCAGTGGGCCCTAGCCTGCGAGTCACTCACCTGCTCCACACTCTGGCCCTTGGTCACAAACTCATTGCCCACACGCACTCGGGGGTGCAGAAGGCCTTTGAGGAGGTCCCCACTGCTGACCCCCATCAGGTAGGCAGACTTGTCAGCACCTGGCAGGGCACACAGGCGGGTTCAGGAGGAAGCCAAGAATATGGACACTTGGGGCCTCTGCCTGGGGTCAGCAGAGGGAGGCTGGGAGAGGTGGAGATCAGGGCGGGGGGGTGAGGGTCTGGAGTTGTGAAGTCAGGGGTTACAATGAGGGCCAGGGAAAACTGAGGCCAAAGGCTGTGGACAAGGTTAGGGTTAATAGACATGGGACAAGACACTGGGATCAGGGTCAAGGTTGATGACCAGGTCAGGCCAGGGTCAGGACCCCTCACTCTCAGTGCCGTCGGCCTCAGCCTGCTCCTCCCGCTGTTTCTGCTTGAACTTCATGTTGCCAAAGTGCAGGAGGGCCCCCACGATCTTATAGCAGGCACACTTCTCATCCACGCTGAAGCCCAGGATGTCCATGGCATGCTGTGGCAGGGGACAGAAGGATCAGAGAGGGCCAGGGGCCAGCCGAGCGAAGGGCCCTGGGACTGATCCCCAATCTCCACCCAGCCTCACGCATCCCCCTACCATCAGCCCCCCGCTTCACCCCTCTCCCACCACAGACGTACATCAGTCGCCATCAGCTCTTCCCCATCATCCATGTTGTCCACAGTGATGACCCCCTGGCTGCAGAAGTGGTAGTCGTAGGGGTTCATAGACAGAAGCAGCATATCTGGGGGTCCCGGGGAGGAGCAGGGGGAGTTTGGTCGTGTGCACTCAGCTATTCTCCTCCGCCCCCCCATCCCAGCATGGGAGGCCCTGGGGGCCACCCCAGCCAGAGTGGCTTTGCTCACTCCCTCCCCCATGCCCGTGGCTTTGCTTGCTTTATGGTTCTCGGAGGAATGAGCCCAGGCCCCATGTGGGGAGCTAGGACACAGGAAGCACCACACCCTGCCCTCTTGGGGTTTGCAAGAGAGGGGAGCTGGGCAGAAACAGAACCACTGCTTCCCCCTGGTGCTGCACGAGGCCTCTCCAGTCCCAGGACAGCAGAAGGGACAACCTGGCCAGGGCGATGACACCCAGGGGCCCTTCTCCAGCACAAGAAGGAGAGGGCTCAACAATAACCAGAGGTCCCAGCCAAGGAGTGGGGGGACGGTCCCACCTAGCCCCGTGGGCTCTGACTCCCGCTCTATCAGCCCCTGACCCTCACCCTGTAGCTCTGGCTTCTTCCCGGAGAGGATCTGGTAGTAGACGTGGTAGCCACGCTCACCGGGCAGCTGGAAGATCACTCGCGACTTCTCCAGGAGATCTGGGAGAAGGAGGGGCCCTGGCCTACCATCCCGTTTCTCCCAGACTGTTGGGTCGCCCCAACAGGGCTGAGGGGGGAGCAGGGAGGAGGTGCCAGTGAGGGTCAAGGGTGAGTAGAGAGGCGCTGCGTCCACACTGCGCCAGCATGTACGGAAGGGTGTTAGCATGGGGAATGTGCGTCTGTAGGTCTGTGTGTCTGTGTGTCTGGCAGGGGAGGGGGTGTCTACGTTTGTCTCCTTCCAAATGGGCTTTCAGTCCTTCATCCAGACCACGCTCCTTCCCTCCAGAGCAGAGCTGGTGTGTCAGTGCATGTGTGGAGCTGAGCTTCCACATGCATGCAAAGGGGTCGGTCAGGGAGCAAATGACGATGTTCCCTGGTCATCACATGCCTGTGCTCATCCATCGGGGTCTGGCCATGCACCCCAAGGTGGGGAATGGTCAGTGCGGGGCCTTGCAGGCGGCCTGGGACCTGGTGTCCGAGCAGTGGGGTCAGGTCAGGTGGGAGAAGCAACGACCCCCACGAGGTGGGAGGGCAGGCTTCCAGGAAGGACAGGGACTCTGTGTGTATGTGAGGCTAGGGCAGGGGTGGGGCACAGGCCTGCCCTACTGGAGGCCAGAGAAAGCACTGGGGTGGGGTAAGAACCCAGTAACAAAGGAGCCTGACTGGCCCAATAAAGATCTGGGTCTCCATCTTAAGACAATGGAATCTAGAGAAGGTTTTTAAGCAGAAACATGATGTGGTCAGACTAGTATCTGAGAAAATATCACTCTGGCTGGAAAACCAAGCAGAGGAATGGAGGCTGGGAGACCATGCGGAGGCTGGTGGAATGTTCCAGGGGAAAGTGAGGTGGCAGGGGATGGGCAGTGGCCAGAAGAGGGAGAGAAGTGCCTGGAACAGGTGGGAGCCCCAAGGACTTGAGGATGGCTGCTCAGTCTGAGCAGAAAGACCCGGGCCTCTGCCCCCCATCCCCACGCTTTCCCACCCGGTAAGTCCCCTAGACTCACAGCTGTCAATATCTGCGGATGCGAGCTTCCCGGAGGGGCCGAAGTGAATGCGGATGAACTTGCCCTGTGGGCAGAGGAGCAGGCTCAGCACGGGCCCAGCCATCTGCGGGCTCCAGCTGCTGAAAGCTCCCACCACCTCCATCTCCCTGCTGCCAATCCCCACCCCCCTTCTCCCACCGTGGCCACTCACAAAGCGGGAGGAGTTGTCATTCCGCAGGGTCTTGGCGTTGCCGAAAGCCTCCATGGCAGGGTTAGCCTCGATGATTTGATCCTCGAGGGTGCCCTGGTGACAGCAGGGTGAGGGGTCTGTCAGCCCTGATGCCTCTGACCGGGAGACCAAGGGGCCCAACGGTCCTGGGTATCAGCCCATCCTGGACAACTCTGGGCAGGGGAAAGGAAGGGGGACTCCCCGGGGCCTCATTATCATTGCCTGCCCCACTCACACTGGCCCCATACTTACCCCAGTCTTTGTGGCCAGAAATTGCTGGAAAGAGAAGGAAGACAACATTAGAAATGTTGTATGAGGTCTCACCGGGCTGGTGGATGGGGGTGGCAGTGGTTAGCAGGACAGTGAATGTTAGTCCCCCAAATGTGTAGCCCCCACACCCCCTCCCCAACCCTGTCAGCACTGTTAGAAGGAGAAATGCTAGAAAGTGGGAATGAGCTTGGCCCTAGTCAGGGGCCTGAGGCATGGGGCCGTGTCTCGGGGTCCCCTACTTGCAGCCCTTCCCCTCCCCCAGCTCTGTCTCTGGCCTTTTCCATAGCCCTTAATTTTCCAAACTCCAAGAAGTGAGTCTGGGCGACCGGAGCCCGGGCGTCCCGCCTCCCATGACACCACAGCCACCACATGTGTCATCTAGAGGGACCTGCAGAATTGAAGGGATCTCCGTCCCTTCCTCTCCCAGCCTCATCCTTGTCTTCTGTCTGTGTCCCTTTGCTTCCCTTCCCCACCCTGGTTCCCTGCAGCCTGGGAAGAAAGGGAGAAAAAGGAAGGAATGGATTCTGGAAGGCCAGGTGCCAGGCCACCAGGGGACTTTGGTTATTCACCCACCTCCAGGGAGCCCAAGACTTAACGATCCCCCCAGAGACATTGCTGGGGGGATGGAGGCTGGAGGGAAATGGCAAGAGCCCCTCCTTCCGAGCTCTGCCCCCCACACTCATATCCGGGGCCTTTTGAATAGGGCTCTCTATGACAGATGTAGTCAAATTTGGGGCCAAGGGGAGGGGATTGATAAGGCTTTTAAGTTCCAGCATGCATGGACCCTGTAAGCCAGCCAGCCTTTCCACCTCCCTTGCCTGACACCCCCACATACACCCCACTGTGCAGAGCTCTTTTCTGCCCCGCCTTTCCCAGCTGCACCCCTGCCAGCCCTGGCCTCTCCCTGGCCTCTGTTCCCATTACTGGACCAAGCCCCAACTTTCTGCAGCATCCTTAGAGACACTGTGGGGGGGTTCAAAAATGGGGTGGGGAAAGGAGGGAGCAAAGAGCACCAAAAAGTCAACAGCAAAAACAAAACAACAAAAACAACCACCACCACAACAAAAAAACAAAAACAAAACTGAAAGGAAAAACAAAAGCAAGAAAATCAAATGAGGGAAAAAAGAAAACAACTTTAAATGGAAAAAAAAAAAAGAAAAGAAAAAGAAGAAAGAAAAATGCCCCAGAATAAAGCAAGGCTTAACAGGACCAGGAGTAGGAGGTGGCCTTGGGCTTCTGGAAAAGAAAAGGCAGCCCATTTTGGGGGTGGAGGAACACACACAGAGCTCTGAACAGCTGGCCCTGGGGGCTAAGAATGAATGTTATACCCAGAAAACAAAAATAAAAGAAAACACCGGTCCCCCATTATTTCAGAAATTTCAAAAATCCATACAGAAATCACTTGGTGAGAAACTGCCCCCTGACCCTGGCTGTCGAGAATGCCCTTGGCTCTGGTTAGACTCCACATAAGCCTGCTTTTTGACTGACAGCAGGTAACTGTCTTTGGTGCTTGAAAACCAAGAAAACAATCACTTCATAGTTAAAAGCCGCCGATTTGGTAAACTTTCAAAATAGGAAGGTCGTGACGGAAGGGAAAATTACATAAAAAGTTTAGGAACAGCTGCGGTCCTGCCCCTGTGTGTTACAGATGGGGCCACTGAGGCAGGCCCAAAATTGGGTCCCACGGTATGGAAGAGGCGGTCACAGCCTCTCTCTCGGTCAAGCCTTGCTCAGGCCAGAGTCTGCCACCAGGGTGGGAGGCTCAGGCAGGGCTAGAGGCTCTGGGGAATCAACTTTTTAAAAAGGAATAAAAAAAAAAGAAAGAAAGAAAGAAAAAGAGAAACAGTGAGAAGCAGTGGGGGGAGTGGGGAGTGGCGCCCGTGCGGGCGAGTCTTACGGCCTTCTTGCCCGGCCCGTCTCCTAAGGCAGCCACGGTGGCAAAGTACTGAATGACCCGCTTGGTGTTAACCGTCTTACCGGCCCCCGACTCTCCGCTTAGACGACACAAACACGAGTCACCAAAGCCCATCTGGCCACTCTAATTCCCCCTGCCCCCAACACCCCAACCCTCAAGCAGGCACTCTCTCCCTTCCCCCTGACCCAGCTCCCAACTCAGGACCCCCAACTCAAAGCCCTCCAGAGACAGATCAGCCCTCAGAGGTGCTGAGTTGTGTACAAAGCAAGCCAGGGCAGAGCATCCCGGTGAGATGAGAACACACACATGATGCCATAGTGCTCTACTGAGCACTAACGTAGTGCCAGGCGCTGGGCCAGGTGCTTTACCCGCCCTGGCTCATTGAAGCCTTAGAAACCCTGTGAAGCAGGCACCATTATCACGCCTATCTTATGGGTAAGGAAATGGGACTCAGGGAAATGACGTAAATGTCCCTGCTGTGTGCCAGGCCCATATGTTAACTGGCCGACTCCTTATAGATCTGCATCGTAGGTAGGTAGGATTGTTCTGCTTTTACTGATGAGGCTCAGGGGCTCAAGGGTACCAGCAGGAAGTGGGATGTGTGAGAACCTGAACCCAGGTCCTTCTGGGTTTTAAAGGCCTTGCTTTTAACCACCAGGCTGCATGCACGCACACACACACACTCAGACACAATGTCCATATTGGCTTGTCTGGACATGAACTTGGCATGTAAGAATTCTACCACTTTCTCATGGGGGCAAATGAAAAATCAAAATCAGATTCAGGGGTAAGGAAATTATAAGGAGGAAAGGGAAAGTTATCTCCTCCCTCCCGGTGAGCCAGAATCATAATTCTCAAAAGATCCAGGTGGGAAGGGGAGAGTCCAGGCCCTGGGGGGAGGGAGTATCAGGGCTGGTGATCACTCTGGTGCTTGGGTATCCCTTCCCTGTCCACCATCCCATAATGCATCTGCCCAGAATGGGGACAGAGAAAATGCTCTAATTTAACTTTAGTAGGACACCAGCTCCAGGTGGTAGAGGCCCTACCCTAAGCACTTTGGAATCAACCCTGGGAAATGATTTTACTTCCACTCCCCTACTACCAGGTGGTCAGCACTTCCCACCACACCCCCAGAGCCCCACACTCACGTGATCAGCATGGACTGGTTCTCTCGGTCTGGAGGAAAGGGGAGGAGATAGAGAAGTTAGCCAAGGTGGGGAACCAGTCACAGGTGGAACCCCCTGGATATCCACCACCCAGGGCCAGAAACGGGAAGGACCAAGCGGGATCATCCAGACTGTGGCCAGCTCCCACCTGACAGAATGCTATGCTAGAGTGTCCAGCAGCATCAAAAGGGAAGCAGTACAAGTGGAGGGAAAGGGGTCCTTTACAGGGGCCTCCCTGGAGCAGGGGTCGAGGTTTTTGGTGAGGGAGAGGAGTCGAGACGGCTCTTACTGCGCAGCATGTCATTGTAGGCGTTATCCGCCACTGCATATATGTGGGGTGGGGCCTCCGAGCGGCGCTTTCCCTTGTAAGCAGCCACCACGGAGGCCGTGTACACCGGGAGCCATTTGTACGGGTTGATGGTGACACAGAAGAGGCCCGAGTACGTCTGAGGAGAGAATGTAAGGTGGGTTATTGAAGGCCAAGTTCCCATCCTCTGGCCCCAGCCCTCACGAAACCGTCCGTGACCCTTGCAATACGCCCCAAGGAATCACTTAAGGTGCCCCGCCACACCCTCTGTGGCTGTCCTTGCCCGCCCGGGCCCGTACGGCGGCCCCGCTGCCCGTGGCCCCACCTCCACATTGCCACGCCAAGCCTCTAGCCGCTGCTCCGCCCTGCACTCCAGGAGCCGAACCTCCCCTAGCCCCGCCCCAGCCCGGGGCCCCGCCTTCCCAGGGCCATGACATCACCCAGCCCCACCCCTAGCCCCGCCCCCCGCGGCCCAGTCCCCACAGCGCAGTGGCTCTCCCCCTGGCCCCGCCCCTATCCCTATGGCCCCACCCCCACCACACGCCGCCGGGGCCCACGGCTCACGTAGATCATCCAGCGAGCATAACGCTGGCGCAGGTTGTGCAGCACTGCTGCCTCGTTGAGGTGTGTCATCATGGCCATGTCCTCCAGCAAGTCGAAGCGGGGCGGGTTCATGGGCTGTAGCTCTGCTTCGCGCACCATCAGCATCTGTCCGGGAGACCGTATAGTGGGAGGCCTTAACATGGGGTGGGGTGGCAGGGGGGCAGGAACCGACTGACCTCAGCCTCTTACCCTGTGCCCCCCCCAGGCCCCCTTTCATTCACTGCGCTAGCGCTAGCTAGCAAGGAGCTGCACCCCAGGGGACAGAGAAGCTAACTCCAAAAGAGGGGAGCCAAACCTTCTGGTCTTTGGTCTCCACGTTGACTCTGCCCCCAGTGGCCTCCGACCTGATCTCGGCCTCCACATAGGCATCCTGTTCATCAGGCACCCAGACCTTCTTCCTCCCTGGTTGGGGGAGAACATTGGGGCTTTGAGAAGGGCTGAGGCACATCCAGGGGTTGGGAGCCCAGCTGGGGTTCCCAAGCCATGCCCGTAGAGCTATGTCCCTCCCATGAGCCCCTGCGTCAGGATGCAAGGAATACACAGAGACGATCCTTCCAGACCCAGGATCCTGGGAGGGCAGAGCTGGGAGAATCCATAGGGATCTCCAGAGGGATTCCCTGACTGAGGTAACAGTCCCTCACCGCCCTGGATTGCATACTTGGGTTCAGATTCCTGCTTTTGCGTATCTACCCTGCAACCTTGGGAAAATCCCTCATTCTCTCTGGGTCTGTTCCCTCAAAGGCAAAATGTTATGGGCATCTCCTGAGGTCCTATATGGAACAGCCCTCAACATCAGGAACATAATTCTCAGGGGGCTTCTGCCTCCCCCCGCTCTCTGTTTTGCTGAAGACTCAAACCCACTTCTAATTCTGTGTCTTGTGTTCCTTCCTGCCTGGCCAGCTTGCCCCAAAGCTTCAGGGAGCCCATATTTCCTGGAGGTTAAAGGCACGGACTCAGACTGCAGACCACCAGATTCTGTTCCCTGTCCTGCTACTACTAGCCGAGTGCCTTGGACTGGACCAGCTACAAAGCTTGCAGGCCCCTTGTTAAAAAAAAATCATTACGAATTTCAAGAGGGTGATTCCAGAGTGTTAAATCAAGCACGAGGCCCTTCTGAGGATGATGCCCTATGCAGTGGCAGAGGTTGCAGGCCCATGAAGCTGGCTTTGGCCCTCGTCCCCACCCTCCCCAGGTTGTTGAGATGATGCATGGAAAGTCATCCACTCTGGGCCTAGCACAAAATAAGCACTTGATACACACTGCCTATTGTTATTATTGTCCTATGAGCAAACCAAGTCATAAATAGTAGTCTTTATTCCTGTCTTTGGCTTTGGCTCTATGGAAAGCACTAAAAATAACTCCAGCACAGGTTTTATGGACACCAGCCTACATACATACCAATCACTCTCATCTCAGAGGCCTCAGGCTCCAGCCACAGACTGCTGCACCGGGAGACAGGGAATACTGTCCATTTTACAGAGGAGCAAACCGAGGCTTGCTCACAAACATGCAGTGATGTACACAGATGTACATCTGAGAATGTAGCCTTAGGACCCCAGACTCTGAGGGAACGGGCCAGGGCTAAAGCTGCCAGCCCTGAGCTCAGTGCCACCACCCCTCCCCACTCCCGGTCTGAGTCCGTAAGGGCTACACTGCGGCTGTGCCCTCCTGCCTTCACTTACCATCCCACGGGACAGTGTGCACCTTCATCAGGTCCTGGTAGCCCTGGCGGAGGTAGCGGGCAGACTCCCCAAGTTCACTCACATCCATCATGGCGGTGGCACCGAGAGGTGGAGGACGAGGGACTAAAAATCTTGGAGGTTCAAGGCAGTCCAAGGCATCAGGCACTGCAAGATGGCAGTGATGGAGGAACTGAGGGACCAGGGGCCCCAAACTGGGACATGATTCAAAACCCACAAGGCCTAATACTCAGTGATTCCCTGGGGGTCCCCATCTCAGCCTCCCTGGTGAGCCCCCAACACACACACACACCCCAGAACATTCTTTCCCACAGATACAGAGACTCGTGCCCACCCATGGGGACCCTCACCCTTTGGTTCCAACCTCAGCCCTGATCACCCACCTCAGCACCACGGTGAGGGCTGGGAGCTGGGCTACCCCTTTTATTGCCACCGTCAAGGTCAGCGGAGGAGAGCTATGTCAGCAATCTCCACGTGTCACAGCCCCCCCAGCCTGGCCACAGGACACAAAAGGCAAATTCCCTTTTATCTCTACCAGCACGGCCCCTGGGCTATTTTTACCTCCCATTGTCATGGGATCACAAAGGCGGAGAGAGACACTCTAACTAAGTGATAGGGAGGCTGGGATTCAGAGAGCAAAGGGGCAGGACAAAGCCATGAGAGATCTGAGAAGACTGAGGAGCTCAGAGAGAGAAACTGAGTCACAGGGAGTCTGTTCCACCCAGAAAAAGACTCACACCCCCAGAAACAGAGCAAGGAGACTCAGAGAGAGAAACCACAGAATGCCCTCTGGGATTATTTGGCACAACCCTCTTTATACATCCAGGGAAACTGAGGCCCAGAGAAAAGAAAGCACTGGCAAGTCTCACAGATAAGCAGTAACAGAGACCCGATCAAAAAGAGAAGCAGAGAGAGTGAGACATCCCTCTCCAGTAGTGGCATGCTGTCTCTTTCCTCCCTACCTCCATCCCCATTTCCCTGGGGCCCCCTGAGGAAATCACACATGAAGAAAACTAGACCAGGGACCATAGGCATAAAGGAATAATTTGGCTGAAGAGAAAGCAAAATGAGGAAATTCAGAACACTTAGGAGACATTCAAGATTCCCAAGAAACCAAGTTCTCACTCTTAGCCCCCTCCCGCACCCCACTCTCAACAGGGGTTGGGTGTGTTGGCGTTCAGTCTGCCTGAGATGGGCTTCGGAATACATCAGGGCCCTTCCAGGCTCTCCTGTCCATCACCCCGTTCAGGCCTCGGTGACACCACAGAATTTCAGAGTCAGAGAATCAAAGGATCCTGGAACCTGAGACAGTGGACGTGTAGAAACTCACAGGTCCAGAGCCAGGATTCCAGCCGGATGTCAGGCTGAGCTCACACAGAGAACACCTCCATACCAACTGGCCACCAATTCTAAATACGTGACATATCATATTCTATAAAATATATAGAAATCATTTCAAAGATACATTTTCCACTGTATACAGTTCAAGGCAGGTAACACGAACATAGGATGATAAAAGTGGAAGAGTGGTCCTTTGAGAGGGAGTAATGAGGGGATGAGGCACGAGAGAAGCCTCAAGAATGCAGGAAACACTGTAGACTGAGCACAGCGGGGTGGGGGGCGTGGTTACAAAGGTGTGTTCACTCTGTGAAACTAACTGAGCTGTATGTTTAAGATGTACGTATTTCACTGCTTGTGTGTTACAGGAAAACTTTGTTAAAAATGCATGGCCAGGGGGCGCCTGGGTGGCTCAGTCGGTTAGGCGGCTGCCTTCGGCTCAGGTCATGATCCCGGGGTCCTGGGATCGAGCCCCGCATCAGGCTCTCTGCTCAGCAGGAAGCCTGCTTCTTCCTCTCCCATTCCCCCCTGCTGTGTTCCCTCTCTCGCTGTGTCTCTGTCAAATAAATAAATCTTAAAAAAAAAAATGCACAGCCAGATTTGGCAGTATCTATTAAAATTACAAATGCCCAGACCCTTTCAGGAATTAATCCTACAGATACTTCTCCATGTTATGAAATGATACAGGTCTCCTTTGGGTGACATTTAGATTGTTTCCCAGTCTTTTTCCCAACTAAAGGGCAAGAGCTTGGTCTATATCCCCAGCACCTTACAGAGCGTCTGCATGTAGTAGAAAGTCAATAAATTTGTTCTGACTTAGAGTAGGAACCAAACTTGATAGTTTAAGATTATAGGGTTTTAATCTCCTCATGGGGTCAGAGGCTAAGGGGCTATGTTTGAGCAATTTATAGGAAGCTCAGGAGGTGGGAAAACCCTGCTCACTGTTTGAAAATGCTCAGATAGAAGGCTTCTTTCCTCAGGCCAGAGCAGAATTAGCCTGGAGAATCAGAACCTCTAATGAGCCTAGCCAATACCAAATATGATGTTGGTCTGAATTCTAGAATTACCTGCTCAGTGTATAAAGCTGGGGCTGAGAAACCAACCAAAAGAAATGGGTCTAGAATTGCCCTGTAAGTTTGCTTCTGCTACGCAGGGCACACCTGCCCGCTGAGATGAGCACACAGACAAAAACGACAAAGCACTGGGGAGATCCAGGATGCACCCGAGAGAGGCACCTACTGCCACGATCTGCAAGGACGTATATAAGCGACCAACCTTATGTACGTGAAGAGCTGTTCTGGAGGAGAGGAAGCCTGTGTGATTTGTGGTGGCCTCAAGAGCAGGCCAACAGGGTGGTTACACAAGGCAGCAGTTTGGATACACACACAGGAGGGGTTTTCTCATCCTCAGAGCCAGTCAGCGATGGAAGAGGCTGCCTGGAAGAAAATGAGCCTGCCAACAGCAATGAGGAACCACACAGAGGAAACTTCACAGAGCCTTGTGAAGCTTTAGACTGGGTAACCTCAGAGATCTGCTCCAACTTTAGGACCCTAGGATTCTAGAACCTCCAGAAGCTTCATTTCTTCATAAAACTACCCTCTCATCCCAACTAACCCACACATTGAGTAGGCAATGTAGACGGTCCAAAGTCCTTCTTCCTGCCTTTTCTTCCCAAGATTTGAAGTACAGAGCCAAGACATGTGTGCACCTTGGCTTACAATCCTGGAGTGTTAAAATTGGGGTCACTAGAACTCCGAAGTGCTAGAATCCAGGGGCAGAAGACTTGAGGCAAATATGACAAAATGTATACAATGCTTTAATTGTTCTCTGTACTTTCCTGTATCTTTTATATCCCCCCTGCTTTTTTCCCCTCCAACTAAAGACAGCAGAGCATGAGAAATCAGGAGCATCAGGGCTGAAAGGGAAATCATGTTGTCTAGACCCTCAGCTGAGCTGAGGACATGGAGGCCCTGATGGGGACGGAGGGAGCCCAGGCCAGACTCTGGGATCCCAGCCCCAAGGTTAGTGCTCTACCCCAGCACACGGAAGCCAGCAAAGGAGAAAGCAACTGTGGTGAGGACTGCATGAGGGCAGCTGGGGCACCTGCAGTCTGGCCTGCAGTATGTCCACCCTCCTGGACTCTCTCCAGAAATCGCTCTGAGAACCACAGTCCTCAAGGGACTTCATTAAGGTGCTAATAGTGCTAGGAAGGATTGTCAGGGAGGGCTCAGCCTCAGGCATCCAAGCCTTAGTGCTCCCAGGCCCCTAGACCCTGGCGGCCCTGATTTCCCTAAGCTGAGGGCCTGTTGCTGCGCTCAAAGACTACAATGCTGAAAGTCCCCTACCTACACCCCCACAGCAGAGCCAGGAGGATGGGACGGGAGGATGGGAAGGAGCCATGCAAAGAGCCAGAGGAAGAATATTCTGAGCCAGGGAATCTTGGGCCTGGCTAGGAACAGAGTTGGAGAGGAGGGGCAGGATCCAGGGGAGAGAGTAAAGTGGCCAAAGACAGAGATAGGCAGTCTTAGGATATAGGGGAGCTGGGGCCAAGCTGGACATCGGGGTCTAGGTATCCCCAGTTTCTATCAAAGTTCTCAGATCAGCAGTTGCCAAGAGTCCTGGAGCTCACAGCTTACTAGGAGGCAGAACTAGAGGCAGCTACGAGCCAGGGCTATTTGGGGGAGATTTCCATGAGCAATGAGCTGATGGGGCAAAGCCCAAAAGGGACATCAGAACTCCGGCCTCTTCTTCTAGCCCAAAATGCCACTGGGGGAGTATCAGAAAAAGCAAGGGCAGATAAGGAGACAGAGAAGATGTGATTTGGGAGCCATCCCCAGCCAGAAATGGATCTGTCACCAATGCACCTCAGTGCCTGGAAGTCCTTCTTTGATAAAGATATTGAAAGACTCTGTTTAAATGCTACTTCAGTGGGAGGGACACATGGATCCAATTCGACATGCATCTGGCAGCTTCTTTTCTGTGTCCAGGATGGGAACACAATACTCATTGTCCAGGAAAGGAAAGACACCCAAAGGAGGTGTCAGAGTGGAGGAGTTTGAAGGACAAGACCAAGTCTGACACCTAGACGGGCAAGGAGACAGGCATGACAACAAGGCCCTTTCCTTCACAGAGCAGCCGTCAATAAACAAGTAATCTTTTCCAAGGGAATTAAAGATGGCGGCACATGCTATGAAGGCACCACAGTAATAGGGTGGAGGGTTGGGGGGCGGTACATGATTCAGGTTGGTCAGGGAGGGTCTCTGAAGAGGAGGCATTCAAGGTGAGACCTGAAGGACGGGAGGATGGGAAGGAGCCATGCAAAGAGCCAGAGGAAGAATATTCTGAGCAGAAGGAACAGTTAATACAAAAGCCATGAGGTGGAAAATAGCTTGGTGCATTTGCAGCCCTGTCACCATGCTGGGGCCACTGGAGCGGGGACGGGGGGTTATAAGGTGAGGTGACATAGGTATGCAGGGGCTGGATCGCCGAGAGTCCTGTAGGACTTGGAAGGAACTCTGAACTTTCCAGCAAGTACAACGGGAAGCTGTCCGGACAGGAGAGTAAGTGGTTGGAGGTTGAATGCCAACCACCCTGGCTGCCATCTAGAGAATGGACTAGAAGCAGCAAGGAGGCCCTGGCCACCCAAGAGGAGGTCACCGAGGGCAGAGGAGAGGGGATGCAGAACAGGAGCCCAAACTCCAAGGCCGGGGCAGCCACATAGGGAGGGCAGGCCAGATGGAGCAGGTGGGACTAGACTGTGAAGGGCTTTGGAAGCCGGATCGGGGTTTGGCGCTTTCTCCTGCAGGAGTTGGGGAGCCATCAAAGGCATCTGTATTTTATGTTTCTCATCAAAGAGCTCTGAGCAAGGACATTTGACAGCGTGGTCAGATTTATGTGTTCACAAGATCCCTGCAGCAGCTGGTGCGGAGGATGGACTGAAGGGGCGACACCGGTGGCAGGAAGACTGACTTAGGAGGTGGCTGCCCTAACGGTCCAAATGCGAAGCGGTGAGGCCCTAAAGAGGGGCCTGGGGGGCCCCTGCTTGTCCAAGGCCTGTCCCCCTCCTGGGGCCCTGGGCAGCTGCCTGAGTGGGCCCCGGCTCTGATGCTCACGCAGAAAATAGGATGAGCGCTGCCAAAAGGCATCAGGGCTGTTTATCCGGAGGAGAGATGCTTCAGCGTGGATTTAGGGCTAAAAGGTTACTTGGGGGGAGGAGGTGGGGGGGGACCAGCTGTCCCCCATCCTCACAAAGGGCAAACAAAGGAGTGGCTTCAGCTGCAGCAAGAGGGAGGGAGGTGAGACACGTGAGGGGATATGTCCTGACAGACAGCAGAGGATGAAAGGACCCTTTAGTGATCATGCAAACCAACTCCTGCATTGAACAGCTAGGGAAACTGAGGCACAGAGGAAGAGACAGATCCTTGTCCAAGGTCACACAGTGAATGAGAGCTATGACTAGACCCAGCAGCCCAAACTCTCCCTTTCAGAGACCCCTGGGGCCTCCCAGAGCACTCCCAAGAGGACCTCAGACTGCCCTAGAAGAATCTGGGAGGATCTGGCATGTGGCTGCCCCAGAGAGAAGTGTGCATGTGTAGCCTCCTGGAGATAAAGGGCTGGACAGAAAGCCCTGTGCTGGACTGAAGTGGTCTGGGGCTCTGATTTGCTGCATCCCTGAGTTCAATCTCTGCCTCACTGTCTCGATAGCTCTCCGTCTCTGCCCACACTCCCCACCAGTCTGTGTTGTCAACATTTGATGGCAGTCTCTTGTAGCTCTCAAGGGTCTTGGTGCTTCTGTGTCACCCTATCTTTCTCTGCCCTCTGAGACTCTGTTTCTTTGTCTTGGCCTCTGTCTCAGTCTCTCTAGAACTGAGCCAGACTGGGCCAACCTCCCACCCGCAGTGGGCCCTCACTGGTAGAGTGCCCCCATGTAGACAATGCTCAGGCCCAGTGCCCAGCCTGCAACAGGTGACAGCAGCTGTGGATCTAACTATAGCTCCCTTGCCCTTCAATTGTTCCCAACTTCAAACAAGGGCTGGGGCCTGGATTACAGGCACCCCCCACCAGCCTTGCTGAAATGGATCCCAGGGGGCAGGGGATGAGTGAGGCTCATGAGGGCCACGTCGTGATCTCTTGTAAGTAGCTACCTCTGTCTGGACCTCCACGGTCCACCTGTAACCCTGGGCTGTGAGGGTTTTCAGCTCAGACGCTGTGTGAGTAAAGGATCAGTGGATAAGGGAGAAGAGGGTGTGCAAACAGCAGACCTGTATGTGGGGATGTGGGTGTGCATGACAGGTGTGTTTCCCTCTTCCTGCTTTGGGTGACAGATACTCGTGAGCATGGGCTGCCAGTTCCAGAAGGGCAGAGACCTCATCTTTCTTATTCACTGCTGTAACCCAGCCTAAAATGGCCCATGGCGAGTGTTCAATGTCCATTTCTTACCTTGGCCTTTAGGAAGAGTGAGGGCGTGCTATGTACTGACAGGACTCAAGCATGAGAGGCAGTATTGGGTAGTAATGAAGAACACCGTATTTAAAGTCAGACTGCCTGGGATTGAATCCTGGCTCTGCCAATTACCAGCTATGAAATCTTGGGAAATTATTTAACCTTGTAACAATGGGAATTTGTAAAAAACAAAACAAAATGAAAACCTACCACACAGGATTCTAATGAACACTAACATCTGAAGTGCTTAGAATAGTGCATGCCACAGAGTAGAGACTCAATAAATTACTGTCATTTCCAAGATATCCCGTTAAGTGAAAAAAGTGAGGAGAAGAATGAATGGGATGTGCTATCGCTCATGTAAAAATGGGGGAAGAGGAGAGTCATGTATTTTTGTGCCTACCTATGGAGGGACCACGTTTGCTGGCAAGAGTGGTTATCTCTGGAGAGTAGAAGAGGTAGCTGAGGGCTTGGGAAGAGAGGGAGATTGATTTTTTTTCCTTGTTTACCCTTTTATACCTTTGAATTCTGAATCACGAGTATATATTACCTATTTCTTAAGGATTTGCTAAATGAATAAGGGTCACTTCCAACAGGATCCTTGAAAAATCAAGTCCCTATTCTGTGCCAGTGGGGAGGGCCTGGGGAAGGGCCGGTCCTTGTTGCCCTCGGCCCTGGGTCTGAGTCTCTGGGACACCCTCTTTCCCCCAGCCCAATAGCAGGGAAGATGCATCCATGTGAAACCACCCCAGAGCAAAAAGTAGACCAGAGGGAGGCTTCCCGGTTTCTAGGCCAAGCAGCGGCAGAGGTGGAAGGGGCGGTGGGAAAAGGCTCCTGCTCTCTTCCCTGGCCCCAGCCCCCAGCTCTTCAGCCCAGGCTATTCTTAGAGACCAGATAATGCCAGCAGTTGTCGCTGCCCCTATCAGCTTCCAGGGCCACCAACACTGAGAGGCCCAGTGCTGCCCCCACCCCCTGTGGGGTGTGCTGGCCTCCCTGCCAGGTGTGGGTGTCCTGCCGCTCTACCGTCTGCACCACACAGGTCGCCCATCTCCTGGCCACCACAGGTAAGGAAGGGGACTAGGGAGTAGGCTCCTCCAAGACTCCTGTTGCCAGGCAGCTGGGTAGAACAGGAAGGGCCAGAGTGCAGGGTATCCTCCTAGGGGTCAACGTGCAGATACTCTGGCCCAAACCCAAGTTCCAAACTATGCTTAGACTATGAATGAAAGGGCTGGGGTCTATGGACACAAGCTAAACAGGAGACCTAGGGTGAGGGGAGGGCAGAAATGGTAGCAGGGAGGGGGCCTGGGAGGGCCAGTGTATGGAGGAGGGAAAAAGCCAAACAAAGGTCTGGGGAAGAGATGGCAGAAGAGGGTCTGATAGCCCTGGCTCTGGAATCCAACTGTCCAGGTCGGCTTCTACTTGCTATGTGTCTACTTGCTTTTCCTCTTGGAGCTTCCATTTCCATCATAAAATGGGCATAACCTTATTTAATGTGGTTGTTATGCAGAGCCAACAACAGAATGTACATAAAGAGCTTAGCCTATGACTGGCATGGCCAAGCACATCTAGATGTCTGATGATTTTATCATTAGCTCCATAAGAGCAGGAATGTTTCTTTTTCAGCTCTGCACCTTCAGGGACTAGACTGGCACACATTAGGACTGCTTCCTCAAGTCCTTGCTCTGCCATTCACAAGCTAAGTGACCCTGAGCAAGTTACTGAACCTCTCTGAGCTTTGGGTTCCTTTTCTGCCAGATGGATAGATGAAGAATACCTGCGTTATAATGTTGCTGAGAGAAATCAATAAACCAAAGTGCTTAGCCCATGGTAAGAGGCCAACAACGTGAACATGGGAACACTGTGGCTATGGGTATGTTGGGGTGGTATGGTGGACAAGCCTTGGTCTGCCACTCTGGGGATGGAATTTGAAGCAGTGCCCAGGGCAGCCAGCACTCTGGGAGAGACATCCTAGTGGGACCACCACGTGGGAACAAAGTCCCAGGATCTCATAAGACCATAGTCACACTAACCCCAAAATCCTGTGCCACCGCCCAGGCCCTCCCTATGATCTCAGGATCAGAACAGGCTTATCAAAGCCAGGGTCAGCTTCCCATTTAGTTGAGTACAACAAACACTCTCTGATGCCCCCCACCCCAGATTGGGACTTGTTCTGGTCTTGCCACTAAGACCCAGGAGTCTGTCTAGCAGGGGAGACAGGCATGGAGGAGGCACAGACAGTTAATAACAATCGGCACAGGGCATCCCAGGGGAAGGGCACTTAGCCCAACCTAGTGGAGTGGAGAACAAGGGAAGAACATCTGTCCTTCTCAAAAGACCAATTCGAAGTGAGTGGGAGGGGAGGGTGCGGTGGGTGTGCGGCTCTACCCTTGCCCTCACAATCATGGTCAGTCAGCTCAGGGGGTGAAGGGCGGAGAGAAGCTCAAACAGTTAAACTCAGAAACCAACCCAATGGGTCTACCCTGGGTCTCCTGAGGTGTTTAGAGCGACCCTGCACTTCTTCACATCTCAGAGTATACTGCCCAGTTCTGTGCAGCTGGACTTGGCTAACTTAAGGGCAAGAGGCCTCCCTGCACATAGCCCTCGGAATTTTTTATATGGGTTGAAAATGCTGTCATTACAAATAACTCTACTGTCCTGACAATGCTTTGGGCCTTAAATTTCATTTTTCAATTGAAATTCTTTTAGGTAATTACATATTCACAAGCAATTATAAGAAATAATAGAGAGATCGCCTGTATTGATATTGATACAATCCCCCAAGCTTATTCAAGTTTTCCCAGTTTTATGTATAGTGTGTGTGTGTGTGTGTGTGTGTGTGTGTGTGTGTGTGTATTAAGTCCTATACAGTTTTATCACCTGTGTAGGTTCACAGATCCACCACCACAGTCAATATTCTGAACAATTCCAACAACAAAAAGGTGTTACCCTTTTATAACTACACTTTTCTCCTTCCCATCCTTAACCCTGACAACCTCCAATCTGTTCATTTCTAAAATCATCAATTCAAAAATGTTATATAAATGAAATCATACAGTATGTAACTTTTTAAGATTGACTTTTTTTCACTCAGCATAATTCCCTGGAGATTAATCCAAGTTGTTGCCTACATCGATAATTTGTTCCTTTTTGTTACTGAGTAGTATTCCATATTATGGATGTACCATAGTTTGTTAAACTTTCACCTGCTGAAGGATACCTACAGAGTCCTCAGTCTGATGTGCCGTCTTATCACCTGTGTCCTAGGAGGGTGAGGCCACCCACATCCTCCAAATTCTTGTTCCATCTGTCTGGGGACTTCTTGAGACCTGGAAATGGGCAGATCCCACTCTGCATCCCCAGCAGCCAGTACAGGACTTGGCAGAGGTGCCCATGCCTGCCTGCCAAATGGACCGTGTCCACTGGGGTGGAGGCGCCTGCCTCTCAAGAACCCATCTTCTCCAGGGGCCTCTCACTCTGCTCCCTGCTGCCCCCTTCTCACCATGACTCGTGTTTCTCACCCACCCAAGCCTCTCCTTGCTTTGCTCTCCTGGGTTTAGCTGAGCCAGGTTAACAATACAGTATAGTGCTTACAAGTTCTGAAGCCAAGCTGTTGGAGTGAAAACCCTCAGTTACTCTGTCTCTTTGATGCCCGGTTTGTCATCTGTAAAGCAGGAATAATAAGAGCACCCACTCCACTGGAATTAAATGAGATAATACTCATAAAAAAAGGCACAAGGCCTCACACATAATAAGTGTATAATATACAATCATTACTATTCTTTTTATTATCCTTGTCATCACCCCCAAACTCAGTAGAATAAACATGAGAAATACATACCACCAATATAAAGACAAGGAGAAGGTTCCCAAAAAAGGGTCATTCCTAAGACTGTGGGACCCCATTCTCATTCTTACATAATTCCCTCCTGGCTTCTCTCTCTCCAGCTCCTTCCCTTCTTGGGGAAAGTTTAGGGAGATGGAAGGGCAAGACTATAGCCTCTTTCTGGAGAGAGGTTCCCATCACTGGTGTCAAGGTGACAAATGCCTTCCCCCCATATATAGAGTTGTCAGTCTCACCCAATACTTCCTAGCTCCAGAGTCTCCCTACAAACAGCCAACAAAGTGTAGGCCCTGCCACTATTCCAGCCACAAGCAGAGTCACAAGGGTCATTCCTCAAAGACCTGCATCCATTCTGCTTTCATGCACCTGTTCATGCAACCATGTAACTATTTACTGAGAAATAAACTTTGCTATTAATCCAGGAAACTCCAGTGAAATATCATGTCACACCCACTAGACTGGTAAAAACAAAAAAGCCTGACAATGCTGAGTCTTAGTGAGGATGTAATTCTAATCCAACAATCCAGCAATTCTAATATATTGCTGGCAAGATATTGATACAATATCTTGTATCATGCAAAATTTATAAAACCACTTAAAAGAGAGAGTTTGTATTATCTAGGAAATCTGAACATGCTCGCTCATGACCTTCAACACACTGCACAAGGAGGCCCATATTAGTTTACCGTCTGTAGTAAAATACTAGAGACAACCCAACAGACCATTCACAGGAGAGAAGGTAAATGAAATGTGGCTTTTATGCAGTGAACCTATAGAGCAGTGAAAACAAATGAACTAGTTACCCTTATCAACATGGATGACTCTTCCAACATAAGGCTGAATGAGAAAACAAGCTGCACAAAAATATATACAATGTTACCAGTTAAAGTCCAAAAAAAAAGGAAAAATAGCATCAAGTATTCAGAAATACATACCTAGTAAAAGGTTTAAAAATGCATAGGAAGGGGCACCTGGGTGGCTCAGTCGTTAAGCCTCTGCCTTCAGCTCAGGTCATGGTCCCAGAGTCCTGGGATCGAGCCCTGCATCAGGCTCCCTGCTCCTCGGGAAGCCTGCTTCTCCCTCTCCCACTCCCCCTGCTGTGTTCCCTCTCTCACTGTGTCTCTGTCAAATAAATAAAATCTTAAAAAAAAAATGCATAGGAAGGACCTACCTCACACCATATACAAAAATTAACTAAAAATGAATCAAAGACCTACATGTAAGAGTGAAAACTATAAAACTCTAAGAAGACATAGGTATAAATTAAATCATTATTTTTTTTAAAGATTTTATTTATTTATTTGAGAGAGAGAGAATGAGAGATAGAGAGCACATGAGAGGGAAGAGGGTCAGAGGGAGAAGCAGACTCCCTGCCAAGTAGGGAGCCCGATGCGGGACGCGATCCCGGGACTCCAGGATCATGACCTGAGCCGAAGGCAGTCGCTTAACCAACTGAGCCACCCAGGCACCCTTAAATCATTAATTTGGGTTAGGCAATAGTTTCTTAGATATGACACCCGGAGCACAAGCAACCAAAGAAAAAACAGATGAACTGGGCTTCCTCTAAAGTAAAAACATTTGTTTTTCAAAGGACACTATCAAGAAATCCTAAAGACAACCCACTGAATGGGAAAAGCTACTTCAAATCATGTACCTCATAAGGGTCTAATGTCCAGAATATATAAAGAATTCTTACAACTCAACAACAAAAAGACAACCTAATTTTAAAATGGACCCTCTCTTTTATGAAGTGAAAGAGAAACTGAGTCAAAAAAGTAGTCTGGGAGTAGAATGGTGGTTGCCAAGGGCTGGCTGGGAGTGGAGAATGGGGAATTATTGTTTAATGGGTACAGTTTCAGTTGGGGAAGCTAAAAAAGTTCCAGAGACAGATGGTGGTGATACTTGCACAACACTGTGAATGTACTTAATGCCACTGAACTGTGTACTTAAATGGTTAAAATGGCAAACTTTATGTACATTTAGCTATGATACATTTTTTTAAGTAAAAAAAAAAAGGTAAAAGGAATAGACACACAGCCGAGAAGCACTGCTCAACATCATCAGTCATTAGGGAAATGCAAATTGAAACCACAATGTGACCCTATCTCACACCCGCTGGGATGGTCACAGCCAAACAGACAGATAAGAACAAGAGGTAAGGATGTAAAAACTGGAAGTCTCAGACATTGCTGGTGGGAATGTAAAACAGTGCAACCCCTTTGGAAAACAGTCTGGCAGTGCCTCAAAATTAAACGTAGAGTTACCCTGTGAGCCACCAAGTTCATGCCGAGGTCTATTCCCGAATCAAATACATCCACACAAAAACTTGAATATGAAGGTTCACAGCAGTATTATTTATAATAACAAAAAGCAGAAACAACCCAAATGTCCACCAACTAACAGATGAACAAAACATGTCTCCACACAATGGAATACTATGCAGGCATAAAAGGAATGAAGTACTGGTACATGCTACAACATGGATAAACCTTGAAAACATAATGCTTAAGTGACAGAAGCCAGACACAAAAGGCCACATACAGGAGTCCATTTATCTTAAATGTCCTGAATAGGCAAATCCATAGAGACACGAAGCAAATTAGTGACTGCCAGGGGCTGGAGAGGAGGATTGGGGGAGTGACCACTCGTGGTTATAGGTTCTTTCTAGGCGATGGAAAAGTTCTGGAATTAGAGAGTGGTAACAGTTGCACCATCTTGTGATTATATTAAAAACCACTGAATTGTACACTTAAAAAGGTTGGATTTTATAGCATATGAATTATATCTCAATAAAAATTTACATAGGAATAATAAATACCAAATTCAGGAGAGTCTTTATCCCTGGGGGAGTGCAATTGTGGAGGGGCACATGAGGCCTTCAGCTATATTAGCAATGTTTTATTTTGCAAACTGGGTGGTGGGAATGTGGGTGTTTGTTATACTCATCTTTATTCCCTTCTTGATGTTTTCACAATAAAATTTAAAAGTATTTACTTAGCATCAACCTGGACCAGGTACAGGTCTACCTGAGTGTTTTAATGGTGGGTAAAATCAGACCCCATCCTGCCCAAAAGTTAAGTGGACAAGTAGTAAGTGGAAAAGAGGGGCTATAAGTACGTCATCTCTCCTTTCTGGGCTTCTGTTTCCTCATGGATTGTTTTATTTTATTATTTTTTTAAGTAATCTCTATCCCCAGGGTGTCTGGGTGGCTCAGTTCGTTAAGCGTCTGCCTTCAGCTCAGCTCAAGATCTCAGGGTCCTGGGATGGGGCCCTGTGTTGTCATCGTCAGGCTCCCTGCTCAACGCAGAGTCTGCTTCTCCCTCTCCCCCTCTCCCTCCCACCGCTCATGCTCTCTCTCTCAAATAAATGAATAAAACCTTGAAAAAAAAAAAAAGAAATCTCTACACCCAATGTGGGGCTTGAACTCACAACCCTGAAATCAAAAGGTACATGCTGTACCAACCGAGCCAGCCAGGCGTCCCTGCTCATGGATGAAATGAGAGCTGGACTAGAAGTTTGTTAGTAAAAAGTCTCTGAGGGTACTGGGGGTGGAGGAGTGTGTCTTCCCTTTATCAGCCCACAGTTTCAAGAATTCCTTATGCACGATGAGAGCACAGGCCTGGAATCAGCCCTGGTGCCATCAATCATCACAAGTGGGCCTAACGCAAAGCCCAGCTGAGTCTCTATTTCTTCTCAGTAAAATAGGGACAGTAACTTCTCCCTCCCAGGATTACGATGGGGGGTGTAAATGAGATAACACATATAAAGTGTCCGAGACAGGCCTGGCACACAGTAAATCCTCAACACATGGGAGAGTCCTCACTGTGATTCCACAGGCATTTCCTGAGCAGCACTGCTGGGCCAGGCCTGTGTTAGGGGGCCAGAAGACTGAGAATTCCACTCGATGGCCAAGCGATGGCCCCCAGCCAGGTGGGGAGACAGCCTCATGAACACCAATACCAGGCAGGGTGATGTCACTGTTAAAAAGAGACAGCAGCCACATGCACAGATGCAGACCAGGGGAGTGCAGACCCCCGGACGACAGAGCTGTCCCAATCAAGAGGCCCAGTACAGGCTTGGGGGGGAGGGAGGGGGAAGGTAACAACACATACAAAGCAAAGGGATTGGCCTCCATTCACATGCAAGGTAGCCCTCCTGGTCTTGTTTCACCTAATTCACACTCAAATGTTCCCACAAACCCCAAGAGCAGAGACCTAAACGGCAACTTTGGGAGACCTGAGCTCATGGTACCTCCCCAGGTGCACGTGGGAGCACAGTGGCTGACAGTGGGAAGCTGCGTGATCTCTGGCAAGTCAGAACACTTCTGCAAGCCTGCAAGTCACCAGCTATAAAATGGAGATAACAGTACTGACGTCACAGGGTTGTGGTAAAAAATGAGACAACTGTAAAGCCACTAACCAAGCACCTGGCACAGATTAATAAAGATTCGTTATAGGTAGGAAAGAAGAGATAGATTCCATTTACAACATGAGGGCAGTGGGATTCAGAGAGGTGAGAAGCCTTGCCCATAGTCACACGGCCAGTTTTGGAGTCAGGATTTGAACCCAGGTCTGACACATTCAAAGGCTCACTGCATCATAATCTCCCTCTGCTCCAGAATCTTCAGCAGACTCCCTGTAGTCCACTCAACGGGATCTCTCCTTGCCATGGAGTGGGGAAGTGGAAAAGGCGTGAGGCCAGAGAGACCTCGGGCAAGTTCCCCAACCCTGGGTTCCTTGATCTGGGACCCCCGAGTGGGCCCAAGGGTGTCTGTGAATTCCTCCACATGGTTTGCAAAAAGTTTGTGTCTAATGGAGATTCTCAAAGGAGTCTATCACCTCAAAAGTAACAAACCACTAACTTGACCTCAATTGGCAAATTTTCTTACCTACCAAAGGAGATACAGTACCTACCTTGAAAGGCTGTGAGAGGATTAAATGAAGTAGTTTATGAAAAGTACCTGAAACATCCTAAACTTTCACCTAATGCTGGTTTCCCTGCATTCCTCTCCCCAGCTTATTTCTATCATTTAGCAAATGTTACTGAGCATCTACTATGTGGCAGATATCATCCCAGGTGCTGGTGGTAAAGTGGTAACAAGACATATATTGTGCCTGTTCCTATGGAACTCACATGGTGGAGAGAAACAGACAAAAATTAATAATTTCAGATTCTAATAAGTGCTATGAAGAAAATACATACAATAATGTGATAGAGACCGATGAGGCGGGGATGGCATCCGATGAGGAAACATGTGAATGACAAGAAGGAACCAGTTATGCCAAGATTTAGGGGCAAAGCATCAGGGCAGAGGGAACAGGAAAGACAAAGTCTTGCTTGAAAGACCCTTGGCCAAGAGCCCCTCACTCCCAGTTACACCATAAACTGAGTCCCCTTGAGCAAGTCACAGAACTTCTGAGGCTCAGCTGTGACATCTACAAAATGGGAAGAAAGACACCTTACCTGCCACAATGTGAGGGGACTCAATCAAAGGGCTGTTAAGGTCTGGGATCTTCCCCAAGTCTCACCAATATACACCTGATACTCGTCATTTGGCACCCATCTTGGAGGAGGGAAACCTGCACAGAGAACCCTGGATCATGATTTCTGACTTTTAATTTCATGCTGCACTAGAAAGTTTCCTTGGTTCCCAGTTAACATGGTAGACTCTGCAACTTGGGGCCTATTATAGTAATGGCTGCTTCAGACTCTCCCTCAGGTACAAAAGCAGACAAAGGAAGGACATCATAGAAACACTGTTGTGCCTATAACCAGACTACCTATCGCTTCCCTCCCCCCAACAAGATGGGAGAACTCAGTCTGTCCTGTAGACAGAGAAAATACAAGCTTTATTTAAGGAGCTGGAAACATCCCGGCCCCTGGGTTAGGCCACTGATTTATGATCATTTGTGGTTCTCCCTCCTACACGTTTCTTTAATCTGTCCCCTTCTCTCCACCTCTGCAGCCACTGCCTCACACCTTAACGCCCTCTGAGCATGCTCTCTGGCCTTAGTATCCCCACTTCCAAAACATCTGCCACACTGCAGCCAGCACCTACCACATAAAATAGACTTTCCCTGGCTCAAAACTCTTAGACAGCGCCCCATCACTCACTGGACAAATGCCAACACCCTTAACCTGGAACCCAAGACTCCCTCTCCAAGACTGAGCTCCTAACAGCCTGCTCAACCCCCAGGCCCTCCTCGGTATCTATACCAAACTCCTCAATGTCTCTAAAAAGAGCCTAGCCACACTAAGAATTATTTGCCTTTGCTGTTTCTGTTCTTACTACTTGGAACACTGTCCCCCTTCCTGCCTCTTACCTCCACACTTACTTCTTTCACTGCTTACATATTCCTACCTACCCCTCAAGACCCCAAAAGCCTTCCCTGAGTCCCCAGAAAAGCACTGTTTACCAGTCTACCTTCTTAATCAGATGTGAAAGCTGGGGTTCTCTCTTAGTCATGGTTAACTTCCCAGAGAATAGACTGATAAATTCAGATTACTTTAACTAAAATTCATATGAGGTGCTTCACATTGAGAAGATCCTGTCATAACCCAGAAAGAAGGAACAGTAAAAGAACTGGAGGGCTGCCAAGAGCTAAGGGGGGAATAGGAATCAAGAATCTGCATTCTCCAAAAAAAAAAAAAAAAGAGAGAGAGAGAGAGAGAAGAATCTGCATTCTCAAAAAAATTGCCCCAGATACTGACACAAATGATACTGGCCATTTTGAGAAACACTGTGTCACCCTCAACACTCCCAACTTAAAAATTGCCGGAAAAGGGGCACCTGGATGGCTCATTTAGTAGAACCAGCGACTCTTGATCTCAGGGTTGTGAGTTCAGGCCCCACGTTGAGTGTAGACACTACTTAAAATCTTTTTTAAAATTGCTGGAAAAATGAAAATGCTTTCCTTTGCCTCCATACCCGAGGTTAGAGAAATCAGGTGGTCTTTCCTGGGACTCAGCTAGGTGGAAAACTAGAAGCTTGGGCTCCAACACTGGCTCAACCTGGAACGTGCTGAGGTACCCTGCGCTGGTCTCTGCCCCTCTCTGGACCTCCGTTGTCACACCTAACCCCACAGTGTGTCCCCGAGGTAGTGACTGTCCCATTCTGGGTATCAGTTCCCCCATCTTATAATAGACGTCACCAGCTCTGACGCCCTACAAGCTCCGCAAACCCTTAACTCTGGGCGGACACAGCTTGACTCCTCCCCTCCTTCCCAAGGTCCCACCCGTCTGGGTCCAGACGACGAACCCCTAAAGCCAAGGCTGCCCTCACACGAACTGATCCTTCCCGGCCGCCGTCCAGCTCCACAGGAACGGGTCTTCTCCCCGCCCCGCTCTTTAGTCCCCACTGGCGCGGCCCGCGCAAGCGCATTGGGTCGCAGCGAGGCCCCGCCCCCTGGACCTGGGGTAACTGCGCGAGGGGCTTGAGTACCGCGGAAGGCAGGACGACGAACTAGTAGGTTGGGGAGCGGCAACGGCGGCCGGCAAGGGCCACGTTTCCTAGAGAGGCTACATGTGAGGGAGGGGTCTGGCCAGTGATTGGAACCCTGAAGGCGGAGAGATGTTGCCCCTCAAACTCATCGTAGGGAAGGGAAACCTGGTGTCCGCTGAGGGGGTTGGGCTGGTGCGTGTTGATCCGAGATTTCCCAGATCTCCTTACCCCGATCGGGCCGGTGTCGGGGACAGCGTGCCGGAGTTTAAAAAGGAAAGGAAGGAACTGGGAGCGATTAGAACCAAACTGCCTGGAGTGGGAGCGAACGGGCCCATGAAGTGGGGCAAGCCTGGGCGGGATACGGGTGCTGTTGCCCCAGGCCTCACGCAGTCACTGGCCTCGCCCTCGGGATAAAGTCCGACTGGATTTTCTCGTGGGCGTTTTAAGACTTTTGCTGATCTGGTCACAGTCTGTCATTCATTCATCATTCATTCATTTAACATTCACTGAATACAGTACTAGGCGGGCAGGTAGAGTAGTGATGAAGACACACAACGAGTCCTGATTCCTATGGTACGGGGGAAACTAGTGGTCTGTAGAAGCCCTTGGCGGAGAACAGGAACAGCTTCTGAAACTGAGTCATGAAGGCTAGTCAGGAATGGTGGGGAGTGTTCCAAAAAGAGAAGCCTGCAGCACGTGCCTAGCCTAGGGGCCGGAGAGAGGCAGATGCATCCTGGTCACTGAAGATAACCTCACTCTGAGACTGTTTAGTGTCCAGGGAAGAGATGATGGTAGCCGGAACGAGGCTCCTGACAGCGGAGGTGGAGAGAAATCACGGAATTCAAAGCATTCTGTATTTAATAGAAACTACAGGATTTGGGGAGACTGGGGTGTTGCAGAGAAGTATGTGCAAGGCTTGAGTGCTTGGGTGGGATTCATCAGAGGAGATTTGTGGGGAGACAACAACAAATTCTATTCTGGTTCTGCAGAGACTCCCCGTAAGCAGTAGGTTATTAGAGTTTGGAGGTCAGGGGCGCCTGGGTGGCTCAGTTGGTTGAGCGACTGCCTTCGGCTCAGGCCATGATCCTGGAGTACCGGGATCGAGTCCCGCATCGGGATTCCCGCTCAGCGGGCAGTCTGCTTCTCCCTCTGACCCTACCCCCTCTCATGTGCTCTCTCTCATTCTCTCTTTCAAATAAATAAAATCTTTAAAAAAAAAAAAAGTTTGGAGGTCAGGAAAGCACCACTGTGAAGGTATAGATTTGAGTGTCCTCAGCAAAACAAAGCCCCAAGGTTGAGTCTGCAGAATGAGAAAAACAAAGGGCCCAATCAGCACTTTACATAGTGATTATCTTAATGTCTTATCTCTCTGTGTCCTCGGTACCTAGTCTAGAGTCTGGCATTAGATGCCATTCAGTGTTTACCAAGTAGACAAGAGCCCAAGGGCAGGCAGAGATGTTGGGATCCCAGAGTTGTGAAGAGCTGGGGGCTAATGGAGGGTTCTGTTGCTCTAATGTCAGTCATAAGTTCTTGTCCGAGTTCTGCTACCAGCCTGCCGTGTGACCTGACAAGTCTTCCACCTGTAAAGTGGGTATTGCCAGAAAAAGAAGTTCCCATGTATAGAGCTCCAAACCCTGATAAGGAACTACGCACAGATTTTTTTCTCATTTAATCCACATGGTGACCTTATTTATGAAGGAAGTAATGTTATTATGGGCTCAAACCCGGATCTCACTGACCCAGAGCTTTATTATGACTCTATGAACTGCCCTTATCTCTGTTGTCAGGATCCTCTTGAAATCACACGGTCATTTTCTTTTGAAACATTGTGCTGAGACCAACAGACTTTCATAATTGGTTTAGCACCAGTTCTGTTAAAGGGAGAGGGAGACGGAGCTAAATGTGATCAAGTTACTTGGTGTTCTCTAGCTCCCTTTTTGGGGACCGTTGAGCTGGGTAACCATGTTCTTTTCCTAAAATCCAATAACAATGGGGCAAAACAAAATGAATGACCGGTGTTCCAGATTTTTAATCAGATCTTCTTAAATCCCTGAGGCCTGCTGCAAAATCAGTGAGTATCAAGGTGTGAGTTGGTTCATACCTGTGTGTCCCTGGACAGGCAGTTGGACTCCTCCTCCTGTTACATTGGGCACTTGGGTTTTGGTTGTTTCTATGCTGCTAATGTGATTTCTCAGAAATATTTTGTCTTGGTGCTGTGATGATAGATGTCTGTACAAGGAGTGTAGTCATGTCCTGCTAGTGAGTTTGCTTCTGGTTAGTATGAGGGAGGAGTTCACCGTATCTGCATTTCATAGTATTCTACAAAGGGCTCCTCCTACCCACCCCTCCCATTTGAGATCTGCCAACATGGGTTGTGAGCTAGAAGGGAAAACTAAAAAAAAAAAAAAAATTTTAAGTAGGCTCCATTCCCAGCGTGGAGCCCAATGCAGGGCTTGAAATCAAGACCTGAGCTGAGATCAAGAGTCAGACCTTTAACCGACTGAGCCACCCAGGTGCCGCAGAACAGAAATTAATAATCTATTGCAGTGGTTTTAAATTTGTTAAAAATACAGAGCTACAAAAAAAAAAAAAAAAATACCCTCCCTCTCCTCAGACCTCTTGCATGAGAATCTCTGAGTGAGGCCCAGGAATTTGTATTCTTTACCAAGCTCCCCAGAATATTCACCCAGGTTTGGAAACTACTGGTCTGCTCCATTCCCCTTGTTTCACAGGTAGGGAATATGCAGCTACAAGGGGGAAGGAACTTGCCCCAATCACATATGACATTAGTGCCTCTTTCTCCAATGAAAACACTGGGCCTGGGGCACCTGGGTGGCTCAGTCATTAAGCATCTGCCTTCAGTTCAGGTCATGATCCCAGGGTCCTGAGATTGAGCCCCGCATCGGGCTCTCTGCTCAGCCAGGAGTCTGCTTCTCCCTCTCCCACTCCCCCTGCTTGTGTTCCCTCTCGCTGTGTCTCTCTTTGTCAAATTAATAAAAAATTAAAAAAAGAAAAGAAAAGCACTGGGCGGGGAGTCCTGTGACCTGGGTTCAAATACAGGTTTTATCAGTCATTACCTTGGGCAAGTCATTTCACCGCTCCGAGATTCCACTTCCTTACTGTGAGAATAATGCCGTCCTTGTGTTAGGAACCAAAAGAGAGTGGCAGTGGAAATGCTTTGTCAAGCTTTCCATTCTGCACTCATGGAAGTTAAGAGCTGCCATCCAGTGTTCACTCCCCTGTACGGCACCACCAGTTTCATCCGTTGCTGGGCCCCAGGCCATCTATCACCAAGCCTTCTCCTCTCCTTCTGCTGCAGGTTGGGATGGCCACCGGCTGGGGGAGCATCTTGCGGGATGAGCAGCTGGAGGAGATGGCCCGGCAGGCTGTGGACCGCGCCCTGGCCGAGGGAGTGTTGCTGAGGACCTCACAGGAGCCCAGCTCCTCTGATGTAAGCCCCTGACTCCTCCCCACAGCACTGACCACACCGCTGTGGATCCTAATGCTCATTATCTGGTCCCTGCCAGGCTAAAGGCAGATCCTTTCTGTCCAAGACATCGCTTTTGCTTTATTTTATTTTTTCAATAACTAAAATTGATCTCTAAATATATGTAGAAAGTAGCCTGCTAGAGAAATCAAATTTAAGTCTGGGGTTTCAAGTGTGACTTAGGCAGGATACATAACCTCTCTCAGCTGCGGTTTCTTCAAATAATAAAAAAGGGATAGTAATGGGACCTACCTCATCAAGTTGGTAATAGAATAAGAAAATAATTCATGTGAAGCACTTTTTCCAGTGAACTATTATTTTTTAAGACCCCCTAATCACACTGTGGGGGGTATATCTGTACAATTGGTTTGTGTATATCCTTCTCTGTGCATTTATATACATATTTGTGTATATAAAGAAATAACATGCTTTTCTTTTTTAAGTTTACTATTTTTTTTAGTAACCTCTACACCCAGTGCAGGGCTCAAACCCACAACCCCCAGATCAAGAGTTAGCCCCAAAATATATGGTTTTCTAAAAAATAAATTGGATCATATAGATCATGCAGATTACTCTGTTTTTGTTTTAAGATTTTTTTTTTTTTTTGTTATTTGTCAGCACAAGCAGGTGGAGCAGCAGGCAGAGGGTGAAGCAGGCTCCCCATTGAGCAAGGAGCCCGATGCGGGACTCGATCCTGGGACTCTGGTATCATGACCTGAGCCAAAGGCAGTCACTTAACCAACTAAGCCATCCAGGAGCCCTGTGATTTTGTTTTTCATTTAACAATCTGTTTTAGAACTCTTTCCAACTTCCTCCAGTAGGATTAGCTTCATTCTAATATATGGTGTTCCAGGTACGGATGGATCACTGCTCAACTTTCCTCTGTTGATGACTATTTAGGTGATTTCTAATGTTTTATGATTACAAATAGCACTCCAGGGAACAGCATACATGTCTGTCGGGTACCTTTATGAGTGTTTCTGTAGGGTTGATACACAAAAGAACTGCTGAGTCCAAACCACATCTTTTAAAAGTCTCATCCTTAAAAAAAAAAAAAGTCTATTTTGTGACTAGGTAAGACATTTTCATGGTTCAGAGGGCAGAGTTTACAATTTAACCCTCCCTCCCACATTCCCTAGCCACCTGTTCTCCTGACCTGAAGGTAGGTTCTTATTTATTCTTTCATACAGTTTACTCATAACAAAAAAAGTATATATTTCTCTTTCCCGCTTTTTACACAAAGAAATGTCCTAGACAAGCCCTTTTGTGCCTTGCTTTTTTCCTTTTACTTAGTAGTATGCCCTATGACAATCCATATTAGTAGCCAGAGAGCTGTCCCATCTTTCTTTACCAAGCCACATTCTTTTTTTTCTCTGTGTGCCCAGAACCTAGTTAAGGGCCTGCTGGAGAGTCCAGATTCAGTAAGTATTTGCTGAGGCCTGAATGAATGAGAATGGCTGTCACCTAAAGTAGGCTCATACTGTGGAAGGTCTGCCTCTGGCTTTGGGAATATAATTGCTTGGTTTGTAAACCTTACATTATGGGAACTGCTTGTCTGAACCCAGGATTGAGCATTTACCCTTCCAAGATTTTTTTGTTCTATTAATCAATAGGTATTATGTGAAGGTCCAACACTTAGTCTTTCTGGAAGTTAATGGAGCCTAGAAAACGCACAGTCCTCAATGAGAGTCTCAATTCAGAGAAAAAAAACAGGAAGCGTGTGAGTGTGTGTATGTGTGTATGTGTGTGTGAAAGAGAGATTTCATTCCCAATCTTTACCAGGTGCCTGTTCTATGCCAGACCATTCTAAGCCCTGAGGACACAGAGGCCCTGGCCTCTGAAGTGCATGGTCTAGTTGGAGAATGTGCCACAAAACAAAATTAAGTAATGTCAGTTCTATGAGAAAACATAGATAGCCTGCTGCACAATATTAGCTATCATTTATTAAGTATTTACTGTGTGCCAGACACTATTTTAAACACTTAGGAATCACTAACTCATTTAAGTCTCACCACAACAGAAATGAGATGAGAGATGAGGAAACCAAGGCCCGGAGAGGTTAAGTAACTGGCCCAAGGTCATGTGAATAGTGGTGTAATTGGCAAAGCCAGAATTCAAACCCAGAGTTTGCCTCCTGAGCCCATGTTCTGAGCTTCCATTCTTTACTGCCTCTCTCAGGAAATTGTATGGGACATCTAGAAAAAGGAGCAACTCATTAGTTGTATTTGAACTAGATCTTAAAAAATAAATGGGGGTGGGGCGCCTGGGTGGCTCAGTTGGTTGGGTCCTGGGATTGAGCCCTGCATCACACTCCTTGCTCAGCAGAGAGCCTGCTTCTCCCTCTCCCTCTGCCCCTCCCCGACACTCATGCTCGCGCACCCTCTCTCTCTCAAATAAATAAATAAAATCTTTTAAAAAATAATAAAGGGGAAAAGAACAGCATAGCAGAGGTGTGCCTGGCTGGCTCGGTCAGTAGGGCATGCAACTCTTGATCTCAGGGTCGTGAGTCCAAGCCCCACATTGGCATGAAGCCTACTTAAAATAAATAAAAACATAAAAAAAAAAAAAAAGAACAGCACAGCAGAGGCCCCAAATTAGGAAAAGGCAAAAAATGCTCAATGTTCTGTCCCCTGAATGTGGGACAGAAGACAGGCCAAAGTCAGATAACCTAGAGGTTTTTGATACTGGGTGGAAGAGGAATGTGAACTTTATCCTATGGGTTGCGGGGGACAGATTAGCCATGTGCAGAGTAAGCACAGGAGCCATGTGCGGGCTCCTGCAGATTTAGGGAGTTAATTTTTAAAAAAATTTAAAATTAAGATAAAAAAAATACATGAACAGGGTACAAAATTTAAAAGGTATTCAGTGTAGAATAAATCTCCTCCCTCCAGCCACTGTTTTCCTTCCCAGAGGCAAGCATTGTTAACAGTTTTTTCACCAGAGTGTCTTTAAAAAGTCAGAGCCAGTGTTTTTTTTAATCATGAAATTAAAAAAAAAAAAAAAACCTGGATACCCAGCGTGGAGTTCTGGCCCCTTAGGTGAGATGGGGGCTCTTCTTCCCAGCACTCTTTGTTTCTCTGATTCTGAAGCGGAGTATTTCTTGTCATGCATGTGCTATAGTAGTTCTTATAGTAGAAGAGTATTTCTCTGTGTCTGTGTCTCTATAAAAAAATGAAAAACTGTGTTTCAGCCTTTGGCCTATGCATAGCAGAAAACAGCTGTATACTATTGATCCTAAATTCAAGCAGGCATGATGAGTCATGGGGACAGAGGAAGAGGAAAGTCTTTTTTTTTTTAAAAGAATGTGCGTGGGCATAAGCTGGGAGAGGCAGAGGGAGAGGGAGAATCTTAAGTAGGCTCCAGGCCCAGTACGGAGCCTGACACAGGGCTCGATCTCACAACCCTGAGATGATGACCTGAGCCCAAACCAAGAGTTGCACACTTAACCCGACTGAACCACCCAGGTACCCCAGAGGGAACTCTTATTAGAAAAAATCTTTGGGAGTTTTTCAGGCCAAATGAGACTTGTTGGAAGAGGCAAAGTTCTGAGTTTTAAAGCCAAGGAAACGGAGCACCTGCCTTTGACTCAGGTCAGGATCTCTGGGTCCTGGGGATCGATCCCCATGTTGGGCTCCCTGTTCAGCGGGCAGTCTGCTTCTCCTCCCTCTGCCCTTCCAGCCCGCTCACACACCCTCTCTCTCAAATAAATAAATAAAATAAAATCTTTTAAAAAAATAAATAAAGTCGGGCGCCTGGGTAGCTCAGTCATTAAGCGTCTGCCTTCAGCTCAGGTCATGATCCCAGGGTCCTGGGATCGAGCCCCGCATGGGGCTCCCCGCTCAGCGGGAAGCCTGCTTCTCCCTCTCCCATTCCCCCTGCTTGTGTTCCTGCTCTCGCTCTGTCTCTCTCTGTCAAATAAATAAATAAGTCCTTAAAAAATAAATAAAGTCAAGGAAACACCCTATAGTCATTACACATGCACTCAGGGTATTACCTGAGTTTGTCTTCTGAGATTCTGAGGAGGGCAGTTTGGGAATTATCTACCAAAATTTTAAATGACTTTATCCTCATTACCTGATATTTCCACTTTTTAAATTTACAGTTTATGGACTTTCTCACACACAAAGTAGCTAGAATGTATATTCTAGGATATTGATTGAAGCATTGATTATAAAGGGGTGGGGGAAGGAAACCACCTAAATGTTCATAATAGAAAGCTAGATTCAATAAATTATTTTCTATCCAAAGAATGGAATACTGTGCAGCCACTAAAAAGACTGAGAGTTCTTTATTTGAACATATATGGAAATGACTCAAATATTTATAAAGCAAAGGACAGAACAATATATGTATCATGTGCTTCTGTGTGTATAGAAAAAGAGAAAATATATATGTATGCATAGAGTCTAAAGGACATGTGAGACTCTAGTATACCATTTGCCTCTGGGGAGAACTGAGTCACTGGGGCCAGAGTAGGAGTGAGACATACTTTTCACTATGTACCCTTCTGTCTCTTTTGAATTTTGTATCATGTGTTTATATTATCTGTTCAAAATAATATTTTTAAATAAGTATATAATGCCAAGTTCTAATGCCATAAACTCATACTACCATAATGGCAAACGGATATTAACTCAGAGGTTAAACTCAGGAATACCTCATAAAATAAGTCATAAGGTCATCTTATCATCTCTTACCCAAATTCTAGTTCATTTGTTGTTGTGAATCTCAGAAGGCATTCTCCCCTTCTAGAAATAGTGTTCCAGATGGCACAGGGGTTTCTCAGTTCGCCACAGTCCAAGCCTAACTCCAGGCCTGGCAACCTGAGTCACTGTCTCCAACGCTGGGGGGGAACCACTCCTAACTTCTGTTCTGGGGACCGGAATTCACTTCTACGGCAGCCCTTACAGCAGGACTGTACCTCTCCCCCAGCCAGAAGGCAGGGGGACTGGGATGTGAGTTCCTGGCATGCAGAGGGTCCTGGGTTTAGATCATCAACTGGCTAGGAGCTGTGTGTGTATGTGTGTGTTGTTTATCAACCGCCTTGGGTCAAATCCCAGTGCCATGTAAGACATGGCACATTATATAATTTTGGATATGTTATGTAATCTCTCTGAATCTCAATTCCCTTATCTATTTATTAAGAATAAATAGTAATAAAGTCTGCCTCACAGAGATAAATGATGCAGCCATGTCAGGTATTTAAAACAGTGCCTTGTGGGGCGCCTGGGTGGCTCAGTTGGTTAAGCGACTGCCTTCGGCTCAGGTCATGATCCTGGAGTCCCGGGATCGAGTCCCACATCGGGCTCCCTGCTCAGCAGGGAGTCTGCTTCTCCCTCTGACGCTCTTCCCTCTCGTGCTCTCTATCTCTCATTCTCTCTCTCGCAAATAAAAAAAAAAAAAAATCTTTAAAACAGTGCCTTGCATACCGTAAGTGCTCAGTGATTTCTGATTTATTGTCTTTGCTTTTGTCTGTTTTGCTTCTAATTCTTTTTTAATGTAAAGAGATGGAATATTACAGAGTCTGAAACTTCCCTTTATACCCCTTCATCATCCTGTTTGCTTCCTCCCTTCCCAGAGGGAACCACTGTTTTGCAGTTTGTGTGTCCTCAGTAAATGTCGGCCCTGCTTTCCATGGGGTTATGTTTGCAGGAAGACAACCCATTCATGGGTGTTCTATCCCTGCCCACTCTTTCTCCTTGATCAGGTGGTAAGCTATGCCCCATTCACGCTCTTCCCCTCACTGGTCCCCAGTGCCCTGCTGGAGCAGGCCTATGCCGTGCAGATGGACTTCAACATGCTGGTGGATGCTGTCAGCCAGAATGCTGCCTTTCTGGAGCAGACGCTCTCCAGGTACTGGGTCATGGGGCATTAGGGGCTGGGAACTGCAGGAACCAAGGGACTAGAAGACTGGGGAGCCATGAGGTGTTGCTCTGGCAGCTGACTTGGTTGGGTGGGGGACAGGTACCCCCCAGAAGAACAAAAAGTAGTAGAATAGAAGTCAGGAGCCCTGGCTTCTAATCCTGACTCCAGTCCTCACTTATTTATATGGCCTCGAGAAGGTTCCCTTTCTTTCTCTGGGCCTCAATTTCTTCATCTGTAAAGTGGTGAGATTGGCCTGCATCTGAGATCCCTTCCAACACTGGCATTCTGTGATTCTCTGATCCATGGCCCCCTGCTTTGAAGACTGAGATTTCTATTTGGAATTAGGGAAGGTCAGTATAGTTTTAGAGAAAACAGAGGACAGAGAAGATTATTGGCTTTAAAGTCAGATTTCTTACTTATTTTCGTAGGCATTGACTCTTTCTTGTTACCTCAGGCCCCTTATCTCTGGATGAGATGGGGTATAGACTGGGCCACACCCAGGGTACGAGGATATAGAACCCCTGAAATGGCTTACCCTATCCACCCCTCTCTGTCTCTTCTCCCTTGATCCTTTTTTTCTCCTCAGACCTGGAGGCAAGGGAAATTTCTTTAAAATTAAATTCTTTTAGAATTAAATATATATAAATATATGCATTTGTGTACATATGTGTATATATATATGTAGAGAGAGAGACTAGACATACATACTTGCATGTCTGATTAATTTTCCAAAAGAAAACAATTATTTTGTTACAGACAAATCTTTTTTTTTTAAGATTTTAGTTTTAAGTAATCTGTATCCAGTGTGGGGCTCCAAAGTCACAACCCTGAGACCAAGAGTTATATGCTCCATTGACTGGGCCAGCCAGGCGCCCCAGAGACAAAATCTTTTAAAAATGTGCACATGGAGGGCACCCGGGTGACTCAGTCGGTTGAGCGTCCGACTCTTGATTTCGGCTCAGCGTTGTGAGATCAAGCCCTGAGTTGGACTCCACACTGAGCGTGGAGCCTGCTTAAGAGTCTCTCTCTCCTTCTCCCTCTGCAACTCACCCCCTGCTCACGCTCTCTCTCTCTAAAAGAAAGGGGAAAAAAGTGCCCATTGGTGTGAGGGTGAACATGAGAAGGGATCTTAGTGGTAAGAGGTTTGGAAACCATTGACTTGGAGCTAAAAACCCAATGAGTTTAAGAAAAAACACACACAAAAAAAACAACCCCCAATGAGTTATGACTGTATAAACCCTACCACCACCTTCCCCACCAGATCTTTTTCAGGGTGGGCCTGGCTTTTATACCTGTGATTCTGGATTGTGGGATTTATGAGCAGCCTGATTTATGACCTGTGCCCTAAAGATGCAGTTATGTGGAGACCTTCCCTGCAGTCCATCTCTGCAACCCTGCATTCCCCGTTTCTCTGTCCTCTGAAATACACACAAACCCTAGTTTGTAAGGGAATAGAGCCCCAGGATCACATGTGCTAGAATAACAGCAACAGCATAGGGTCCAAGCTTGAAGGGGAGCACCTCTTCAGAAAAGGGAAAATGTGTCTTAACTTTCCTAGAGGCTGAAGCCCAGCTGGGGGCTGTCCTCACCAAGGGCTGGAAAGGTCCCATGAGAGAGCTGGCTGGGGAACAGAGGAACTGCAGGGCAGTTTATAGTCAAATAGGAGCAATGACACTAGTCATTATAGAAATCAAATGAAAAATTGCAACTGTAATCTGTGTTATAAAGCAGAGGTCCACAGCGCTCTGAGAGCACATAGCAGGAGGATCTGATCCAGATAGGAAAGGCTGCCCTGAGGAAGTCCCGTCATATGAGGACTGGCTGAAGAAAAAAATAGGATATTTAGCATGTGTCAGAAGAATCTTTGGGGCACAGGGCATTACTGCTGTCTTTTAATTTCTGAGAGTTGCCATGTAAGAGGTGGAGAAGATTTGTCCTTGGAGGTCCCAGAGTGTAGGAGAAGCTATGGAGTCTTAATGTTGGGTCGACCAGAAGGCTAACCAACCATCTGAGCTATTCAAAGATGGAATGGTTCTATCACATGCTATTTCTTAATTTCTCTCGAGGCCAGACACTAGGCTCAGTTCTGTACATGTAATATATCACTTACCCTTCACCACAACTCTATAATTATTTTCCTCTTCATCTTTCATTTTCATCTTTTACAGATGAGCAAACAGACACAGAGAGGTGAAATAATTCTCTAAGGTTGCCTAGGAGTGAGTGGTAGAGCTGGGATTTGAACCCAGCTCATCTGGCTCTAGAGCTGGGTACTAAACCACTATTCTCTACCAGGTTGATGTGGGTATTCAAGTTTGGGTCGGTAGACCCAGAGATTCAGGAGGCAATGGACAAGGGTGGAACTTGACCTTTAAGGTCCCATATAGCCTAGAAATGCTCTATTTCCTCCTCCAGCACCATCAAGAGGGACAACTTCACCGCTCGTCTCTTTGACATCCACAAGCAAGTCCTGAAAGAAGGCATTGCCCAGGTAACCATTCCCCACTCCACCCCAGTGCAGGACCTGTCCCTCCCTTTTTTGACCAGAAGAATTTGGCCCAGAGCCTGAGCTCAGGGGAATCTGCCTTTCATTGGTCCCCACTGGGTTTATACATCAGTGACCAACCCGGGGAAGACCAAAAGAATGATTCCCCTGGGTTTTGGAGCATTAGCCAGCAACTCTGATCTCTGTGTAGAATTCATGTTACCTGTCTGTTCCATAGCTAGGCCCTCAGTCAGCCCCTGCGCAAATGTACTCAGCCTTCAGTTTTCCCCACAGACTGTGTTCCTGGGCCTGAATCGCTCAGACTACATGTTCCAGCGCAATGCAGATGGCTCCACAGCCCTGAAACAGATTGAAATCAACACCATCTCTGCCAGCTTTGGGGGCCTGGCCTCCCGCACCCCAGCTGTGCACCGGTGGGTCCTTTGGGCAACACTGGGCCACACTGGTGGGGTGAAAGCCTGATAGGCCTACAATTACAGGGGGGGCAGGGATCTCCAATTCTCACTGTGCCTTCCTGTGACCGAGGCCATGCGTTTCCCCTCACAGCAGTTTCCGTTTGTAATTAGGTCTTAGTATGTCAAGGAGAGAAGGGAGCTCGTGGTTCATCTAGTCCCGCCCCCCTCATTGTACAAGTTAGTATTCCCGGCTGAGGTAACAGTATCTGAGGTGAGAAAGAGTTTGAAGGCCTGAAAAGAGTTCAGAATCCGTGGCAGAGAGGGATCAGTGACTTCCCATTGGAAGGCTGGACCCTAGTACCAGCCATGTCTAGCCAGCAGTGATGTTCCGTGTTGCTGTGTTTCCAGATGGTCTGCAGCAGGATTCCAGATAGCAGACACCTGGGGCTCAGGGAAAGGAGTCCTAGCCCAATGGGAGGCTGGTGTAGAGTAGGAACACAGGGTCTCAGGACTCTGGGCACGGACGCGGGGCCAGGGTGTGGGCGGCCCAGGATTTTCCAGCCTGAGGTGGATCCTACAGGAGCACAATGATAAGATGCTTTTTAGTGTTCAGCTAATTCTCAAAGTGACGTTCCTATAAGTGTCTGCGAGTCACAGGCAGAGGGGTCTTCCAGATCCATCCAATTACTGAACAAACATCTCTCTTCCACAGACATGTTCTCAATGTCCTGAGTAAGACCAAAGAAGCTGCCAAGATCCTCTCCAATAATCCCAGCAAGGGACTGGCCCTGGGGATCGCCAAAGCCTGGGAGCTCTACGGCTCAGCCAAGTAAGGGGGAGAAAAAGTGGCAGCAGAATCCTGCTTTAGATTCAGCATTCATGGCTATAGCAACTGCTTCTTTGCCTGACATCATTAGGAAATGCGGGATTTTTTTCGGGAAATAGAAGCTTACACCTTTAAGTGCCAAAATTGTTTTAATGGAGTTTTTGGGCTGTCTTCGTAAATAAGAGGTGCAGACTTACAATTTAATCTTTTCTTTTTGGCTAGAGGTCATCATTATCTGTCAGTGACTGCGTTATCTGTCAATAATTGCATCTTGATGCAACATACGGCAGAGGCGCTCCCTAGACATAGAGAGGCGTGGGAGGCTGTTTGCCTGCACTAATCACCCCAGCTGTTAGGCTTTCTCCTCCTGTTTCTTTTCTTCACAGTTTTTCTGTTTCTCTACTATCAGCTCTTACTTCATACTGCTGTCAGTGTGCTTCCTGTCCCCGGACCTCCTTTCTGATTTGCTGGGGTTTGGGAAAGCAAGTGGTCTGGGTTGTTAGGTAGTGTCTAATTAGTGTGACAGCCTCTTTGATGAGCAAATGCATAAGCTTTGATTTAGGGATTTGATAGTGTCTGTTTTAACTGTTTAGAGGCAATTTTTTGCTTCCTTCTCAACCATGTTCCAGATATATAAGGATGCCAGGTAAGTGACTTCTGGATAAATGAGGGGCCACTGTACCAACAGTTATTGTAATGTTTACATAGCTTTAATGGTTAACCCTTATTGAGCACTTCCTAGTGCCACACTTTGTGCTAAGCACTTTACATGGAGGATCTCATTAGGTCCTCCTATCAAACACTATAGAGATAGATACCACCCATTTCCCCCATTTTACAGATGAGGAGACTGGGGTTCAGAGAAGTGAAGTGAATTGTTCAAGGTCAAATGGCGAGTTGGTGGTAGAGCCCAGAGTCCACTGCCTCTAGAATCTGCATTTTTAATCACTTTATTGCCTCCAAGAGAGCCTCTCTGGGCTTGCTAAGCCTTACTAAGACTCAAGACACCTTAGACACTGTGTATTTCGAAGGCATCAGATGAATACTTTGTCAAGTAGTACTCTTGGCTAAGTTGTATTTTAGGAGACAGAAGCCAGGAAGGGGTCAGCCGGGGAACTGCTGATGGACAAATGCTGCAGAGGGTTTCTCCGACCAGGCTGTGAATGACGTGCAAAGACTCATGTGCCCAGAACCAGACTCTGGTGCATAGGAGCTGTGGGCACCTGAGCCGGGACTGTCCTCTCTCATTTTGAAAGTCAGATGGTCACTCCTGCTGACCCAGCATGTGACCTTTGCTAAGTCCATTCTTTTCTCCAAGCAGCAGTTTCCTTATTTGTAAAATGGGGATGATAATAACAATACCTAAAAGGGTGGGAAAATTAAATGAAATCATGGCTTTGAAAAATGCTTTAAAAAAACATGGTGAGAAATGGAAAAGTCTCTTCAATAAATGGTATTGGGAAAATTGGACGGCCACACGCAAAAGAATGAAACTGGACCACTTTCTTACACCATACACAAAAATAAACTCAAAATGGCTGAAAGGCCTAAATGTGAATCAGGAAACCATCAAAATCCTAGAGGAGAACACAGGCAGCAACCTCTTTGACCTCGGCTGCAGCAACATCTTACTAGACACGTTGCCAGAGGCAAGGGAAACAAAAGCAAAAATGAACTTTTAGGGTTTCATCAAGATAAAAAGCTTGGAAGCAAAGGAAGTGATCAACAAAACTAAAAGGCAGCCTTTGGAATGGGAGAAGATACTTGCAAATAACATATCTGATAAAGGGTTAGTATCCAAAATATATAAAGAACTTACACAACTCAACACCCAAAAAACAAATAATCCAGTTTTAAAATGGGCAGAAGATGTGAATAGACATTTTTCCAAAGAATACATTCAGATGGCTAACAGACACATGAAAGGATGCTCAACATCACTCATCATCAGAGAAATACAAATCGAACTATAATGAGATATCCACTCACACCTGTCAGAATGGCTAAAATTAACAATGCAGGAAACAACAGATATTGGCGAGGATGCAGAGAAAGAGGAACCCTCTTGCACTATTGGTGGGAATGCAAACTGGTGGAGCCACTCTGGAAAATGGTATGGAGGTTTTTCTAAAAGTTAAAAATAGAAACACCCTGTGATCCAGCAATTGCACTACTGGGTATTTACACAAAGGATACAAAAATACAGATTTGAAGGGATACATGCACTCCAATGTTTATAGCAGCATTATCAACAATAGCCAAATTATGGAAAGGGCCCAAATGTTTGTCAACTGATGAATGAATAAAGAATGAAATCTTGCCATTTGCAATGATGTGGATGAAGCTAGCATGTATTATGCTAAGCGAAATAAGTCAATCAGAGAAAGACAAATACCATATGATTTCACTCATATGTGGAATTTAAGAAACAAAACAGATGAACATGGTGGGGGAAAGAAAAGAGAGGCAAACCAGAAAACATACTTTTAACTACAGAGAACAAACTGAGGGTTACTGGAGGGGAGGTGGGCAGGGGGATGGGTTAAATGAGTGATGGGTATTAAGGAGGGCACTTGTTGTGATGAGCACTGGGTGTTGATGAATCACTAGATTCTACACCTGAAACTAATGTTACACTATATGTTAACTAACTGGAATTTAAATACAAACTTGAAAGACTCAAAAATTATAAAAAAACAAAAAATATGGTGAGGATTATTACAGGGTACTTCCAATAGTAGTACTAGTAATAATAATAATAGCAGGTTCCATCTAAGCAGTACTAGGTTCATTTTATAGAAAAGCAAACTGAGGGCTCAGAGAGGTGGAAAGTCACACAGCCAGTAAGTTTAGAATTCATGTCTGTCTGCCTCTAAGGCCTGCTTTCTCTCGACTATACTGTTCTGCCTCCAAGAGGAATGGTCCCATAGTATAGATTGAAAAACTGAGGCTCAAACATTTATAGAGCAGGTGAATTTTCATCAGTTATCCCGGAATTTGTGAGAATTTTTTTAAAGGAGCCTGGATATGATTTATGATTCCTATTTAGACATTTATTCAAAATCTTTCAAAATATTAGTCCCTGTGGTTAGAATGAGTAGGGATAAGAAAGGAGGAATCTTGGTATAAAATGTTGGAGCTATGATCAGGAGTCCTCACTGCCAGCCAGCACACTGTTGTCACTTTACCTTCCTTAGCTGACAACGTTCCTAGCCCTGCTCCCAAAAGACTGTTCAGGACTGAAGGCAGGAGGAGGTAGACTATGTTTTCTGAGTCTGGCTGTGGTTATTTGGCAGAGGGCAGGCTGACTTAGCCAGGAAATGCAGTTCCACTTTAACCTACAGCCTGCAGCCTCCCTCCTCCGCCTCTTCTTGGAGGTGGGCCAGCCTGGGCCAGGTGCCACCTTCCCACCCATGAGCAGAGCAGATCAGGCTACAATATGAAAAGCAAGGCCATTGGCCCTTGGGACTCTCTCAAGAGAGGATGGCATATGAGAGCACCATTTCTAGCTTGTCTCTCAGATAGCCAACTCAAAGCCAAGATTCAGCTCAATGTCATGTCTGACCTCAAGAGGTTTCAGGCAAGCTAGGAGTGGAGGCATACTAGGACCTGTATTTCAGCTAAGTGGAAAGGAGTCATGCAAAATGTAGTCCAGGAGGCTCCGTTGAGGTAGAGAAAAGCAGAGACAAACAGACGAAAGGCCAAGTACAGAAGGAAGGAATCCACGCTTAGATTGCTAGGCCAAAATTTAGCCATCCAAGAGTCTCAGCAGGAATCCATGGGCACGCAGCAAAATGGAGTTTGATACTCTGTTACTGCTGACTATTGTCCCTCGAGATCATCTGGTGGGAGACTGGACCTGTCTTTGATAACTAAAAAGAGCCTGATTGGTAGCCTGACAGTTCTCTGGCTTTAGCTTCTCCCTGAGTCCTTGAGCTCCTGCTTCTTTAAGAAGTACGTGGCTAGGGGCTCCTGGGTGGCTCAGTTGTTAAGCATCTGCTTTCAGCTCAGGTCATGATTCTGGGGTCCTGGGATCGAGCCCTGCATTGGGCTCCCTGCTCGGCGGGAAGCCTGTTTCTCCCTCTTACTAGCCCCTGCTTGTGTTCCCTCTCTCACTGTGTCTCTCTCTATCAAATAAATAAATAAAATCTTTTTTCTTTCGAAGATTTTATTTATTTAATTGAAGAGACAGCGAGAGAGGGAACACAAGCAGGGGGAGTGGGCAAGGGAGAAGCAGGCTTCCCGCCGAGCAGGGAGCCCAATGCGGAGCTTGATCCCAGGACCCTGGGACCATGACCTGAGCCAAAGGCAGTTGCTTAACCAACTGAGCCACCCAGGCGCCCCAATAAATAAAACCTTAGAAAAAAAAAAGGAAGCATGTGAATAGTAGAAAGGAAGAGGTCAGGGAGGCCTCAGTGATCCCATTAATACTGTGGAACCAAATGTGTCCCTATGTACATCACAGAAATGTTGGGAGGCCCCAAGAGATAATGCTTTATTTATAGTTGGTTCTGTAGGGTTCTGTAGGATTCCACTGAGCTATTCTAATATATCATGCAAGAACCACACACTCTTTTATTATATGCTTTATAATCTAGTAATAGGGTCATTAGCCTCCAACCTCCAGCATTATTCTTCTATAAAATATTCTTCAGTACTTTTGTTTATTCTTCCAGAAAGATTTTAAAATCATTATTTTTAAGTTCTTAGAAAAAGTCCTCGGGTTTTTGAGATGATTTTTTTTTTAAAAAGATTTTATTTATTTATTGACAGAGAGAGAGACACAACGAGAGGAAACACAAGCAGGGGGAGAGCCCGATGTGGGCCTCGATCCCAGGACTCTGGGATCATGACCTGAGCCAAAGGCAGACGCTTAATGACTGAGCCACCCAGGCGCCCCTTTTGAGATGATTTTAAACCTAAATTTTAATTTGCACAGAAAATTAACATCATTACAGTATTTCATCTACCTGCTGGAGATGGAACAGAGACATCTCCATTTTTTCAGGTTTCGTAGTTTCAGGAAATAATGTGTTAGAGCCTCAGGTATCGCCTGAGACCCTCCTGATTTGAGAGAATATCTGCTCTTTCAGGGAAGCTGTGTTCTCATTCTCACTCCTGAAAGGGGTGGGATGGAGGGAGGACAAGCTTTGTAGCCACTTCTGCCAACTGTGTTTGCTCTTTCCCCAGTGCTCTGGTGCTACTGATTGCTCAAGAGAAGGAAAGGAACATATTTGACCAGCGTGCTATAGAGAATGAGCTACTAGCCAGGTAAGTAAAGGAGGGAGACCGGCAGATATGGCCCCAGGATTGTGAAGATCCATTCAGAACGGAGCAGCCGTTCCTTCTGACCTTTGCCCATCTTTTCCAGGAATATCCATGTAATCCGTCGAAGGTTTGAAGATGTCTCTGAAAAGGGGTCTCTGGACCAAGACCGAAGGCTGTTTATGTAAGTGTTCAGGGAGCATTCCCCAAGGATCTGATAGAGGGCTGCTTTAGGAAACTCATCCTGCCAACCATTTCCCCCGGTAATCCTTTCTTCTGGGAGATTCGATGGCTTACTTCCTTCTCTGAATTTTAGGGGCAAAATACCCCGTCATCTCAGGAAAGTTTGGAGAAGGTGGTCATGTTCTGCTTCTATAGGGTTGTATCAGAGCTATTGACATTCTTGATAAGGGCCTTCTTAAAATAACCTTGGTTGGAGCACCTGGGTGCCTCAGACAGTTAAGCATCTGCCTTCGGCTTAGGTCATGAACTCAGGGACCTGGGATCGAGCCCCTCATCGGGCTCCCTGCTCAGGGGGGAGCCTGCTTCTCCCTCTCCCCACCTTGCTTGTGCTCTCTCTTGCTATCTCTCTCTGTCTCTCTCTCAAATAAATAAAATCTTTAAAACAATAAAATAACCTTGGTTTTCATATGCCCTGGGGCTCCTGAAAGTTTTCTTGCCCCTCTTGGTAGCTGGTCAGGCCAGGGTAGGTGGGCTGGGTAGTCAGGGAGGAAGAGGAATAGCTCATTCATTCTGCTCTCTGAGCCCAGGCAAGGCCTTAAGGGGCCTGGATTTGTGTTCCAAGCCAGGCCCTGTGCTTCCCTCCAGGGGGATTCCACCAAGTGACTTTAGTACCACTTAATTTGGTAGCATTGCTTGCAACACATATTTAACCTGGAACTTTATAGGTTTTTTTTTTTTTATTTGTGATTAAAATTAAGAACCTCCATGAATTTCACAATACCACTTACTATTTTCAAAATGTGCTTTTATAACAAAGTCATTAATTTACTTTCCAGATATATCAGACAATATCAAATAAATCAAAGGGGAAGAAATTAAAAAAGACAGTGTGTCTTTTTTTTTAGAACAACAAAATTTATTTTACTAAAACATAAGATTTACAGAAATTTCCAGACAAGCCATACAAAATGGTCTGAAGCTTTTTCTTGAAGGAAGGATTCTATACTGGACAGCAAAGTCACAGTGTTACTAGTGAAGGCTGTGATGTTTGTTTTATGTTCCCATATTGGTTCAGACAGTCAAGCTTGTCCATCTACTGTGTCTAAATAAAGTTAGACTTGCCTAGAGAGCATATTCTAAAGAACTGGCTAGTTGCTTCTAGCCAGTGCAATTAGATCACCATAAAAAGGTGGAAAGGAGCCCATAAAATTAAACTAAAACTACCTCTCCCCCTCAAAAAAAAATAAAAGAAAAGAAAAAAGAAAAACACTCATACCCCTGCAGCTAACCCTGACAACTACCTTCATGCACAGTGCTTTATACTTAAGGAAATGAATAAAAGCAGAGAGGGGCCACTGCTTTTAAACGTCTCACAACAATCCAGATGGTACTTCTAGTCTCTGCTCATGCTTTACAACAGTGAATCAAGACAAGACATAGGTTTGTCTCTTAATCATAGATAATGTGCATTTAATCACCAAAGGACTGAAGATGTCTGGGCTTTTATTCTGTAGTGTTTCTAAGACCATGTCCATTAAATGAAAACAAAAAAAGAAGTTTTGGCAGAACAGGAGAAGTGATAAACACTTGATCAGATCGATTTTAAATATTATTCATGGCATATGGCCTAGTCCATGCTGTAGCTCTATGGCTTGGGCTTCGTTGGTCTTCCACTGCTCTGCTACATCATTTGCTAATGGATCATCTGGATTGGGAGCACTTAACAAAGCCTGGATTGATAGTGGAACTGTGCAGATCTGCAGTGCTGGGGACCACTTATCTTTCAAAATATCTAAACAAATTTTTCCCAACTTATCTACATTAGAAATGATAAATTTTGGTCATGAAACGTACTTTAGGGGCTGCCGTCAGGTATTTTTCTGGAAAGAATAGTTCAAGTTTAAAAGTCCCTCCCTCAAAGGGGGAATCATGGGGGCCAGCAATGACCACATGAAAATAATGGGCATTGTTTTCATCTGGTTCTGCTTTAATGTTAGGAACTGGTTCTGCCAGCAAATGCTGGGTTTCCTTGATAATCCTCGAGGAAGCCCGGCCTTCTTGTCAGATCCTGAGTTTGGCCTCTGGCCTCGACTCAAGGCAGTCTGTGTCTTGACTAGACTCATAATTTTGCATCTCCATACCCTCACATCCACCATTTCAAAGAATCTCAGCCTAGTTTCAGCTATTTTAAGTAGTATAAGTGTGTTTTGCTAGGCATGGCAATATGATTCTGAGGCTCAGTAATTTTTAGCCCTTTTTTTAAAATGTATTTATCTGGTTTGATTCTAGTTGCCTTCTTGTTTCCCTCTGGCCTTCCTCTAATGACTCTAGATCTGGAATACTCTAAAGCATTCCTTACTTACTGGGCGCCTGGGTGGCTCAGTTGGTTAAAGCATTCCTTATTGCATACCTTCATGTTTTTAGTGGAAGAAGTGGTGGTATGGGTAGCTACTTTCTTTGCTTCCAGTGAACTACAGTCTAGGCATCCTGTGCAGACTGACTTTGAAAAAAGCCAAAGTCATTTTGATGCACCCTAAAATACACTAATCCACTGAACATATCAGTTTTAATTTAACCCAGCAGCTTTCTCCATCCTGTGTTCTAGGGACGGCCAGGAAGTTGCTGTGGTTTACTTCCGGGACGGCTACATGCCGAGTCAGTACAGTCCACAGGTTTGTATTCTTTTAGACCATTCTCTGCCCCTAGGACCCACCGTCATTCCTCAGAGACCCAGCTCAGGCATCAAAACAACCTGGGTTTTTCCCTGAGCCCTGGCCTCAGTGATTCTCAGGGAAATTACTGGTGGAACCTCCTATTCTCCCATAAGATATTTGCTACCTCTCATCCTCTACAAACAAACTGTCTTCTAGAATCTGAATCCTCAGGAATCCATGTTGCTTCAACCATTCATACTGTCTCTAGGGATATGCTGGCAAGTGTTTAACAGTCATGTTTCTCAGGGGTAGAGCCCCAATTTGTAGCATTTGCTGATTTCTATGGTGCACTCCCATCGTGGCCAATTTCAAGCTATCCAATTGAGCATTTCTGGACACAGAGTTGGAAAGAGATGGGTACAATCAGCTCTGGCTAGCTAATGCAAACCAGTTCCACCATACCACTGACGATTTCCTTCCTGCCAACTCTTACTTCTCTTTTATCTGCGTCAGAAAGTTTTTCTGTCCATTCATGTTAATGACAGTAATGATGGTATCACCTTATCTTGCTTTTGTACCATGTAGCTTCAAAGGGAGCACAGCATGGGTGGGGGTGGGTGTTTTTCCTCAGGCCTTAGCCTTTATCAAGGACAGGCTATCCCCCCACTGTCAGAATGGGGACCAGAGCTGGGAGACACCTCTACTGTTTACCTGCCTTGCACACCCCAAACTCCTAGAAGCCTCAGAGCTTCTTACCTGCCTCTCACACCCCAAATTCCACAGCACATTCATCCTGTGATTATGCACCTGCAGGCCTTTACTCATATTATTCTGCTAATCTGAGAACGCCTTCCTTATTGAGTCTGACCTGTCTACCTGACTGCTCAGTTTTCACTTCATTAAACAACAATAACAAATAATTATTGAGCATTTACAAAGCTCCGAGCACTGTGTTTTAGACACTGGGGAATACAATAGGAAATAAGACAGACAACAAGGGCCAGAGCTCACACTTTGGTCAGGGAGATAGTCATCAGAAAGTATGCAAAAATGGAAAAAAAAATTTTTCTAGTTGAGGGAAACTCTTTGAATAAAACAATAGGGTGAAAAGATAGAGAATTATGGGGAATCCCACATTAAATAGGGTAGTTTGAGCTGAGACTTAAGGATGAGAAGGATCCAACCATCCACTGGAAAAGCCAAAAGGAAAAGAATTCCAGGCAGAGGGAAAAGCAGCAAATGCAAAGGTGGAAATGACATTTGCGTGTTTGGCCTGTGTGGCTGGACTATGAGAGTGGGATGGAGGGATGTCTAGAAACTGACATGGTTGGAAGTGGGACAAGAGGCAGATCCTGACAGGTCTTGTAGTCTGTGGTGAGGAGTCTGGATTTTATTTGGAGTACAGTAGGAAGCTGAACTCATATACAAGTGTCCCACCTCTTTCAAACCTCTTCATCCATTTTTGTATGCCCTTATACCTTTTGTTATTTCCCTTTTAATTATAGTCATGCACCATTGTGCTAAACTGTGAGCTCCCTGAGGGCAAGAATCCTATATATTGGAAGAATCCACATCTGCCTCACAAAGATGTTGCAGTGACCGTGGGAAATAATGAATGTGAAGATAGACAGCATGATACCTGGCACCTGATGGATGCTCATAAAGGTCAGCCAAAGTGAAATAAAGTAGAATTCCTTTTCTTTTCTTCCATCTGCAGAACTGGGAAGCACGCCTGCTGCTAGAGAGGTCATGCGCTGTCAAGTGCCCAGATATTGCCACCCAGCTGGCTGGGACTAAGAAGGTGCAGCAGGAGCTGAGCAGAATGGGCATACTGGAGATGTTGCTCCCTGGCCAGCCTGAGAGTGTGGCCCGCCTCCGGGCCACCTTTGCTGGCCTCTACTCACTGGACATGGTGTGTGGGTAGCCTCTTTCTCCTACTATAGGCTTCCCACGTGGCAGGAACCCAGAACCCAATGTGTTGGGGAGGCTGGAGCTGGTAGTAGGCTAGACATGGGTCAGTGATGCTCTGTGAGAACCCTTAGAGCCCTGGGGAAGGGGGCTGGAATCCATTGTAAACTCCATCAGCAAAGGGGTAGATGGGGGGCAGGAGGTGGAAAGGGGAAGGAGCTGAGGTGGACAGCAAGAATCGGGGAATATCTATCTATACGGGCTTTTCAGGCATCCTGCTGAGGAGCCCTGAACTGTTGCCAGAGAAAGCCTGTTCTCATTGTACTTGCTGCTTTACGGGGTTTGTTGGGGGTCACATTCAGATAGTGGCGTCTAGTCTGAAGGGGCTATTAGTCTTCCCCTTCCTGCTCTTCCTCTGATGCTGCTCTCCATAACCAGTAGGACCGCAGCTCCTGCCTCTGGCCTAAAACTGCTGGTGACTGCTTTCTTGCCTCCTCCCAGGGGGAAGAAGGGGACCTGGCCATTGCTGAGGCTCTTGCTGCCCCTAGCCAGTTTGTGCTGAAGCCCCAGAGAGAGGGTGGAGGTAGGTGCTTTCACCTTTGTAGGGCTGCTCAGTGGAAGGGGGCTAGCAGGCTGTTATCAATGCTGATCGGCACTTGCTATGGGCACAGTTCCAGACTCGGGGACACAGGAGGAACTGACATGGGCCCTCATCTTGGACAGTGTCCTAGGAGACCCTGTGATCAAGTGCTGTTGAGCACAGGGGAACCTGATTAACCGTAACTGAAGGGTTTGGACAAGTTTAGCCTGAGGTGCCTGTGGCTAGATTGTAGGGAAGTGGGATAGGGCATATCAGGAGGTTGGATGTCTTCCTGCCTGGATTGAACTCCTTGAGGGCAGGGATCATATCTGCCTCACAGACCCAGAGGAGATGAGTTTTGATCTTGGTCTTAAAGGATAAGTAGGAGTTCACCAGGTGGGAAAAGGGGGAGAGCATTCCATACAGAACGAACAGCCTCAAGTAGAGGTACGGGTCCATGGAAGTGTGTGTTTGGAGATTAAGGAGTAACTGATGAGGCTGGAGTGCAGCATAGGAGATGGGTGGAGGCAGGGATTTGGGCTAGAAAAGATGGTTTGGGACATCATTATAAGGGACATTGAAGATAGGTAGGAAATTGGATTTTATCCTGAGGGTACTGGGAATCCATTAGAGAGTTTTAAGGAGGGAAGGGATACACGATTGATCGAGGATCCATGTTTCAGCCATAGCAGAGCTTGTCCTGGATGAGGGGATTCCTTGGTAACAGAGACCATAGAGGAGGCTGGTATAATTGCAGAGGCCTGGGCTAGGGCTATGACACTGTGGAGTACAGACTGAAGAGACATGTCTGAGTTAGTGACAGGTAATGTAGAGGGAAGAGTCAAATCTGACTCAGGGATGCCTTTCACCTGATTGGGAGTAGGAAGGTCCAGGAGGAACAGGTTCAGACAGAAGTAATGAGTTCTAGTTGGACGTGTTGAGTTTGTTTTGGAAGCCCATGGGATATCCATGTGGTGTCTAGAACAGGGAGCTTAAGTTAAAGATTTGGGAATTAACAAGTCAGAGAATAATAGATGGAGCCTTAGAAAAGATCTTCCAAAAAAAAAAAAAAAAGGAATGTACATAGAGGAGAGGACAATTCCTTAGGAATCTCAACATTTAAGAGGGGCAGGAGCCAGTCAGGGAGGCTGAGAAAGCAAGCCACAGACAGGTAGGGAGACCGGGGCAGGATGATGTGGTGGAAGGTGTGTTTGCTTGTGTAGGTAGGGCTTGCCTGTTAAAGTGACATCCCCTCCTTGGGAGCCAGGCCTGCCCTGGCTTCACTGAGCTGGTGTCAGGAACTGAGGCTGCTGACTTGACCACAGAAATGGGGGCATAGAGTGGAGAAGGTATGCAGAGGGTCCAGGGTGACTGGCCAGTGCCATTGCAGGTAACAACCTATACGGGGAGGAGATGGTGCAGGCCCTGGAGCGGCTGAAAGAGAGCGAGGAGAGGGCCTCCTACATCCTCATGGAAAAGATTGAAGCTGAGCCTTTTGGAAATTGCCTGCTACGGCCTGGGAGCCCTGTCCAAGTGGTCCAGTGCATCTCAGAGCTAGGCATCTTTGGGGTCTATGTCAGGTAAGCCAGACAAGAGGGTCTCCTCCTTGTCAGAGGGTCAGCCAAGCAAGCCCGGAGGAAGCAAAGGACAGGGAACAGGAATCCTGGGCTTCAGTTCCAGCTCTGCCAGTCCACAGTCATGTTACCTGTTTCTTTATCTAATAAATGAAGCCAAGGAGCCAAGACCTGCCCACCTCACAGGGCTATCAAATGAAGTCAGATGAGGAGTGCTTTGTAACTATAAAGGAAATGACAAGTAGTATCAAGATGGATAAGAAAGTAACCCTGGACTAGAAGGAGACCCCAGGGAAGAAGAGAATTTGGGTCCAGTTTCCAGGCCACCAGGAATTCTGGGGAAAGGTGGGAGGGGCCGGCTAGAGGATAATCAGTGCCTTTGAAAGGCTGAGTGGCCTGTGGGTTTGGATTTGAGCACTAAAGAATCAGGAGGAGACTACTTGGGAATTTGTAAGGAATAGTTCCTGGTCCCTTAAACCACTTCCTGCAAATTTGCACTTCAAGATCAAGCAAAGTAGGAGGAATACCAGATCTCCTACCATGCTCCCAACCATAGCCTTCTCTCTCTGTAATCTTTCCCTCTAGCAGCATTTCTGCCTGCCACTTACCCCCAAACCTATCACCACAGCCATCTTGAGAGAGAGATAGAGAAGGAAACTTACAGCTACAGAGGTATTATCTCTATTTTAAATTAAGGAAATTGATATTTAGAAAGGCTGAGTGACTTGCTCAAAGGCACAGCGCTAGTAATTTCGCAGAGAGGATGCAAACCCAAATCTGATTCTAAAATCTTAGCACTTTAATGTAGTCAGTCACTCACATACTGCTCAGGTGGGACCAGGGAAGGTCTTGGGTGTGGGGGCTGTCTTGGTAATGGAGTTGTGTGTCTCCTGCCCCCATTCTATAGGCAGGGAAAGACACTTGTGATGAACAAGCATGTGGGACATCTGCTTCGAACCAAAGCCATGGAGCATGCAGACGGTGGTGTAGCAGCAGGAGTCGCAGTCCTGGACAACCCATACCCTGTGTGAGGGCACAGCCGGGCCTGCCCAGACTTCGCTCAAGAGATCTTCTATCCCTCGTACTTGTCATTCCTTTCCTAGCCCCTCTGAGGGGCTTCCCTCTGGGCACCTTGGGAGGGCTGGTCTCTTCAGTTCACAGAAGGGTGAATGCTGAGTACCTTCCCCCAGCTCTTCCATCTGAGGACCAGAAAAGCTGTGTTTCCCTTAGGTGAGATCTAGAGGCCCCTAAATCCTGGGAGTGTGGGTATAGCTGAAAGGAAGCTGATTTGAGGTAAGGGTCCATGACTCTGCCACCCTCCTCTCAGCCCGTCAGCCTTTCCAGCAGGTTCCAGTGTTTGACCTAGGATAGGACTGAGAGGTAGGAGGGAGGCAGTGAAGGGGCATAGCCTTCCCCCCCCGCCTTAAATAAAACTACTGATTGCTGATTCTGTGATTCCTTGGTTTATACATTTGGTGGGGGAGGAGCTATAATCTGGGTCAGCACACTTAGAGTGGATTAGAGTAGGGGAAATGACTTGGCTATAATCAGAGTCTCCCTAGCCTCAGACCCTAGGATAGAACCCTAAAGTTCCAGTCCTTAGTCACTCACTAATGCTCCCACAGGATCACAGGAAATATTGCAAGTGTGATGGGACATCACAGGCGGGAACTGGCTTCAGGTGCTTTCCTGCTTAGTTCAGGAGCTTGCCAAAGGCCTTTGAGTGAAGCCCTGCCTAGATCTGCCCAAACCAAAAGTTCTGGAAGGAGGATATTGGGGTATTCCTGAGGAAAACCACTTCCCTTCCCATCCCCCACACAAATCAGAGCAGCTAGTTAAGTATACAGTCTATAAGATACCTAAGAAAACAAGTTACCACCTTTTTAAGGTCATGACTTTATTCCTACATCCAGAGCCTGAGCATAACTGGGGCAAGAATAGAAGAGTTTCATCTGAGAGTGTCTCTTATGGGCAGGACTGTTCATGGAAGGGTGGGAACAGAGGACAGGAAGACAAACTCTTCTGGCCCTAGGAACAAAACATATTTATTCCAGCAAAGAAGCAGGTAATCTGAAAACCCTCTGGAACCAGCCTGTCTGCACATCCCCTGAAGCAAATGGGCAGACAAGCACTGCCATCTGGCACAAAAGAGAATTCAGATATAGAACAGAAGCAGCAAAGTATTTAAAAAAAATAATAACCAATTCTTTTGGGACTCACACACAGGCATTTCTAAGGACAAATGCATATCCAGGATAAGTACTGGTGCTTCCTGAGAGAGCTGACATAGGATTACAGAGCTGCCTCCCTGCTTCAGTCTAGACCCTCACTTGCCTTCTGCATACTTAACTTGGGTAAGGGACATGACCTTCAGGTCCCTGTTCTGGGCTCCAAGGGCTCTTGCAATCTAGGGCACAGCAATCTGAGGCTAACCTGGGCCATGTCCCATCTATCTGCCAGCCACAGGAAGTTGCCTCCACCCAAGGGCAAAGCTGGTCCTTGGTCCCAGACAGCTGGTCAAGGGAGGTGGTGTGGGTCAGCACTGGCCCTCAGCACTCCTGGATGGGGACTGGGAGGGTGGGCAAAACTTTGGAAAGCCAAGCAGGGGGAAGCCTGGGTAAAGGGCAAGGTCTTGTTTACTGGATGGTCAGGCAGCGGTGGTTGAAGAGCTGGCAGATGACAGTTGGGTCAGCCACAGTAGACATGTCCCCCAGGTCGTGGTCATTCTGAGCAATCTTCCGAAGCACCCGCCTCATGATTTTCCCTGGAGGACCACAGCCTTCTGGTTACCTGGTAATAGCACTGACCCACTCCAGCCCTGCCAAAAAGCCTTCCATCCACACACACTCCACCATCATTAGGCCTTGGCCAATCCCAAACCCAATCCCTTGAGGCCTCTGAACATACCTGAGCGGGTTTTAGGCAAGCCAGGTGCATTCTGGATATAATCCGGAGTGGCAATGGGGCCAATCTTTTCTCTAACTGTAACCAAGAAATCATTAAGCGTTTCTTCAGTACCCTTAGCCACGCTCCCAAAAACCAAGGTAGAGATGGCTTTGTTCCCTCCCTATTTCCTCTCCAAGGCCCTGCCCACAGAGTCATTCTTGGAGTCATTGCCTATCTTTCTCTCTCTCTCTCTCTCTTTTTTTTTTTTGAAAGATGTTATTTATTTATTTATTTGACAGAGAGAGAGACACAGCGAGAGAGGGAACACAAGCAGGGGGAGTGGGAGAGGGACAAGCAGGCTTCCTACTGAGCAGGGAGCTGATGCTGGGCTCAATCCCAGGACCCTGGGATCATGACCCAAGCTGAAGGCAGACGCTTAACAACTGAGCCACCCAGGCACCCCAGTCTTTCTCTCTTTTTAACACATTGTCTTTTACTATCTCATTTTATTTTAATCTACCTTCATGGAACTCAGACTCTTAAGAATCAGCCTGCTAGAATTTAAATCCCACTTTACTAGCAGTGTGGCCTTGGGCAAGTGACTTAACTTCTCTGAGCCTCAATTTCTTCATCTTTAGGATGGGAGTAACAATAGGATCTGTTTCACAGTGGTGATTATCAGGATTAAATGGATTAATGCATTCAAAGTACTTAGCCCAGTGGTGGCACAGAGAATTCTGTAAAAGTCAGCCATTAGCATCCTAGTGGAGAGACTAGTGGGGACTGAGTGGGAAGAAGACAAACAGCCCCCAAGGCCCCCTGGGATTTGTCTGTAGTTCGCAGCTTGCTCTAGCCTCTTCCCAACAACTTGCTGTGCTAACTGGGTTGTCAGGTCAGACCCTACAGTCCCTGCTTGGGGAGGCTCCTCACTCTGCTTCTTGAGCTCCTCGGTGAGGGTGGGGCTGAAGGTGTAGCCATCGCACAGGGTGACAAAGCAGTAGAGGCATTCGCCCTTCACAGGATGAGGGTGGCCGACCACAGCTGCCTCTGCAATAGCCTCATGTTCCACAAGTGCTGATTCCACCTCTGCTGTGCTCAGCAGATGTCCTTGTCAAGGGAAAGCAAGTGCCATGAGAGAGATCCCAGCCTCTACCCCAGCCCCTGTTCCATCTATGCCAGCAGGGCAGTCCTGGTCTGGTCAAGTGGGGAAGCCCCTTCATTCATTCCTCACATGACCTGCTTCAGTTGTCCCACCATCCCAGTTCCCCTCCTCTAGGCACATTCCAGTGTTTATCACTCTTCCTCCAAAACCTGTACCCAGAACTGAATGCTGCACTCCAAGCGTGGTTTGTCTAGAGGACATCCTGGCTCGCTCGGAAGGCTTTGGCTGGGACTTGCTGGGAGAGTAGTGCTAATGAGAAGGGAAAATGGTCTCTGGCCCTCACCAGATACATTCAGCATGTCATCAATCCTGCCAGTGATCCAGTAATAGCCATCCTGGTCCCGCCGGCAGCCTGGAAAGAGAAGAAATGCACCGTGTAATGAATATCCTACAGTTGGATACATGATCCACATTACCAAACTGCTATACCCACTAATAGCCACCTAACAAGTCTTCCTGCTTCTCAACTTGCCCACATGGTAGCCGGGCTCCAAGACAGCTACACTGATTTCCACTTTCTGATATTCAGACTCCTGTGTAGACTCTTTCTCATTGTACTAGGGTTAGTCTGTGTAATCAACAGAATTTGGCAGAAGGGATGGTATGTCATTTCTGAAATCAGATTCTAGAAGACACTGTGGCATTCTCTCAGATGATTTGCTCTAGGGGAAGTCAGCTGCCATGTCATAAGTAGCCCTATGGAGAGGCACACGTGGTGAAGAACTGAGGGTTCCTGCCAACAGCCACATGAGTGAGCTTGGAAGTGTGTCCTCCAGGCTCAGTCAAACCTTCAAATGACTGCAGCCCCAACCAAGAGCTTCACTGCAACCCACGAGAGACTGAATGAGAACTACCAGCAAAGCCACTCACAAATTCCTGATCCTCAGAAACTGTATGAGATAATATTTGTTGTTTTAAGCTGCCAAGTTTGGGGGTAATTTTTTCCATGGCAATAGATAATTAATACACCCACCTAAAGTCTGTTCTCCATAAATCAAAGTTATTTTCTAAACAATAAATCAGTTCTTATCACTTCTCTGCTTACAAGCCCTAAAGGTCTCCCCCACTGTACACTGGATAAAATCCAAAGTCCCCACCATGGCCCACAAGGCCCCACATTATCTACCTCTCCAACTTCATGTAACATTCTTCCCTTTGCTCACTACATGTCAGACACACAGGCTTCAGTCTGTTCCTCAGACATTTCAAGCTGGTGTCTCCGCACAGAACACTCACTCCAGATTTTCCCATGCCTTGCCTCCTTCTCACCCTGGAGGTCTCTGGTCAAACAAATATCACTTCAAAGAAGCCTTCTCTCACCATCCCATGTATGGTGACTATTCCTGTAGACATTCTTTATCCTGTTACCCTATTTATTTTTCTTCATAGCACTTGTCACCAAGATAAGCTTATTTACTTGTTTGCTGAATTTATTGTCTGTCTCCCCTTACTAAAATATAAGCCCCATGTGAAGAGAGACCTTGCCTACCTTATTCATGGTAATAATCCCTGAACTTAGATCAGTGCCTCGGCACAGTACATGCTCAATAAAAAGCTCTGGATGAATGGATTGGTGGACAGAGTCATGGGCTAAAACACAGGCTCTAGACATGAGAATGCATATGACATAGTAATACACACCGCTACATGCCCTATTTCTTTTAGCACAGGAACAGTGGAAACAAGAACCTCTTTCCTCATATATCATGTCAGGTGGTACCATGCTGAGACCCTCCATGCAACACTCATTCCTGCTCTTACAGTCTTCTCTACAGCTCTACCTGGGTATTAGACACTGACACATAGAATATGTCCCTCTCTGTTTTTCTTCACCACTAACCAATTCTTCCTGAAAATGGAAGGGGAAGGTACATGTCAAGGTGGGAGATACGGGAAAGATACAGCCAAGGCTCACCATCTCCTGTTACGTAGTAACCGGGGAACTTCTTAAAGTAGGTGGCCTCAAAGCGTTCATGGTTCCCATAGACTGTGCGCATGATTCCTGGCCAGGGCTGCTTGAACACCTGGGGAGTGAGAAAGGCACAGTGGTCACACTGGCTAGACTGTCTCATTGAAAGACGAGACACCGTCTCACTCACAGCCTGGGCCATCACAGTTTTGCCCAGCCTGAGGAGAAACGGCCTGAACGCCCTTCCTGAGAAGTTAGGACAAAGTACAGGCTGTGGAGAACGACAACCCAGACTGAGAATCCTGGCTCTGCCACTTAGTGTGTGACCTCGGGTTAGTAACTTTGCCTCTCTAAGCTTCAGATCCTCTTCTGTAGATCAGAGAAAATAATCTCATCCTCCCAAAGTTACTGTGAAGATTGAATTAATGGTAGGTGGAAGTTGCCTAGTACAATGTTCTGCTAGTGATAAGCATTTAGTAAATTTGAGTCTCCTCAGGAAACCAAGTCCAGTTGGATACAAATGAATATAGTCATATAAAAGTGAAAAAGTACTGCCCCAATCAATAATGTCCTGTGGTAGTAGATTGATGAGATGGATGAAATTCCAGGCTAAGAGTCAGAAGGTATGGATTTAAGTCCTGTCCTTGTTACAATTTGCTCTTAGTAAAAGTAAAGTGGGGTGGAGGGTGGATGGTGGGGGCTGATGATCTTCCTACAAGTACTCATATAAAAATCACAACCGCTAACATTTGTTAAACACTGTTAGGTTCTATGCTAAATCCTTCAAATGGATTATCTAGTTTAATCAATCCAGCAACTTGAGGATAACCCCATTTTACAAAAGAAATTTAAGTTCAAAGGGGTTAGGCAACCTATCTGAAGTCACAGAAGAGGCAGAGCTAGGATTTGAACCCAAGCAGGCTGACTCTGGAGCCTGTATGATTTTCTGCTATGTTATGAAGACTCCTTTCACACTAGAACTTTTGTCAAAGAGAGTTAGCACTAAGTCTTCCAGACCTCAAAAGGCATCGTGAGGAAACTTGAACAGAGTCCTTAAGAGCCAAAGTGGGCCAAAAGGCAGAGAGGCAGGCTAAATAACCAGAAGGATTTCCTCCAGGGTCTCGCAGAGGATAAACCCTCAACCATGGAGCTTTAGCCACAAGCACCTATCAGCAGAAACTAGGTTCTAAACTCTGAAGCAAAGTACCGCATCCCTTGCCATACTCTTTCCTCCCAACTCCTCACAGACATCCAAGGGTCAGGACCTCACCAGGTAACCTTCAGCTTCACCTTCCAACTCTTCCCCAGACTCATTCAAAATTGCAGGAGCTACACCAAAGAACGGGAAGGTCTAGAAGCAAACAGGAGACAGGACTCAAGGAGAGGAATGAGGCAACTGTGACTCAACTCTTTACCTCTCCCAGGGACCCTCAGAGCCCCAGGTTCCTCACACATATTAGTCTAGTCCCCCACCCTCTACCTAGGCCCGGAGACTCTACTCCTGCCTAGCCCAGGACCAGCCAAGGGGGCCTCACTCACAGCAGAACCAGGCTTCATTGGTGTGGCACCAGGGAGGGGGGTCAGCATATGGCCACCCTGTGGAAGTCAGAGATTGGGGGTTTGAGTCAGTCCTCCCACACTGTCCCTTAGCCCCAACCTTCTGATTCCTTTACTCACTGTCTCTGTCTGCCAGAAGGTGTCCACGATGGAACAGCGCCGGGCACCTACCACCTGGTGGTACCACAGCCAGGCCTCAGGGTTAATGGGTTCACCCACTGTGCCTAACACCTGTAAGGATGCCCGGCTATGCCTTGGGCAGGGGAGTGGGAAGAAAGGAAGACTCTGAGTACCACTGGGAACCAGGAAGACATGCCCAGGCTCTTCTGCCCCCTCCCCTATTCTAGGCGAAGGAGTTGGAACAGTGGAATGGAAAAGACTGTACACAAAGGCCAGCACCTAGCTCTGAGGGACCCCCATGGGGCAACAGCTGGGGAGGGGGTCTCACCGGGTGACAGGCTCATCTCCAAACTTCATAAGCAGGCGGATAGCCGTGGGTGCTGTGTAGAACTTGGTCACCTTGTACTTGTCCACGATGTTCCACAGGCGGCTCACATCCGGGTATGTGGGAATCCCCTCAAACTGACCCCAGTGAAGGCTGGTCATTCCCAGTCCTTTCCAACAGTCTCTCAATTCCCCTATCATACCCCAGGCTCAGTATTTTGCCCTTTCTGACACACCCATGTCTTCACTCCCTTACAGACAAGTCAACCCCCTCAGAATTCTTCTTTCTCCAGGGAACAGGTCATTGTGTAAGTCCCCCTGTCCCTAGACCAAGTGGCCTTGGGAGACTGTCACCCAGGACCATCTTGTCCACCCCTAAGTAGGCCAAGTAGCCATGGGTCCCAGCTCCCTTCTCACCAAAACACTGGTGGCACCATTGGCCAGTGGCCCATAGGTGACGTAGGAATGGCCAGTGATCCAGCCAATGTCTGCTGTGCACCAGAACACATCCTCCGTGTGGAAGTCAAACACGTACTTGAAGGTCGTGGCCACATAGAGCATGTAGCCCCCAAGAGTATGTACCACACCCTGGAGGAAAAATAGGGCCTCAGCTTGGAGACTTGGACTCACCCCCACAGAGCACCAAATATAGGCTGGGCAGAGCTACAGGAAGATCCTCCTCAGGGATTCTGGCCCTGCCAGCACCCCTTTCATAGCATCCATCTCTCTTCTGTCCCTTTTTCTCCATGTTCCCATCTCACACACCATACACATACATAGTCAGTCATCATTCATATCCACACCCTAAGATGGTATCTCTGAGCCACTTGAATCACTCTCACACACATGAACATAAATTCACTTCTCAACCCTACACAGCCCCACACACACACACACACACACACACACACACACACACACACACTTGCCTTGGGTTTGCCTGTGGAGCCACTGGTGTACAGGATGAAGAGTGGGTCCTCAGCATCACACCACTCAGGCTCACACTCATCCTCTGCCTCTTGCATGAGTTCATGCCACCACAAGTCAACCCCTTGGTTCCAGGAGATCTGCAGGGTTAGGAAGACAGGAATGGGCAGGGAAGAACTGTGACAGCTCAAGATAGGAGCAGAGATACACTTACCTGGCACCTGGGGTTGGGGAAGTACTGCCAGGTGGAGATGCTGGGAGGAGGGGGAGAAATGTGGAATGAGACAGAAGAGGAGCTGAACAGCAGGCTTCTTGGATACTCCTAACACCCTGCTCCCGAGCTCCCCTTATGTAGCCTCAGGCTGAGGAGGACACCTTGGTTGGTCCCTTCTCACCCTTTAGTTCTTAGCTGAAACGTCACCTTCAGGCTTTCCCTGAACAGTATCTGGTAGATTCCCAACCCCGCCCTCATCCTTGCTAGTATTCTTGACCACTATACCATATTTCCTTCCTATCCAGTACATATTTCTAGTCATTTAGTTGTTTGCTTGATTACTATCTCCCCAACTAGAAAGTAGCCTGAGTGCATTGGCATGTCTTTTTCTTTTTCTTTTCTTCTTTGTCCTCAACACCTAGCAAAATGCCTGGCATTGAATATGCACTCTGTAAATTTTTGTTGGATGAATGAAAATGCATACACAGGCCTACATATGTACTTATGGGACTAGTGGCTTATCAGCAGGGATGCGGACACCACCCAATTCAGAAATGCAAAATTAGTCAGAGTCTGCAGGTGAAGCGGGCACCTGGCCCTGTTAGTATTGAAAAAAAAAGTCAACAGCTTTTGGTCCAAGCACCTTTTCCTGAATGTCTAGACCTCATCCATATCTGTAGGTTCCTACCCTAGCTCCACCCCCACCTTCACACCACTGGTACCAATGGGTTTCCCATAGAGATATTTGCTTAAAGTTCCATTCAGCAGAAACCCTGCTTTAAGTTGGTGGAAAAGGACCAATATGGACTTCTTTTCCCAGTAGAGGGATGTCCCCCTATACTAGAGTATCTTTGATAACTACTTTTGGATCTATCATTCTGAAATTTTTCTAACCTCTCCTTGAAACTATTTTACTTTCCTAATTATATCACCTCTTTGAACAGCCAGTTTTCAGAGTCTACTCTGTACTGTGGGAAGGTGGGATTCCCTGAACTTCTCCAAAAATTGCACTGGATCTCAATCCCGGTTCTGCCACTTCCTACCTATGTAGGTCCTTGGGCAAGTCACTTTACCTCCAGTTGGTCCTTTTTAAAATGAGAGTAGTCATTCTTTCCTTAATGGTCTCACGGGATTTGGGGAACATCAAAAGAAAAAGGCATTACCTAGAAAATATCATACCTTGAATTGTCCTGTAGGGTGGGAAAGACTGATGAAATGTCAGGAAGGATAGAATTTAGTTCAGTTCCACTGAACTCCTCTGGGAAATAAATTCAAGGGTGTGAAAATGGGAACTGTTTGGGGTTTGCTTTAGCTGTTACAAAGCCCTTTCATATTCATTAGCTTCTTGTATGTTCAATGGCCTAGGCTGGCAGCTAGACATGATAATGTAAGAGAAATACCCTACTCCCTATTCTCATTATATGGCTATATGCTAGTTTATTGTGTACATATTTGGTTAAAAAACCTCAAAGTGTTAAACACATACCTTGATAAATTACAAAATGACTCTCCAACCACTCTCCTCTTTCTGTACTATCCGCCCCTTATTTTAGAGAATTTGAAGCGTCTGGCACTATATATCATAAGAATGACAAGCCTAGGGGAGCCTGGGTGGCTAAGCTGGTTAAGCGTCTGACTCTCGGTTTTGGCTCAGGTCATCATCTCATGGGTCGTGGGATTGAGATCAAGCCCCACGTCGGGCTCAGCGTGGAGCCTGCTTGAAGATTCTCTCACTCTGCCAACTCGCCCCACTCGCAGGCTCTTTCTCTAAAGTAAATAAATAAGTCTTAAAAAAAAAAAAAAAGAATGACAAGTCCAGACCGAGTGTGGCACCATTAAAAAAAAGAAGAAAAGGAAAGAAGAGAAAGAGACTTGCCCACAAGCTAGAAAACACTAAAACACACCCTATCTTTTAGTGGAATAGCCATATGGGTCTACACATACATTGACACATGGGAATTTTTTTTTTTCCTGCCAAATGATCTTCTTGAGTTGAGGGCCTTAATGTATTTAAGCAGGAGAGTGTCAATATTGCTTTGGGCAAACAGTCTACAGTACTGGTTTGAATTGTCATAGAAAAGGCACTAGGTACATATAAGGGCAAAACATGGTTATACTGTGGCAATGAGGGGATTCCTGTAATCTTGTAAAACTGCTTCCTTTGTGGGTATGTGGGTGAGAAGGGCCAGTACCCCAGGTGTGGAACTGATAACCAGCACCAGGAAGCGGGGTGAGTTCAATTAGTGGTTGGTTATGAATTGGGTGTGTGCCTATGAGGGCCCACAGCTTTGAACCAGGAAGGTTTCAATTTACTGAAATAAGAATTGATTTGGCCTTTGTCCTTGGACCAGGATAGCTTCAGGGAGGGCAACTGCCAGATGTGAGAGAAGAACAGGAGGAAGCCCATAGGTGACATGAGTGAGGAGAGTACCTCCAAATTGTGCCAGGCCCTCCCTTTAAAGAATGCTTAAGGATGATGGGATGTGGAGCTCTCTCAAGATTTCTGCAGCTTTGGGGCACCTGGGTGGCTCAGTTGTTAAGCATCTGCCTTAGGCTGGGGTCATCGTCCCAGGGTCCTGGGATCGAGCCCCGTATTGGGCTCCCTGCTTGGCGGGGAGCCTGCTTCTCCCTCTCCCACTCCCCCTGCTTGTGTTCCCTCTCTTGCCGTCTCTCTCTCTGTCAAATAAATAGATAAAATCTTAAAAAAAAAAAAGATTTCTGCAACTTTGACTGCAATTATCAGACCAACAAACCTGGACTTTGTAAGCCTATTCTTATGGTCTTTGGTTTTTGATAACTGATTATTTTCACCTCCAAGAAACAAAAATCCAGGAACCTGTGGCCTAAGGGTCTCTGGTATTAATAATTAACAGGAGTTGGGGCACCTGGGTGGCTCAGTCGTTAAGCATCTGCCTTCGGCTCAAGTCATGATCCCAGGGTCCTGGGATTGAGCCCCACATTGGGCTCCCTGCTCAGCGGGAAGCCTGCTACTACCTCTCCCACTCCCCCTGCTTGTGTTCCTGCTCTCACTAACTCTCTGTCAAATAAATAAATAAAATCTTTAAAAAAAATAATTATAGGAGTTTATTTCTTTTCTGGTTTCCCTTTAGAAATGCCAGGCTGCCTGCTATGTTAAAAGCAATAAAAGCTAACATTTATAGAGTAGTTACTATGTGCCAAAAACCTTATATATACTGACAAAATCCTATCAGGTAGGTACAGTTATTATCCTTAAGCATAGATTTAGAGTAAGACACCCTATGAGGATGGTAAAATTCAGAGGAATAATGGGTTTTGTGTTTTGTTTTAATAAACAAAGCATTTAAGCCTGTATTATCATCTCTTCATTGCTGATAAGGTAACCGAAACTCAGAGAGGAGAAGTGACTTATTCAAGGATATACAGCTAAAAATCAGTCTCTGGATTCCAAGCCCAGCCTTTCGCTAGTCTAATCTGCTCTGAGCCCCCACTTAGGAATCTCACATCTTAGAACCACCTACAAAGTAATTTTTATCCAATCTAGCACTTAATTATATCAGAGAGTTTGTGTGCAGTTTATAAATCCCAAAGTAATATATAAATGTATTTAGGAATCTTCTCTGTTATCCTATATAAAACTGAGGTTTTCATTTGTAATACATATCTAACTTCCCAACTTGATGGTGAATTCCCAAGGTCAAGTTCTGTGCCTCCTCTACTCACTCTCCTCCTATCACCTAGGGCTCTGCCCTAGCTAAGTACCTAGTAAAAACTTTCTGACAAGTCACTTGGTCCTCTCTCCCATAAAGGTTCTGAACAGCAGGAGTGCAATGGGATACCTGTTGCTACCTCTCTGAGATCCATGCTCTATGCCAGTTCAGAGAGGTAGCAACGGGCATTTTGTTTCATGACCCTTCAGAGTAACTTAGATGGTAGAGGACCCAGGGGCAGAAAGAAAGGAGTTAGGTCTGGCAGCCACCTCAATGGAGAAAACAGGCAAAGAGCAGATGAAAACACAGACAAGCACGCAGAGAAGCAGTACCCAAGGCGGTGCAGAGGTGGATACCTGGGGCCAGATGCGCTTGGGTTTCTCTCTCAGCTTACCCTGTTAAGAGCCCACGGAAAGGGTGGTGAGCAGGGTCTGAGTATACGGGAGTGGGAGGGAAGGGTCAGTGTGTCCCAAGCCTCTGCTGCCTCCTTTTCTTTAGGCTCCCCTCTTACTGGTCCTCCCAGCCTACATTTTCCTGATCTTGCTCCCAACCTCTATACACTCAGAACCCCTAATGCTGAGTGGGGTCTCCACAATCTTGCTAGACTAGACTATAGCCTCTCTAGCTCTGTGACCCTCAGGGCCCCTCAAGTCACAAATCTCAGGAACTTTTGTCCTCCTGGACCCTGGAGTTTTCATCCTTCATGCCCCTTAGACATTTGGGCTTTTCCACCATATCCACTAAAAGTGCTGGATCCAAAGCTAATAAGGGTCATATTGTGAGGGCCAAATCCTGATCCTTCCATGGTGGGACCACACATGTAGCCTACCCCAAGACAGAGACTAGTACACATAGTCACCCAAATCATCCCATTTCTTTCTTTCTTTCCTTTCTTTTCTTTCTTTCCTTGTTGAAGTATAGTTGACTAAGCCCATTTCTAACCTAAGTCCAAGCCCTGGGGGTCCATTGTACCCATCAGGATACTCCAACCGGCCCAGAGTCTCCCTTACAATCTAAGGGAGACTCATGCTAAGTTCCCAAGGTACAGGGGGCTCCCTACCAACATTCAAGGTCAAAGTCCCCCAGCTCCCTTCCAGCCCTGCCAGAGGAGGCATTCCTAGGATTGCTCCCAGATCCTCTCAGCATTATGTTAAGGAAGCAAAGAAGCATATCAAGAACTTCCTGGGCAGGAAGAGGGAGCCAATTTGAGCCCAGAGGAAAGCATAGCAGTACCAGACTCACCTGTACATCCGGGCATGGCCTCTTAATGGGGGGGGATTGGCTGGGAGAGTCACCTGTGCCCAGCTCTGCCCGCCCCAGATGCTTGACCACAATGCAGCACCTCACTTGGAAAGCCCTAGAAGAAGGAAAAACCTGAAGTGGTAGGCTAGTTGGCTCAAAAGAGAATTTGGCAGGACCCACCCATGTCCATCTAAGATAGAGGGGACAAAGGGAACCTGGTACTGGGGAAAAGCCCAGTTGACCCAGAGCAGTAGCCAACCAGCCAAACACACTTACTTCTCCCGACACTTCTCCAGGGCCTCGTCAGCCAGCTCCTTCAGGTTCACAAGCTTTTCCCCCCTGTAGAAGGCATCTTTGGGGAGCAACAGACATTCCAGGCCTTAGGAAGGCACCACACTCCTAGCCCCTTATCCCTAGTGAGCACAATGTTCATGGAGCCCTTCCTGAGGTAGGCCTCTTGATTCTGGCTCTTCCAATTGATTTGAGCTGACAGAGGGTCAGGTGAGGTGGAATCAGGAGTAAGGGTAGGCAGTCCCTACCCTCTATGCTGAGCAGTCGCAAATACCAACTAGCTGATTAGAGATCAAAACTTCGGGTGTGGCGGTTCTGGAAAAGGGGTGAGAGAATTAGTCACCTGTAGTGATAAGAAGGCTGCAACTGGAATCCAGGATCCGTTCACAAAGAGACTCTGCAGAGAAGCCTGCAAACTAGGGAAAGGAAGAAAGACTGAGGGAGAGGAGGACCTAGGAATTAAGTAAACAAGGAAAGGAGACACTCATAAAACCTTCAGGGTTTCTAAACTATGGTCCTAGAAGAAACTGGATATGGAACCTATGACACAAACATTCTAAACTCCTTAGTCTGGTTCTTAAGATCCTCCATCATCCAGGCCCAACCTACTTCTCCAGAGCCCCACCCCCCACTAGGTCTCTTTTTCCAGTCCAAATTCCTACCACAATGGAGTGCAGAGCCCCAAGGCGGGCACATGCCAGCATGGCCACCACAAGCTCCGGTATCATGGGCATGTAGATGGCCACTCGGTCACCCTTCCGAATGCCTGCAAATAGAGGACACAGATCATGGACCAGGGACCCTTCCTGCTGCTACTTGCTCCTTCTCATTCAGCTACTGCCCTCCCACAGCTGACATTTTCTGTTCCCCTATTACCACATTTCTTCCATTCCTTGTCTACTTCCCCCAAGTCCTCAGATAACCCAAGGCAGGATCCTCGAGTCCCCTTCTTATACCCCCCGACACTCACCCTGTTTTTGGAGAACATTGCTGAATCGACACACTTGGACCAGAAGCTCACGATATGTGATCTGGGTGGTCTCCTCTGGTTCATTGCCCTCCCTGAAATACATCAGAAAGAATCAATCAGTCCTTCGGGAATATAACCTCTTCCCCCACACAAAAAATAGGAATAGTCATAATAGGCATTCAGGAACACCAAAGGTCTTTATGAATGTCCTGTGAGGGTGAGCTGTCTGCCATCACACCTTGAACTGACTGGTCAGATACTTAGGCCTTTTAAAGTATACTCTATACACAAGCTGTGTGTCATTGGAAAATGCAGTGTCCGTACGTGAGCATTTAGGTTGGTAAAATGGGATGATGGTCCCTTCCCTTCCATCCTAGGGATGTATTAAGGAGAAATGATATCACAGATGTTATTCTTCCTGAGCACGGTGTCAAGACTGCATTGGTGTTATTCAAAGTGGGGTCTCCAGATCACTTGCAACCAAGGGAACTTATTAAAATATAGATTCCTGAGCCCCAATTCAGACCTGAATCAGAATCAGAGTCCAAGAATCTGCCTCTTTATTAAAAGCTGGTATAAAGATGCAGTTGGTGATTCTTTTTTTTTTTAAAGATTTTATTTATTTGAGAGAGAGAATGAGAGAGAGAGAGAGAGAACATGAGAGGGGGTTGGGTCAGAGGGAGAAGCAGACTCCCTGCTGATCAGGGAGGCCGATGCGGGACTCGATCCCGGGACTCCAAGATCATGACCTGAGCCGAAGGCAGTTGCTTAACCAACTGAGCCACCCAGGCGCCCTCTTTTTTTTTTTTTTTTTAAGATTTATCTATTTTAGAGAGAGAGAGAGAGCATGAGCGGGATGGGTAGAGGGAAAGAGAATCTCAAGCAGACTCTGTGCTTAGTGTGGAGCCAACGCAGGGCTTGATCTCATGACCCCAAGATCACAACCTGAGCCGAAACCAAGAGTCAGATGCTCAACTGACTGCATCACCCAGGCACCCCTCAGTTGGTGATTCTGATACACATTTAAAGTTTCAGGGGCGACTGGCTGGCTAAGTCAGTTAAGTGCCCAACTCTTGATTTCGGCTCAGGTCATAATCTCCGGGTTGTGAGATTGAGCCCCATGTCGGGTTCAGTGCTGGGCGTGGAGCCTGTCTAAGATTCTCTCTTTCCCTCTCCCTCTGCTCCTCCCATCTCCCCCTCTCTAAAAAAATAAATAAATAAAAAATAAAGTTTCAGAACCACTACACTTTGTCATCTGATTTCTGTCTACCTCCTCAGCCTTGCCTCTCCTTCCTAGGCTTCGGCCTAGTTTACTTTACATTTGCTTACTAAACAACTATTATGTGCTATACACATATATAGAAATAAGGCACTGATGAACAAGACAAGCGAGATCCCTGACAACATGGAGCTTATATTCCAATAACAGTGCAAAAAGTATACAAGTAACAAATACAGCCAAGATACTTTCAGATGATAAGCATTATGAAGGATATAAAGAATGATATAATAATGAGTGACTAATTGGAAATACTTTTTTAAAAAGACATCTTAAGGAACCTCCATGACTGTATGTGAAGATTTAATGACCCCCAGTGGGTTTTTTTCAATTTTATGATTTTTTTTAATAATACATATATACAAAGGGTACTACAAAAAAAGATATGTAATGAGAAGTGTCCCTGCCAATTGGCAACCACTGTTCATACTATGTTGTGTAACTTTCAAGAAATAGTCAGTATGCAGACAGGACCACTCCTAATAGGTTGGAGGCTGTAGAGCAACTGAACTAATGTGAAGTGACCAAGATAATCACTTTGGAAGAAGACTACCCTGTTAGCATCTTTCATAAGATCCTTTGGATCATATATCCTTTGGATATCACTGAAGATAAAAATTTAAAAACTAAATTTAAAAAATTGAATTTCAATACAGTTCAGAAGAGAGATAAGCACCTCACAGTCCCCAACCAGTCCATGGATGGGAAGAGCTGTTTTAACCATGGGACAGGCCTATTATAGAAGCATTACATATATGTATTTATGTTTACATATTCTTGTTTTTTCTATACAAAGATGGTATACAATACACACTATTCTGTATAGTGTTTTTTTATTGAGTATAATATATATCCAATAAACTACATGAATATTAAGTATAGGGCTCAATCATCTTGCTTTTTTAAAAATTTAACAATATACCTTGATATAATTCTCCATCAAGACTTATAGTGCTGTTTCATTTTCTTTGTCATCTGCATAATGTTCCACAGTTTGTATGTGCCATAGTTTAGCTAACAAATAAATGCTTCAATGAATATCCTTATTCAAATGTCATTTTACTCACTTGCAAATATATCTGTAGGATGAATTACTAGAAATGAAATTGTTGGGTCAAAGGATATGTGCATTTTAAATATTAATAAACATTAGAGGACAACTACTTTAAATAATAGTCAGAGAAAGCCTCCCCCTGGGAGGTGATACTTGAGCTAAAAGACGCAAGTAATGAGAAGTAGTCAACCTTATGAATTCTTGAGAAGGGTATCCTGAGCAGAGAGAACATCGAAATTTGGAAAGGCAATGAGGCAGTAAAGAGCTTGGCCTATTCAAAGAACAGTAAGGAAGACAGCATGGCTGGAGCATAGTGAACAAGAAGAAAGGTAAGAATGAGAGTTACGCAGCAGCCAGATCACATAGGGCCTTGTAGTAATGGTAAGAAGTTTGAATTTCATTCTAAGTGGGATCCTTCTGGCTTCCTACACACAAAAGCCAACCTCCACACTTTTGATCATGCCCTTGCCCCTGCTCAGAACACCTTCCCCTCTCCTTCTGGCACCAGTACCACACAGCCCTCCCTAAATACTGCAGGCCATTGCTCTCCCTCTCTTTCCTTACTACCCAGAGTACTCAAGAAAGAGGTAACTAAAACCCAGAGAGATGTAGTCACTTGGCCAAGGTCAAACAGTAAATGGTAGAGCCAAGAATAGATCCTCATGTCTTCTCATTTCAAGGCACAACTCTTTTGCCTCATAGTGTGAAGGACAGGGACTAGCAGGGAAACCAGGCCTTGGAGGTTATACAGAAGATTATCAGCCTCTTTCCAGCTCCTGGCTTGATGAGTCAGTTACTATCCTCTCCTTGGCTTAGCCCTCCTAGGGCTAAGAGGAGCCAAGCATAGAGAGCTCTCTAAAGTGAGAAGGAACACAGAGAGAGGAAACTGGCAAATGGCCCTGAATGCCAGAGGCAAAAAGCCATTTTCTTAACGGGCCCACTGATGAATGCCACAGAAACTTCAGAACATCTCATTATGGCTAAATGCTGACATATACCACACCCATGCACACATATCCCCACATGTGTACCACATACCAGCTCACCTGTGTGTACTTGCATGCAGAAAATCACATATACTAATATACAGAACACTGTAGGCATAAAAGCTGCCCATTTGTACACAGAGGCACAAATAAGGAGAAATATATGGACCTAGGACTCAAACATGGGCCTATCTGCAAGTACATGCAACCACACTTACGTACCCACCTATGTGCACAGCTTGCCCCTCCCAAAACACTAGCAAATCATTGTTTTATTTGCTTCACATAACTTTCCATTATCTGAAATTATCTCATGTATTTTATTTGCTTGTGTATCACCTGTGTCTTTTACTGAAATATAAGCTCCATGGTAACAAAGAATTTGCCTGTCTTGTTCATTACTACATCCCTAGAACCTAGAATAGAGCTTGGTACATAGAAGGTATACAGGAACAGATAAGCACAAACCTATACAAGAACTGCTTACTTGAGCCGACTTCTAGTTACACACACATACACACATACACACACACCCCACAGTGTACACTCCTCTCCCAGGCTCTGGGCTCAAGTTATGCATTATTGATACAGGCACCTTACTCCTTCCAGTGTCTTCTTTCTCTTACATACACACCAGGCTGGGGCCCCTGGCTCATTAGGAGGAGGAGGTGAACAGAATACTGGCCTACTGCAAGCTCCCAAGCCCTCTAGGATGTTAAGAAATTTTTTTAAAAAGATTTCATTTATTTGCCAGAGAGAAAGCGTACGCGAGACAGCAAGAGTATAAGAAGAGGGAGCAGCAGGCAGAGGGAGAAGCAGGCTCCCCGATGAGTAAGAAACCCGATGTGGGACTTGATCCCAGGGCCCCGGGATCATGATCTGAGCCGAAGGCAGACGCTTAACCAAATGAGCCACCCAGGCGCCCCGGATGGATGTTAAGAATTTTTAAAAGAACATTCAGTTTAGTCTCCTAACTCCAAAGAGATCCAAAGAGGCCATTTAATATGCTCAAGGTCACATGGTGCGTTGTGGCACAGAAGATTTCACTTTCCTTGTGATCTATTTCCTTGCGTACTACCTTTTTTACATTGATTGGGGCTTTCTGTTTTCCATTACACCTTGGGTTCTTGGAGGGCAGGGATCATGTCCTCTTCTCCATCTCCTCCAAGCTCAGTTGGCACAATAAGTACTTAAGGCTCATGGTTGAATCATAGAAAACCTGATAATTGATTAATGACAGGGAAGACTGGGACTCCCCTCTTTATATGAGGGACAGTCACTGTATTGGAGATTTTAGTTCCCTAGACTAGCAGAAAAGTAAGGCACAGGATAGGAGGAAAGCGCTGGGGGGAAAAATAGGTGGAAAAAGTTAGGTTCTTCACAGAAACAGAGGGCAGGATCTAACCTGGTGGGTTAGGCCTTCTAGAGGAGAAAAACCCAGATGAGAAAATGAGTCAAACCTATTATGCGCTGTTTAGCCTGGAGAAGAGAAGATATTGAGATACATGATAGTAAGTTTCAATATCTCTATCTTTGTTGCTTCTACTCTGGTTCAGACCACCTTCATCTCTTGCCTGGATGACCACAATGGCCCCAAACTGGTCTCCCACTTCACTTTTACCCTCTTCCAATCCATACATCATCTGGAATAATCTATTAAAAACATAAACCAGATTATACCACCTACTGTTTAAAATCCTTTAGTGGCTTTCATTGCATGTAGAAGAACATCCAAACTTCTACTATGCCTTGTATCTTCTCCAACTCATCTTGTGCCATTGTCCCATTTTGCTCAATAGACTCCAAACACATTATTGGCCTTCCTACTGATAGAATATGCCATATTCTTCCCCCAGTTTTTCAAATGGTTTGCTCTAGGTCATGCTTCAGATCACTCTAAGTAGCATCAGCCCTTCCTATTATTCTTCATCACAACACTGTTTTTTTCATAGCATTTTTCTCAAGCTATAATTGTATTATTTTTTGTTTGTTTTGTTTTTTTATGTTGGCATTTTATTTTTATTATGTTCTGTTAATCACCATACTTTTATAATTGTATTATTATTTATTTTTCTAATTGTCCGTCTCTCCTACTAGAATATAAGCTCCCTGAAGGCATAGACCAAATTGGTTTCATTTACTGCTGAATCCCCAGTGCCTTGCAAAGGCTCGTATATAGTCAGTGCTCAGTAAATATTTGCTGAATAAATTAATGAACCTGAAGGATTATTATGCGAAAGAAGCAGACTAGTGTTATGTAACTATAAATGGAAGAGGTGGGTCACTTGGGAGATTTCCATATAAGGAAAGCCTTTCTAACTGTCAGAATTGTCCAGTGATAGAAGGTATTCCTTCATGAGCTTCCTAACTCTGGAGATATATAAAATCTGGGATTTGCAGGGATCCTAAAGAGCAGACTCCAAGACATGGCTGGGACCAACCAAGCAAGGCCAATTTGTCTCAAAGCATGGTCACACAGTGTTAATAACTCAAATTCCAAGGCCCCACCCCATATAGTTGCTATATAGGATTGTATAGATTGGGCCAGAAAAACCCTGACACCTACTAGATCATTTTCCAGGGAGTGGGGGCCTTAGAATTCTCATTTTGTAAGCAACCCATGTGATTGGTGTTTTCTGAAGTTTGAGATGACCTTTAAGGTTCTTCCAACTTTGAGATTCTTTGATTATGTAAAATTAAGAAAAAATTAAGAAAAATTATGTAAAAATTAAGAAATAATGTGCTCTATGATCCACAAAGCACTGCACAAATGTGAGGCACTCAGATGTAGGTATACCCTCAAGTCATTTTCCCTTTCACCAAGGGAAGAGGGAGTGGGAGCAACATAACTTTACTAATTAGCAGACTGATGTTCCCTCTGGGTACTCCTGCCCTAGTCACAGTGAAGAGGGAGAAGGGCTGGAGGAGGAGGTGAGAGGAGGCACACCCCAAAGACTGAATCATAAATCACTTAGAATGCCAGAGGAGGACAGGGCTTTCAATGTCCACCACCCTTACTTACAGATGAGAAACCTAATACAATGATGGCCTCAAGGTTACTTAGCACATTAGTAGCCCCATTATTCTAAAGCAATGCTATCCAAATAATAGCCACAAGCCACATATAGCTATTGAACACTTGAAATATGGCAGAAGAACTAAATGTTTAATTTTATTTAATTTTAATTATTTTAAATATTAATAGTCACCTATGTCTAGTTATAGTATCTAAATGTCTAGTTTAGGCATTTCTCCTCCTAAACAACATGGCCTCCAAAAGGAGGATGTTTTTTTCCAAAGTCAGCATTAGCATTAGGAAGAAAATCAAAGTGTAGGTGTCCTGAGAACTGCAGAGTTGAAGTCCACCAAGGATGGATTTTAGCATACCTGTAATTACCCAAGAGAATTAAAAACATATTCTCCTACAAAAGCTTGTATACAAATGGTCATAGCAGCATTATTCATGATATTAAAAAGAGAAAACAATCCAGATATCCATCAACTGAAGAAAGAATAAATAAAATGTGGTATATCTATATAATGGAATATTATCTAGCATAAAAAGGAATGAAGTACTAAGTCAATCAGAGAAAGACAATTATCATATGATCTCACTGATATGTGGAATTTGAGAAACACAGCAGAGCATCGTAGGGAAAGAGAGGAAAAAATGAAACCAGGGAGGGAGACAAACCATAAGAGACTCTTAATCTCAGGAAATAAACTGAGGGTTGCTGGAGTGGATGGGGGTGGGAGGGAGGGGGTGGCTGGGTGATGGACACTGGGGAGGGTATATGTTGTGGTGAACGCTATGTATTGTGTAAAACTTATGAACCACAGACCTGTACCCCTGAAACAAATAATACATTATATGTTAATAATAATAAAAAATATAAAATTAATAAATAAATTTCAAAAAAAGGAATGAAGTACTGATACATGCTACAACACTTGTGAACCTTTAAAAGATTATGGTAAGTAAAAGAAGCTGGGAAAAAAGGGCACATGTTGTATGATTCCATTTATATGAAATGTCCAGAATAGTCAGAGCCATAGAGACAGAAAATAGATTAGTGGTTGCCCAGGGCTACAGTGGGAAAAGTTGGAGGAAAATGAGGAGTGACTGCTAATGAATATGGGATTTCTTTTTGGGGTGGTGAAAATGTTCTAAAATTGGTTGTGATGGGGGTACCTAGGTGGCTCATTCAGTTGGGCGTCTGCCTTCAGCTTTGGTCATGATCCCAGGGTCCTGGGATTGAGCCCCGCATCAGGCTCTCTGCTCAGTGGGAGCCTGCTTCTCCCTCTCCTGCCACTCTCCCTGCTTGTACTCTCTCTGTGTGTCAAATAAATAAAGAAAATCTTTCAAAAATAAATAAAATAAAATAAAATTGGCTGTGATGATTGTACAACTCTGTGAATATAACAAAAATCACTGACTTGTACACCTTAAATGGGTAAGTTGCACGGTATGAATTATATCTCAAATCTTAAAATTTTGTGATTTTGATTAGAATTGCAATAACATACAGATTAATTTGGAAAGACAGACATCTTTACAAATCTTCCTTTCCAGAAGGTTTGCCTCTTAGCACTGGTCATTTATTCATTCATTCATACTGTTCATTCATTCATTCTCTTTCTATTTGCCTAAAGATTTGGCACTTATTTATTTTATTTTATTATTTTTTTAATTTATGGAATTTTTTTAAAGATTTTTTATTTATTTGACAGAGAGACACAGCAAGAGAGGGAACACAAGCAGGGGGAGGGGGAGAGGGAGAAGCAGGCTTCCCATGGAGCAGGAAGCCCGATGTGGGGTTCAATCCCAGGACCCAGGGATCATGACCTGAGCCCAAGGCAGACACTTAGCGAATGAGCCACCCAGGCACCCCAGCACTTATTTATTTTAACGTTATAGTCATATGTATACCTCTGTTTCCTTCACTGGACTGTAAGTTCCTTAAAGGCAGACAAGACATCTTTTTATCTTTTTCCTCCTCAGTGCTTAGCATAAAATTTGACACACAGTGGGTACTTAATACATAATTGTGAAATAAATGGGAGAAAGAAAGAAAGTAAGAAAGTAAGTTAGTTCTTTGCTCATATGACCAGCCAGATCCAAGCTGACCAGAGTGAGGAAACATGGAAAGAAAGGGGATTATAGAGGATACAAACAAAGTAGACAGATGCTAGACAGGCATGGGGAAATGGTAGACACAGAGGGAGAAGAGTGTAAAACTTATGGAATGGGATCTGGAGAAATATCAAGAAGAGTTTCTTGAGTCCCTACAATGGGCTCAGTTCTGGACTCTGCCATGGGAGAGACTGCAATAAGACCCTGGAGTTAAGGTTCAGGTTATGGGACTTGTGCTTTGCAATCTAGGCTATTATTGCATCCTGTCCTCGTGCCAACTATTTTCAGGCTTTGATCCAGGAACCTTGTGCCTGTTCCCCTTGGCCGAGGTGGCTTTGGTGCCAGTTGAATTCTGCAACTCTTCTCTGTTGACAAGGCAGACCTGGGTCAGTATAGAAGGTAACCCTTTCCCACTGCTTACATGCCTACTTTCAGGAGGAGGGAAATCATATACACTCGTTCCTTCCATACTGTGCCCTATGCTAGCCTTACCCAAAACAAGTGAATGAGGGCAGTCCTCTCAGATCCTTTATTATTATCACAGCGTTTGGAATGTTGCCTAAAACAGAAATATGCCTAGAGCAGAAAAAGAAAGTGGAAAGAACAGCGGAGGGCACCGTTTTATACGTACATCGGGTGTCTCAATTTTGACACATGCAAAAATATTTATTACAATGGTTCTTTGCTATTTAGGTAGATAGCATGGTTGAAATCATTAGTGTTCATGGTAGGGTACTCTATTCCTATGGGTAGTTGAGCAGAAAAAGTTTTAAGAGAATAAGTGTCCAGATTCTCAACTTCCATATGTAATCTTTCCTAACACTGATCTGTCTGCGTTGCTTCTCCTTTTTCATTTTATCCCTCACAAGTATACTTCTCCCCTCGGGGCGCCTGGGTGGCTCAGTCGTTAAGCGTCTGCCTCCAGCTCAGGTCATGATCCCAGCGTCCTGGGATCGAGCCCCGCATCGAGCCCCGCATCGAGCCCCGCATCGGGCTCCCCGCTCCGCGGCAAGCCTGCTTCTCCCTCTCCCACTCCCCCTGCTTGTGTTCCTTCTCTCGCTGTGTCTCTCTCTGTCAAATAAATAAAATCTTAAAAAAAAAAAAAAGAGCTGAGTTGCTCAACCGACAAATATACTTCTCCCACTCTATTAAAAAAAAAAAAAAAAAAGGAGGTACCTGGGTGGTACAGTCGGTTGGGGATCTGCCTTTGGCTCACGTCCTGATCGCGGGGTACTGGGATTGAGCCCCGAGCCCCACCTCGGACTACCTGCTCAGCAAGGAGTCCTCTTCTCCCTCTGCCCGTCCCCTGCTTGTGCGCGTGAGCATGTGCTCTCTCTCCCCCTCAAATAAACAAATAAAATCTTTAAAAAATAATTTTTTAAATGCCATCTCTCTCTTATCCCAAATATTATGCCTATACCATGCCAAGGTTAAAAAACAACAACAAACAAAAACCCTCCAGAGTGCCAAAGGGACAATTTGAGAACTGTTAACCTCAGAGGGAAAGGACCAAGAGAGCAAATCAGAGAGCTTTCTTAAGAAATCAATACTGAAAGGAGTAGTATCTTAATTTATCCAGGTGACAAACTCATGGTAACACTACTTGCCTTATTTCTCTTAGAATTATAATTCAGAAGTTAAATAGTTATCATATTTATTTTAATTGAAAAAGAAGTTGGGCATTTTCTAACAAAGAAATCTCATTTGGCTGATTTGTTAGCAGTGAGAAGTTGCTATGCAAATTAGGTTATATGGTGGATATTTTCTATAGATTACATGAGCTGGTGGACATTTTCTATAGATTATATGAGCTAAATATGCAGTTCCAAGATTTCAAAAAAGATATATGAAATATATACATGTATATAACAGAAAACATACTGGAAATTAGATTTTTTTTGCAATTATTATTTTTTAAAGATTTTATTTATTTGAGAGAGAGAGAGAGCACGAGTGCACGCACACAAGTCCAGGGGAGGGGCAGAGGGAGAGGGAGAAGCAGGCTCCTGCTGAGTAAGGAGCCTGAGATGGGGCTTGATCCCAGAACCCTGGGATCTTGACCAGAGCTGAAGGCAGATGCTTAACCAAATGAGCCACCCAGGTGCCCCAATTTTTTGCAATTATTTAATCCTATGATAAAATGTTTAAATGTGAACTTTAAAATGTGTAAAGAGTTACATAATTTTTCAAAACTCTTTTAGGTATATAATTTTAAAAGTTTAAGACCACTAATCTAAATAATTATTTTTGGGGGGCACCTGGGTAACACAGTTAAGCATCTAACTCTTGGTTATGGCTCAGGTTGTGATCTCAAGGTCGTGAGATCAAACCCCATGTTGGACTCCATGGGCTCCTCACTCAGTGTGGAGTCGGCTTGAGATTCTCTCTCCCCCTTCCTCTCCCCCTCCTGCTCATCTCTCTCAAATAACTAACAAAATAAATAAGTAAATAAAACAAATACATATTTTTCAAAGGTATCCTGCAACTGCCCACCACATCTGAGGATGTTATAAAAATACAAGTCATAAGTCTTATCCTTTGGAGATTCTGATTTGATAGGCTGGTGGGATCCAGGAATCTGGATTATTAACAAGATCCTCAGATAATTATTTGGAGTCACCAGACCTAGATTTATTGTTTACCCCTAATTCAATGTATGAATTTACACAAATTTTCCCCTCTCTCTGAGCCTCAGTTTCCTTCTCCATAAAGTATTAGAGGGGAGGAGGGAAAAGACTGGTATTAGACTAGATAATTTCTTTTTTTTTTAAAGATTTTATGTATGTATTTGACAGAGAGAGACACAGCGAGAGAGGGAACACAAGCAGGGGGAGTAAGAGAGGGAAAAGCAGGCCTCCCACCGAGCAGGGAGCCCGATGAGGGGCTCGATCCCAGGACCCGGGGATCATGACCTGAGCCGAAGGCAGATGCTTAACGACTGAGCCACTCAGGCGCCCCTAGACTAGATAATTTCTAATGTATCTTAGACTCCTTGATTCTCATTACTTCCTTTCAGAGGCAGGAGAATGGGCCCTAAAAGTCAGTTTCAGAGAAAAGAGGTTTTAGTTACATAGGGGGCAGGGTACAGTGGGAAGAACAAACTTAGCTGAGGTAGAGGCCAAACAGAAGTAAATAAAATAAAATTAATAAAAATAAGGGGCACCTAGGTGACCTGGGTCATGATCTCAGGGTCATAGGATTGAGCCCCACATGGGGATCTGCACTCAGCATGGAGTCTGCTTGAGATCCCCTCTCCCCTTTCCTCTACCCGCCCCCTCATGTTTGTGCTCTCTCTCTCTCTCTTTCTCAGTCTAAAATAAATAAGTAAAATCTTTTTTAAAAAAGTAATAAAATAAAACCTGACATGCCTGTCTCACACAGTATTTATGTAGATCAAATGGGAATCCAGCTAATTCCTTACACGAGTATGGAATAAAACTACATTAGAGGATAATCCTTTACCTGATCCTCACAGCTACTTTAGCAATAGGTAGAGCAGGTATAATTATCCCCATTTTAAAGATCCAAGAAATCCAAAGGAAGTGGCTTGCCAAGGCTACACAATGGGATTAAGAAAAATCTATAACTAGGTCCCAAGTTTCTGAATTCCAGGCTAGTGTTTGGTCCACTACACCAATTTGGAGTTTACCGAAATGGACATAGAGAAGACTCTTTCCTAAGAATCTCCAGGAACACTGTGAGAAAGAGTGAAGGAGACTTACATCCACTTTGAGCTTTAGCCCATGGTCAAGATCATGCACACCACAATCTCTTCAATATCCTGAGAGCTTCCTGAAAGACCCAAAACCTCTAGCAAGGAAGCTTGCATATGTCTACCTTCACAGTCAAGCACTGTACAGTCAATTTGCTCCTAGAGACATGACCCCCATTCTCTGAAATAGGCAAAATACATTGTCTCCAGCATTTTCTTCCTAAATAAAATTCCAGCTCACAGGCAAAAATCTTGCCCCACCCTCCCAGAATGTGAGCTCCATGAAGACAAAGACCAGATCTCTTTTGTTTATTGCTATATCTAAGCACCTAATACATGCCTGGCACATATCATAAATAGCTATACATTAATTTTTTTAAAAAACCTGCTGCTAGAAGCTAATAGATTGTCCATGGAGCACAGCTATCTATAAGTTGGATCCTACCTAACAGCATATTCAAAAATTAACTCAAAGTGAATCAAGGACCTAAAGCAATAAAATTCTTAGAAGAAAACATAAAAATTTCATGACTTTGGATTGGCAATGATTTCTCGGATATGACACCAAAAACACAGGAAACAAAAGAAAAAATAGACATTTGACTTCATAAAAGTTTTAAATTGATACATACTGTATCAAAAAACACTATCCCCATAGTAAAAAGGCAACCCACAGCATGGGAGAAAATATTGGCAAATCATGTATCTCATAAGGGATTAATATCCAAAATATATAGATAACTCCTAAAGATCAACAATGACAAAAAAAAACCAACCTGACTGAAAAATGGGCAAAGGACTTGAATAGACATTTCCCCAAAGGAGACATACACATGGCCAATAAGCACATGAAACATCACTAATCATTAGAGAAATGCCAATCAAAACTACAATGAGATAGCAGTATTAACAAGTGAATGAGGGCAGTGCTCTCTGATCCTTTATTATTATAAGCTCCCTAATGCCTAATGCATAAAGTTCATACTGTTCAGCCTTGTCCTGGGCTCCTCCAGAGTCTGGCCCAACCTTAACTGATCAAATTCAGCCATGCTATTCTTCTAGGCCCATCTTCAGCTCCAGCTGAAGCTCTCTCAGTCCCTGGGCAGGAATGCTGCAATGAGAGGGAAATGAATGGGCAGGGCAAGAGCTCAGGAAAACTGGGTTTCAAGTCAAGCTTTGCTACTTCTCACAACATGAAACCTTTTACAAATTATTTCACTTCTCTGGGCCTTAGGTGCTTCAACTGTAAACGAGGGAAATATTTCAGTAAATGTGCTTTCTAGATATAGGTTTTATTATTCATTCTGGCTGAGAGCAAGAAAGAGGGTTGGAAAGTAAGAATTGGTAAAAGCTTCACAAAGAAGATGGCATTATGATGGTTATGAAAGAATAAGCAGGATTTAGACTGGCTCAGATAAGGAACAGACCAATTCAGGGAGAAGGGAACAACATTAATTAGCTTAGATACAGAAGTGGAAAAGCACGGGCTAGTCTACAGGCCAATACCAATCCTAAATAATATTTTCATCTACAAGTGGTGTTTTTTCATAAAGCTACACTTATTTTATACAAAGGACTATATTTTGTGCTCTATGTTCTGCCTATTCTCATGCTGTTAAATTATCTTTATTCTTAATTGAGTGACAGTGATATAAGCTGATATTTGCGGTTTCAAAAAAGTTCTTACTTCATAAAATTTTAAATTGCAAACTCTTTGGGAGGTCCCTGCTGAACTATTTGTGAAATTTTTAAAAATCTCAATCATTTGGTATAAAATTAAATAGCAACAAATTCGTTGTTTTTTTAAGATTGTATTTATTTATTTGACAGAGAGAGAGCATAAGCAGGGGGAGCGGCAGGCAGAGGGAGAAGGACAAGCAGACCCCCACTGAGCAGGGAGCCTGACGTGAGACTCGATCCCAGGATCCTGGGATCATGACCTGCGCCGAAGGCAGTCACTTGACTAACTGAGCCACCGAGGCGCCCGCAACCAATTCAGTTTAGACCTTAAGCTACATTTTGTGGGCTGTAAGATTGAAAAGATAGAATGTTGAGATCCTGAAAGTCAAATAAAGATGATTCCGGATTGAAGGACCTTTATCTGCCCTCGTCCAGCACCTGGATACAGGTGAATCGCTGTAGCAAGGTTCTACCTTCAGAAGTGTGCATAAGCTGCTCCCAGGCAGCCTTATGGGTCTTGGCCAGAGTCAAGTTAACCCTCCAGACCTCCTCACATTTGTTCCAGAGCCCATACTTGCTAATCAGCTTCAGCTCTTGATTGAGGGGATTTCCTGAAGGGTCTCCATTGAGTCACATAGGTTTTGTGACAAACCCAGCTCCTGACCACTATTGTGTCAGCTCTACTCTCCCATCTGTACCTAAGCATGGGCCCCAGTGACTGAGAGAGAGCTGTACTTGTAACTTTCTATAAATTTAGGTATGTTTCAAAATTTAAAGATTGATAATATAGACTAGGGAGGGATCATATATTGAATCCCAAATGCTTAAATTTTATTCTGTAAAGAAAAGCCAGAAAGGCCACTAGATTAAAGGCTCCTCCTCCACCTCAAAACTTTTTACCTACTAAATCCCAACCCATGAAGGAATGGAAATGATCTTTGCCAGAGTGGCCACCTAAATCACAAATGAAATGGAATGAGAGGCTAGTCCTTACTTTCATAAGCTTAAAATCCTTTAATTAGAGAAATCCAAACCACCCACCATCTAAGTCTTGGGGGACAGTGATCAAGGAAAGCAAGAAAATGCAGGTGTAGGAAAACAGCAAAGGCATGCAAAAAGAAGTAAGTGTGGTCAATCATCACACGTTTCCTAGAAATGGTGGATTTTGAGCTAAGTTTGAGAAAAGAGGCTAAGTGTTCATGAGAAGAAAGGAGGGCATTTCAGAAAGGATGGAAAAGTCATCATGTGGCTGCCAGTCTTGAATCTCTCTGCCTAACAATGCCCTTGGACATGTGTGATATGTATGAGTATTAACACCACTGCACAGTAATAAATCTTTTAGTATGTTTTCTCATCTTTCATCTCAGCTAATCCTCATGGAAATTTTTTTAGATAAGCAGGACAAGATTTGCTATCCCATTTGAAAGGCCTGGAAACTGAGGCTCAGAAGGGTGTCAAAACTTGCCAAAGGTCACAAAGCAATGGTTAGGACTTCTGCCTGCAGATCCTCAGGCTAGACTTTTTTTTTTAATATATATGATCAAGAGATTGATCTTTTCAAAATGTCTTCTAATTGAAATTCTTCATTGGCTCCTTAGCACTTGTCAAAGCTGCACATCTCTGTGTATGAAATACAAATTCCTGATCCTCCCCAAAGCTTCTCCTCCCAGTCTTCTTTCTTCTCCAATTCAACTAATGAAAATTCCATTTATCCAGATGCTCAGACAAAAAACCTTTGAGATATTCTTTTTTAAAAAAGATTTATTTATTTGAGAGACAGAGAGCAGCAGAGGGAGAGAATCTTAAGCAGACTCCCCACTGAGCAGGGAGCCTGATGTGGGGCCCATGATCCATGAGATCATGACCTGAGCTGAAACCAAGAGTCGGAGGCTTTACCAACTGAGCCACCCAGGCACCCAAAAAAACCTTTGAGATATTCTTGACTCCATTCTCTTCTACCCCACATCAAGTTCATCAGCAAATCCTATTGGCTCTGCCTTCAAAATATTCCACAATCTGACGACTTTTCACAACCTCTACCCTTATCTCCATTTTTATATTTTGCCTGAACTACTGTCAGTGCCTGCTTACTGTCCTTTTGCCTTTGCCCCATGCCCTTCATCCACTACTCTCAAGATAGTATGCAGACTACATATAGTAGATATTCAGTAAAAAATTGTTTGATGAGTGGATAAATGAGCACATCTCAGCTAAGGAAAGGATGTTATTTCTTTGAGGTTTGCCCTTTAATATCTTTAGCCTTACAAATTCTAAAGCTAGCCCTAAACCCTCAAAATAAACTACTGGCTAGACAAGTGGCAAATTGAAGCCTGATTCGCCACAAGTGGCAAACCGTCAAAGAAGCAAAGGCTGTGTAAATAAGTATAGTGTCTACAACAGAGAATTTAAGTGTTCTGTCCGGAACAAGTTACAACCAGTATGTGACTGGCCAAGTCACTTCCACTCTCTAAACCTCAAGTTCCTCATCTGTTAAGTATTGTTGTAAACCATACCCAGGTTCAAAAAAAAACAAAGGAACAAACATACAAGTACAGAATAAAGGAGACAGTTTATTATTAGAATAAATAGAAAAGTCTTAGGTATTATAGGAGATTATAAGTTGGATGGTAGAGTATGGCTGTCAGTGGGGCTAATGTAATCTTAGATATGTAAAGTTAGGACAAAGAATGGTAATAGTTCCCTGCCCAAGGCCGACCATAGCTAGAATACTTCACTAGAGATATTGACCAACTAGAGTATGTCCAGAGGAGACTGACATGGATGATAAAAGGAGGTTGTACAGGAAACTACATCATATAAGGAATATGGGAATGTGGACTCAGCATTATCCCATCCATAAAATAAGAACACTAGACCAGATTAGGGGTTTTCAAAGTGAGCTTCACAAATCCCTAGATGTTCTACATATATAGCTTACAGGGAGCTCAGTGACAAGGTGAAGAAGCCAAAAGAATGTGGTTCTGGTCCTCCCATTCATGTTTCAACCAGATCAACTCCGATCTTGCCTGTTTTAGGTATGGGGCTCTTGGTGATAATGACAAAAATAGCTAACACAGGGCGCCTGGGTGGCTCAGTTGGTTAAGCAACTGCCTTCGGCTCAGGTCATGATCCTGGAGTCCCAAGATCGAGTGCCGCATTGGACTCCCTGCTCAGCGGGGAGTCTGCTTCTCCCTCTGACCTTCCCCCCTCTCATGTAGTCTCTCTCTTTCTCTCTCTCAAATAAAATAAAATCTTTAAAAAAAATAGCTAACACACTCTTTGCCAAGCACTACGTCCTTTACACAATTATTCCTCACAACAATCTATGTCATAGGAACTGTTATTATTCCCATTTACAGGTAGGAAAGCTGAGGTTTAAAGAGGTGAGGCAGGGCACTTGGGTGGTTCAGTTGGCTGGGTGGCTGCCTTCAGCTCAGGTCATGATCCCAGGGTCCTGGGATAGAGTCCCATGTTGGGCTCCCTGCTTAGTAGGGAGTCTGTTTCTCCTTCTCCCTCTGCCCCTCCCCCTGCTCATGCTCTCTCTCTCAAATAAATAAATAGAATCTTTAAAAAATAAAAAATAGGGGGCGTCCAATGTTTATAGCAGCAATGTCCACAATAGCCAAACTATGGAAAGAGCCAAGATGTCCATTGACAGATGAATGGATAAAGAAGATGTGGTATATATACACAATGGAATATTATGCAGCCATCAAAAGGAATGAGATCTTGCCATTTGCAACGACGTGGATGGAACTGGAGGGTGTTATGCTGAGTGAAATAAGTCAATCAGAGAAAGATATGTATCATATGACCTCACTGATATGAGGAATTCTTAATCTCAGGAAACAAACCGAGGGTTGCTGGAGCAGTGGGGGGTGGGAGGGATTGGGTGGCTGGGTGATAGACATTGGGGAGGGTATGTGCTATGGTGAGCACTGTGAATTGTACAAGACTGATGAATCACGGATCTGTACTTCTGAAACAAATAATGCAATATATGTTAAGGAAAAAAAAAGAAGATAGCAGGAGGGGAAGAATGAAGGGGAGTAAGTCCGAGGGGGAGACGAACCATTAGAGACGATGGACTCTGAAAAACAAACTGAGGGTTCTAGAGGGGAGGGGGGTGGGGGGATGGGTTAGCCTGGTGATGGGTATTAAAGAGGGCACATTCTGCATGGAGCACTGGGTGTTATGCACAAACAATGAATCATGGAACACATCAAAAACTAATGATGTAGTGTATGGTGATTAACATAACAAAAAATTATTTAAAAAAAGAATAAAATATATTTTAAGCAGAAAAAAAAAAGGGGGGCGTCTGGGTGGCTCAGTCGTTAAGCGTCTGCCTTCGCCTCAGGTCATGATCCCAGGGTCCTGGGATCGAGCCGCATCGGGCTCCCCGCTCAGCGGAGAGCCTGCTTCTCCCTTTTCCACTCCCCCTGCTTGTGTTCCCTCTCGCTGCGTCTCTCTCTCTGTCAAATAAATAAATAAAATCTTTTTAAAAAAATAAAAAATAAAAAACAGGGAGGCAACTTGCCCAACTAGTAAGTATTAGAGTAAGGACTGAAATCCAGGCAGAGTCAAGAGCCTACTGTTGTTAATCACTATACATATAATTTTTATTTGAACAAAAGGATTCTAATGCCTTAAAAAAAACTGAAAATTACTGAATTAGATGATCTTTAAAGCATCTTCTAGATTTAAATTTCTATAATTCCACATTCAGCCTAGCAAAGGGATATAATAACTGCCCTCAAATATCACAAAATAGGATTATTCTATGTAGCCCCAGAAAATAGAATGAAAACCAAAGGAAGAGGATGGAGTGGAGAGAACGTTATAGGGAGGGAATATATCCAAGAACTTTGTAGCAGAGATGCCCAGCAGTGGGACAGCTAGTGAGTGAACTCTGTGGTCTTGGTAGTGTTCCATAATCAGAATGATCACACATAGGGATTGCTGGGCATGGAGCTAGGGCTACAATCCCTGCTTTGTCTAGGAAGTAGACTAAATGACCTCAAAGGAGGGGCACACCACAGTGACTCAGTCGGTTAAGCTTCTGCCTTCAGCTCGGGTCATGATCCTTGAATCCCGGGATCGAGTCCCATGTCAGGTTCCCTGCTCAGGGGGAAGTCTCCTTCTCCCTTTCCCTCTGCCCCTCCCCGTTTGTGTTCTTTCTCTCTTTTGCTCACTTGCTCACTCTCTCTCTCACATAAATAAATAAAATCTTTTAAAAATAAAAAAATAAATTACCTCAAAGGATTAGAACTGAGAATCTCAAATTCTCAGATAGAGGTTCAAGGTATCAGACACTGAGGATCATTATCAGTGCCCAATTTCTCTCATACCAAATCCAAGAAAAGAAAGAAGGCCCATCCTCAGCTCCATGCCTTCTGTAGTTAGAGTTTGTAAATGTGAGACTACCCTAAAGCAAGAGCCCATGCTCCCACCTGATTACCTGCTACCTTTAAGGGACAGGAAGTCACCATTGGGTTCACATACCTCCAACTTCTCCCAGTTGCCCTATTACTGTACTTCCCTACTTTGGGGACAGCAATTCTAAAGGTCAGTACAAAAGTAATTTTAACAAGTATCCTGTTCATCCCCTACAGTTTACAGGTGGGAAAAAGAAAGCTCAGAGAAGGGCATTATCTAAAGTCTTTCTCCTCATTATTTACTAAACACAATGGTATACGAAGTCAGGCCCGGACACAAACTCAAGAAAGTTGACAGGAGCTCAGGATACTGAATCAGGCTTCAGACAGTCTCCATTTATTATATACTTATTATCACATATATTAGCATATATAATAATATATTAATCTATAACAAACAATATTATTACACATTTATTATTCATATCCCACCTACTTCTAAAAATATGACCGGTGACTCGGACAACACAGACTACTTGTCTCATTTTCACCACTTTGGGGAGGAGTTCTTTAAGGCATCAAGGGTCATGAAACTCAGGGAGAAGTGAAAGAAACAGATCAGAGATCCACTTTAAACATGAAATCCTCCAGCTCTCCTCTGCAGTCTGCCCCAGATTCAAACGGAGAAAGACTGTTCCCAGCAACAGTTATTTCCCCACATACCTCCATTAGCATAAAGTGTATGCTACCAGCACTAGTACTGCCCCCAGGCAAGGGGAGCAGACTCTCTATCTCAGTCTTTTCACCCCCAACCTTCTAAAATCCTGCCTTTATTTCACCATCTCAAACAGAAGCCCAGCCATGTACTGAGTCACCATAAAGTCCCTATAGGTTACATCAGAACTTATAAAAACCACTTCCTCTTCAGAAATAATCATAGACTCCTGAACTATAAGCCCCAGAAGAAGGACCTTGCAGAGTATCTGTAGTTAATCCTCCACCACTCCCAAAAAGGGAAGGCCCAGAGAAGGGAAGAGATGGTCTGAGACCATCTTCTTTCTCAAGTGAGTGTTTTTCCATACCATGTATATTTTAATTAGTAAATATGCTATTGTGAAACCAGTGAAGACATAGCTGGAGGACAAAAAAGTCCTTTCCTTTCCATATCACTGAAAGGAACTCCAGGACATGGACCTAGGTAATTAACAGTGTCCTTGGATATGAATGTACTGTCCTAGGACAGTACACTCTAGGATCTGGCTTTCCGTATCATCTTGACAATATTCTCCCTGTCAGAACATGGACTTATCTCACCTTCCTACCTTCTCAAATACACATACACATACCTCACAGGTATCTGGAGAATTCTGAATATCACACTCTGGAATTCGTACTTGGAAGCACACAGGGATCTTGAGAGCAGAATTTCTGTCCAAAGGTCACTCCTAAAGTCACCTGCCTCTCAGAAGCGCTGGTTTATAAGGAAGGATTAATAATAGTCAGAGGCTATAGGGAAATGATTCAGCTGAGAATGAGAGGTGAGATGGCACAGAGATGATGACAGCCAGAGGCAACCAAAAACAAACAGTAGAAGGAATGGACTATACTAAATTTCTTGGGTTTTGGAGACTGGGGTCCTCTCCTGGAATAACCTAGAGATTTAGCAGTGAGTATAAATTGCCAGAATAATAGCCGTCAACCACTCTTTTCCCCTTTCCCCACAAACCCTTTAATTAATCCTCCAAATATTCTACTGTCCCCCAGTGTCTCTTCAACTAGCCAATCCCTACTCTTGCACTACCCCTAATATCCCTCACTGACTATCTCTCCCTGAATGTCTATTCCAGTAACTTTGTCACTGATCACCTTCTCACACATATACACATTAAGCCCCTACTAACACCTCTAAGGCCACACTAGGAGGAAGAAAGTACAAGAGAGGTTGAAACCAGTTGTTTGGAGGGCAAATTTAGCTTTTGGATCAGATGAGCAGGTGCCTTTGAAAAAGGTAAAATGTTATATAGACTAAGGGGACTGTTGACTCTTCTCTCTCAACTTTCTGTCTCTATCATCTACACATGCAGTTACCTACGTTGTTTTTTTTCCTCCAAATTACTTTAAAATTTCATCTTTCCATTCCATTCCCACCAGGAATAACCCAGTTCAGGCACCTCTACCCTGAATAATAAACTCCCAGCAATCTGGCTTCACAGTCCCATTTCCATATGTATCCAGATTAATCTTCTTAAATCCAGCTGTGACCACATCATTCCCCTGCATATAATCCTTTCATAGGTCTCCAAAAAATAGTCAAGATCTCCCATTCCTGGATAAAGAAGATGTATTATATATACACAATGGGATATTATGCAGCCATCAAAAAATTGAAATCTTGCCATTTGCAATGATGTGGATAGAACTAGAGGGTATTATGCTAAGCGGAATAAGTCAATCAGAGAAAGACAATTACCATATGATTTCACTGATATGTGGAATTTGAGAAAAAGACAGAGGATGATAGAGGAAGGGAGGGAAAAATGAAACAAGATGAAACCAGAGAGGGAGACAAACCATAAGAGACTCTTAATCTCAGGAAACAAACTGAGGGTTGCTGGAGTAGAGGGGGGTGGGAGGGATGGGGTGGTTGGGTGATGGACACTGGGGAGGGTATGTGCTACAGTGAGCACTGTAAATTGTTTAAGACTGATGAATCACAGACCCATACCCCTGAAACAAATAATACATTATATATTAATTAAAAAAAAAATCTCCCATTCCTGGACCTCATCCACTGTTGAAGACAACCTTGACTCCTCTTTGTCTCACTCCCCACATCCAATGCAAGTCAGCAAATTCCATGGGCTCTTCACCCAAAACAGATCCAGATTTTGACCACTTCTAACCACCTTCAAGATACTACTATGGTCTAAATCACCAACATTGCTCATCTGATTTCTATAATAGCTTCCTAATTGTCCTCCCTGCTTCTACTCTTGCCTTCTGTCTATTCTCAACTCAAAAGACAGAAAGATTCTAAATATACATCAAATCGTTGTCACTTGCATGCTCAGGATTGTCCAGTGGTTCCCTATTTCACTATAAATAAAACCCAAAAGCCTGTTTTGACTTTCAAGGTTCTACATGATCTAGTGTCCTGCTGACCTCATTCCTAATACTCTCTCTCTAGTTCACACTGCTTCAGCTACATTACCTTCCCAGCTAGTTTTCAACAAAGCAGCAGCACACTCCTACCTCAGGGCTTTCGCACTTGCTCTTCCATGTACTTGGAATATTTCTCATTCTCAACCCAACTATCTGCATGGCACACTCCATTTCCTTCCTAAATGTCTGCTCAAATGTCACCTTTATCAGACAGTTCTTCCCTTATCAACCCTCACTCTTTGTTTTCATTCCCTTTTCCTTTATGCCACGCTGTAGTTTTCTATAGCATTTATCACTACCTGTCATATATTTATTGGCTTGTTTGTTTATTGTCTCTCCCTTCAAGCTGAAATATAACCTCCATGAAGGCATTTATTGGCTTGTTTGTTTATTGTCTCTCCCTTCAAGCTGAAATATAACCTCCATGGAGGCATGGCTCCATGGAGCCACTGAGTGGCTCAGTTGGTTAAGCAGCCAACTCTTGATTTTGGATCAGGTCATGATCTCAGGGTCCTAGGATCAAGCCCCACATCCGGGCTCTGCGCTTCAGTATTTTCCCTCTCCCTTTGCCCCTCTCCCCACTGCACACACTCTCTCTCTCACTTTCTCAAATAAATAAATAAACCTTTTTTTAAAAGGGCATTAATAAAAATTAGAGCCGGAAGAAGGCAGACTCCAAAACAAAAGATTTTAGAGGAAAAAGAGGACTTCATAGAATAAATGATGATAGAGAGTTTGAAAAATCTTGAGAACAAGATAAAAGCAAATAATGCAAGAAAAAATGGTAGGCAATTTTTAATTTCAGAGAAAACAAAAAAGGAAATGCATAAAAGGAAACACAATCATAATATATTACTCTTACGTAAACATTGGTTTTAAATTAACTAAAAAACAGAGCTAGGTAGATGAGAGAAAGAAGTTGGAGGAATATATAAGAACCAAGTTCTCATCTACCATTATAGGAAGTCATAATTTCTAAAGTACGTAGTATAAGCATATTATTTAAAAATATGGAGGTAAAAAAGGAAAATAACCAAATATCTGGCCTATTTGCACTTTACTTTTTTATAACAAATGTGATTTATTTGTAGCTTGGTTTTACTTCATTAACAACATAAAATAACTGAATTATAATGGCCCATGTGATACTTGTCTCCTACTCCTCTACCCCTATTTCCATAACACATAATATATGACTGACCAGCCAATATCTTTAACAATTCTTGGTGGAGTGGCCAATTAAAAATGGGGTGAAGGGGCACCTGGGTGGCTCAGTCGTTAAACGTCTGCCTTTGGCTCAGGTCATGGTCCCCGGGGTTCTGGGATCGAGCCCCACATTGGGCTCCCTGCTCAGTGGGAAGCCTGCTTCTCCCTCTCCCGCTCCCCCTGCTTGTGTTCCCTCTCTCACTGTGTCTCTCTCTCTCAAATAAATAAATAAAATCTTTAAAAAAAAATGGGGTGAAGATGTCTTGTTGGTGGAGTTATAGAATTTTGCACTAGAAGCAGATTTAGAAATTATATAGTCCAGGGCTTCGCAAATTGGTGTTCCACGGATTACTGCTTCTTGTAATATTAATAGCATGCTGCAAAAAGTGTTTGGGGCTCAAATAAACTTGGGTAATCCCACGTTTAAAAAAATTAATCAGGTATCTTTACTGTAGGAATTCTTGGAGGCTTTATTGTTAATACACACTGGGAATCCCACAAAAGCAATTTATTATGTAGTGTCTCTCAGACTCATTTGTTTCATGAATTAAACCCCTACTAATATCTCTAGTAATGAGTGGTTTCTGGAGCATTCTTTAGAAAACACTGATCTAGTCTACTACCCTCATTTTACAAATGGGGAAAGAGAGGCTCTCTAGAGCCTGTTCAAGTCTGGATGGCAGGGGAACTAGAAAGAAGGGCTTCGGGATTCTGGAGCACTTGAACAACTCTGGCCTATGTTTTCTCAGCCTTTCATCACGTACCTGAATTATTTCAAATATCTTTATTTGAACTTTACATATCTTTATTTTTTTTAAAGATTTTATTTATTTATTTGACAGAGAGAGAGACAGTGAGAGAGGGAACACAGGCAGGGGGAATGGTAGAGGGAGAAGCGGGCTTCCCGCAGAGCAGGGAGCCCGATGCGGGGCTCCATCCCAAGACTCTGGGATCATGACCTGAGCTGAAGGCAGATGCTTAACGACTGAGCCACCCAGGTGCCCCTGAACTTTATATATCTTTAAAGATTTTCTGATCCCTAAGGAACTTAGGAAGCGAACCCAAGTGTCGGTTGGAGCTCAAGCCATAAAGTCCCAGGACAGGAGCTAAAGATAGTCCCAACATGGGACGCCTGGGTGGCTCAGTCATTAAGCGTCTGCCTTCGGCTCAGGTCATGATCCCAGGGTCCTGGGATCGAGTCCTACATTGGGCTCCTTGCTCAGTGAGGAGCCTGCTTCTCCCTCTCCCTCTGCTTGTGCTCTCTCTCTCTGACAAATAAATAAATAAAAATCTTTAAAAAAAAAAAAGAAAGAAAGAAAGAAAGTCCCAACAGGCATTGAAGACTGAGTTTTGGTGGCAAAGTAACCCCAAATTAAGCAATGGCAATGTGAATAGACAACTCACATTTGTACAGTGTTTTCCAATAATAAATGCTTTCACAACATCATCTCATTTGATTCTCATAACAATCTAATGAGAAAGGACAATGGTGAAATTCTTATCTCCATTTTATGGAAGAGGAAATGGACTCTCAGAGAGTTAAATGCCTTGCCTGTGTTATATAGCAAGTGAATGGCAGAGTTGGGCTTACATTAGGGCTCTTATCAATGTATCATACAAACTGGGCAAATTTTGACTGAGTATCAATTAACTCTTCCATGAAACATCCAAGCTGCTCCTACTGGCTCACTTAAAAACAAACAGATCAATTCTCAAAGTGCTCATGGGTGGTAGCAGAAACAACAACCCAGTTACTAGAACTTCAAGGTCCTATTTGGGTTCAGTATAGTAATACCACCCATAAGCTATGCTGCTGGAAGGAGGAGGTCTTAAAAAGTTCCCACTGTAAGGGGCACCTGGTTGGCTCGGTAGGTTAAGCGGCTGACTCTTGATATCAGGTCCTGGTCTTGGGGTCATGAGTTCAAGCCCCATGTTAGGCTCTGCTAGCGTAGAGCCCAGTTAAAAAAAAAAGTTGGGGCACCTGGGTGACTCAGTCGGTTGCTAAACCGTTGGTTTCGGATCAGGTCATGACCTCAGAGTTGTGAGATTGAGCCCTGCATCAGGCTCCGTGCTCAGCACAGAGTCTGCTTAAGTTTCTCCCTCTCTCTCTGCCCAGACACCACTACCTGCCCCCATGCTCTCTCTGTGTCTCTCAAATAAATAAATAAATCTTAAAAAAAAAAAGTTCCCACTGGGGAGGCAGCATATCTAGTGTTACCAACAAGGAGTCAAATAGACTTCGGTTTGAATCCTGGCTCTACCACTTACTTACCCTATGACTTTATTCACTATTGTAACTCTCTGTGCTTCACTTCTTCACCTATATTGAAAAGCTAATGTAAAGAATTAGAGGGAAAACATAGTGTCATAGTTATGAGTGTAAACTCTGTAACTGTACTACCTGGGTTTGAATCTCAGCCCTACTTCTCATTAGCCATCTGAATGGCTTCAGATAAGTCACTTAACATCTTAGAACTTGTTTTCACACATGTAAACTGAGGAAAACAGTGCATTCTCGGTTGTTGTATGAAATATTTGTTAAGCATTTGAGCATAGTGTCTGACACCACTGGGGAATGTCATCAAAAAGAAGTGACCACTGATTTACCTGACTAACCCATAAGCTGGATCCTGGCACTAGGAGACTTCTTACCCCTTCCATATCCTTGGAATGTGGGTTCCATTTGCCTTTCCTGCTCCCAGAGGCTACTCCAAGGACATAGCCTTGCAATGTGGTGATGTGGTATTGAAAACACCTGCACAGTACTGAGCCCGCTTAGGACCTTTTTACAAACTTTTAAGATTTGGAGGGCAAGTGCAGTGATCCACTCATCTTGCTGCTGCCCAAAACAAGCTTTGTATGTAAGTTCTCTTTGCTTATTAAAACTGCCACCTACCAACCTGGAGTGGCCTGCCGCTTTCTTCAGTCTCTCCCTGCCCTCAGTTTATGCGAGCCGGTTTCAGATTACACCTGGGAAACTCCAGAAAGGACTGTGAACCAACAGGTTCTATAGCTCAAAGATAACGATGACAACCGTGGTCCTAGTAGTGAACAACTCCATAACCACTTTGTCCCAAAGCAAAATGAAAAAGAATGCTACTCAGTCCTGTTTGCTTCCATTTACCCTCTCCCCTCTTTTCTCTCCAACTACAAGCAAAGAATACTAGACTAGAAATCAGGACACTTGGCTCTGAATGTCACACTAGTTAAATGATTTTAGGGAAGTCATTTCACTCACTTGAGGTATTTTTCCTCATCTGAGATTAAATTAATGATACTTTATTTACTCTGCCAGGTTGTTTTAAGCATCAAATAAGTTCATAGATTTTAAAGTACTTTGTGAACTATGAAACACTATATAAATGTGAGGGGTAACTTTTTATCTGTCACAGACTTCAAGATAGATGTTTTTACCAGTAAAAAGCAACTTTATCTCCAAGTTTTTTCTCGTGGACAATTCGATCCAGCACGTTGTAGCAGATGTTAGTAGTTGCTCCTTTCATCCACTCGATGAAGATTTTCCCTTTAGTCACATCAAAATTGTACTGGAGGAATGGGCCAGGACATGAGGTCTTCCAGTAAAATTCCTTGGCAATGTCTCCCCAAAACTCTGCAACAGAAAGGGAAACCCAGACATCACTAAGATTCTCAGACATATTTATCCTCAGATAGCTTTACCAGTCTATGACAGGAACAAGTTACAACTTCTCTGCCCTGTACTCTAGGACCCACTACCTAGATCCCTCCTCTACCTGTCTAATCTTTAGATTACTAACTAACTTAGATCTTAGATTACTAACTAACCTACTACTTTCCTAACCCACCTTCTATTCCCATGAACTGAATCTTGACTCAAATTTCTTCCTTCCCTCCTCAAAACTGCCATTCCATTTTTCATCATCTATTCAAATCATAGCCACCCAGTGCTATCACAATGCTTAGCATATTGTGGTCAATCAGTAAATTTTTTAACAAATTAATTAGTGAAAGGAAGAAATCCTTTACCCACAGAGTCTTCCGATATACATAATATCTTTCTCTTAATTTGTTCATTCGCTCTCGGCAATGATTTAATGAGTACCTCTTTCTCCTACTACATCTTGCCCAAGTGTTGCTTGCTATGTGCCAAATGTCACTTTAAGCTCTTTATATGTATTATCTCATTTAGTCTTTTTTTTAAAAGATTTTATTTATTTATTTGACAGAGAGAGACACAGCAAGAAAGGGAACACAAAGGGAGTGGGAGAGGGAGAAGCAGGCTTCCCGCCGAGCAGGGAGCCCAATGTGGGGCTCGATCCCAGGAGCCTGGGATCATGATCTGAACCGAAGGCAGACGCTTAACAACTGAGCCACCCAGGCACTCCTATCTCATTTAGTCTTTACCATAACCATGAGAGGTAGGCTTCATTTTCATTCTCCTCTCGTTGGTTTAAAAAGCAAGGCTCAGAGAAGTTAAATAACTTGCCCTAGGTTATACAGTTACTAAGTAAAGATGTGAACTGCCCTGAGGAAGACATTTTTGCTAAAATCTAAAAGATGAATAAGAGTTTTTCTCCACTTCCCCACCAGGAACAGAGTACCATGGGATAGAAAGGAACCAAGGGTATGTGTTAAGAGGAACTCCTTGAGGCTGACGTACTAAGAATAAGAGAAAGAATAGCAGGAATTGGTACATAAATTGCGCAGATCATGCAATCCTTCTGGGCATGATAAGGAATTTGATAGTTATCCTACGAGGAATGGAAAGTCGTTGTAGGATTTCAAGGAGAGGGACATGATCAGATAATAATCTTTTTTTTTTAAAGATTTTACTTATTTATTTGAGACAGAGAAAATGAGAGCCAGAGAGCACGAGAGTGAAGAGGGTCAGAGGGAGAAGCAGACTCCCCACTGAGCAGGGAACCTGATGTGGGACTCGATCCCGGGACTCCAGGATCATGACCTGAGCCGAAGGCAGTCGCTTAACCAACTGAGCCACCCAGGCGTCCCAGATTAATAATCTTAAAATATTCGCCTGGCTACTCCAGAGAAAATGTATTCAACAGGTAAAACATGTAATTGCAGAGCACTTAGGATACTGTCAGTACAGGATCAGGAGCTAGAAGGGAAGGGAGAGACACACTTAGAATCATAACAATGAAAGGAACTTTAGAGATTATCACCCCTTCATTTCACCAGTAACAAACCAAATTCACAAAGGTAAAGTGACTTGCTCAAGGTTATATGATTCAGTTTATACAACAGTTGAAAAGATAAGACTAACACATGAAATACTTTAGAATGTGCAAGACAGAATATAGTTGAAAGCTAAATCATATGGTGTACAACTTGCAATCAATTCAAGAAATCCAAATTAAGTCATTCCCAAGGTGCCATTATATACCTATAAAACTAACAAAGATTAAAAAATAAAAAGATAAATCCAGTGCCAGAGTGGTACTGTAAAAGAGATATTCTTATATGATAATGGCATTGCAAGAAATTGTCATAATCTTACTGGATAGCAGGTGATGACTGACTAGAGCCATAACATTTTTTATACCCTTTCATCTGCTAACTCAATTTTGGGGAACACACTATAAGAAAAAAATTCCAAAGAAAAAATGAAGTGATAACTAAAGAGATATTTATAGTAACACTATTTATAACAGTGAAATTGGAAACAACCCAAGAGTCCAACAAATAAAAAAAAAAAAAAACACCTGATGAAAACTAGTAATACTAGTAGTAATACAAAAGAATACTAAATGGCCACTAAAGAGAGAGCAAATGGGAGATGGCATTTCAGTGAATGCCATTCCTGTACCAGGCACTGGGCTAATCTCACTGAATCTTTTTGTCAAAAAGATTTTATTTTTTTTTAAACTACGGTTACTTTATTTTTTTTAAGATTTTATTTTATTTGACAGAGAGATAGAGAGAGAGTACAAGTGGGCAGAGTGGCAGGCAGAGGGAGAGGGAGAAGCAGGCTTTCCACCGAGCAGGGAGCCGGACGTGGGGCTTGATCCCAGGACCCCAGGATCATGACCTGAGCCGAAGGAAGCCGCTTAACCGACTAAGCCACCCAGGTGCCCCCAAAAGATTTTACTTTTAAGTAATCTCTGCATGCAAGGTGGGTCTCAAACTCAAAACACCGAGATCAAGAGTCACATGCTCTACTGACTGAGCCAGCCAGACGCTCCTCACTGAATCTTTTCTTTCATATTAAAACACTCAAAACTGAAGTATTTTTATTTTATGCACAATGAGTTAACATTAAAGTAGGTATCCTGGATATCTGCAGTTAAGGTAGGTATCTTGGATGACCCAAAGAAGCTTACTTAATCCAACTAAATGAAGCCTATATCCTTGGTGTACTGACGGGAACACTGCCCATATTGAGGCTGTATTGCCCAATCAGACCATGCTGTTTTCAGCATAGGCAGCAAGAAGAACCCTGGCCAAACTTTCTAAGATGGCTCCAGGAGAGCTGCTGGTACCCATCTTGCTCTCTCGGATGCAACGAGGCAAAGGGCCTCATTAAATTTTTATATGGCCCTATGAAGTACACATTAATTATCCTAATTTTATAGATAAGAAAACTAAAGCTCAGGAAACAGAGGAAACTCTCCCAAGGACCACACAGCTAGAAACCAGTCTACAAAATCACATCTGTTGTTACAACTACATCGAGTACATGTATATACTCAAAAATATTTTTACGTGATAAGAGTAGGCATAGATTATGTAAAAGTATTTAGGAATCACATTTATATGTATCAATAAGGATGAAGAAAACTGAGTTTAATAATCGCTTAGTTTTGTTCTGTTTTGGTAGGGGTGTTGAAATCTGGATGTTTTGTTGACACACATTTTAAGTACAAAAGAAGTTCAGAAGATTAAAAGATGAGCATGGACTGGATGATCAGGGAATGCTGGGTGAAACTGGTGGAGTTTGACCAGGTAGAGAGGAGCAGAAGGAAATGGGCAAAGGCAAGGAGATGGGAAAGAAACCTTTGTGTATCCAGTATATCAAGGAGAATGACTTCTCTAAAATAAAGGGTAGGGTAGGGAATAGTGGGAGTTAAGAACAGAGAAGTGGGGTGGAGCTAGTTATACAGGCCTTGAAAGAAAGGCAAAATTTTAATTTGAAATTGGAGGAAATAGAGAACTATTGGAAGATTTTGAAGTGACATATGAAAGCAGTGTTTCCAAGATATCAATCTAATAGTGTTTATTTTAGATAACCCTATGAGAGAGATTGAAGGTGGGTGAGACCACAGGACAGGAGAATCAATTAGGAGTCTGCTTCCTTGAATTAAAAGGTTCTGTGGGAATGGAAGAAAAGGTAATCAGAGACATTTTGAAAGAGTATTGAACAGAATTTGGTGAAAGGCGGACTGTGGGGTCAGTGAAGAGGAAGAGTACAGCTATCAGGAGTACAGATTCTGTGGTCAAGACTACCTTAGTTCAAATCCCAGGTCCACTGCTTTGTGGCTTTGTGACCTCGTACAAGTTAGTTAACCTCCCTACGCTTCAGTTTTCTTTGTATAATGGGGATAACAGTCTCTACATCAAACAAACAGGATTTGTGCTCAGTAAGCGATAAACAATCTTAAATGAGATATATGGATAGAAAAGATCTATCTCTGGTTGACAGATCTTATTAGAGGAGAGGATGATGCAAGAGATTTAGTTTGGGATACTGCCATTGACAGGGATTAGAAAATTAAGGGGAGAGCAGATTTGGGAGGGAAAATTGGTAAGTCCCCAGTCACAGTCATGTTAAATATGGTATAACATCAAGGTGTGTGAATAAAATGGTCTACAGAACTATGAAATTTGGGACCAGGGCATAAGTGGGATCCTGGGCCCAGGGCTAAATATACAGACGTTATTATTGTAGAATTAGATATAAAACAGATGAACTCATGATGAGGAAAAATATAGAGAAGGAAGAGAAAAGAAAACAGGTCTGAGGATTCAAACTTGGACACTGCCTGTAACAATGAACCACTCTACACTTGACTCAATCCTGTCTTGCATTACTTAGTAATCACTTTGTCCATGTTGTTCTTTTTTTTTTTAAAGATTTTATTTATTTATTTGAGAGAGAGAATGAGATAGAGAGAGAGCATGAGAGGGGAGAGGGTCAGAGAGGGAGAAGCAGACTCCCCGCTGAGCAGGGAGCCCGATGCGGGACTCGATCCCAGGACCCTGGGATCATGACCTCAGCCGAAGGCAGTCGCTTAACCAACTGAGCCACCCAGGCGCCCTGTCCATGTTGTTCTTATTGTTATCAAACCAACCACCATTTATTGAATGCCTATGGTGCATCAGGTACTCTACAATGCACACTTATCACCTGCTCTGGACCTCAAAGAAACCTAGAAGCAAGTATTATTAGCTGTATCTTACAGATGACAAAAAGGAATCTCAGACAGATTTAAAACTCTGCTTAAGACGGTGCAGTGAATGAGTGGTAGAGCCAGGGTCTAAATCTAGATTTTTCTGGGTTTGATTCATTGTCCATGCTTATCCCATAATGCTGCCTCCCAATTCAGGTACAGTTTTGACCCCTTATGCAGACTGAGGACAAGAGAAAAGAATTTTCCTTACACATTATTAAAGACATGGGCCTATCAATCAGAATTTCTGAGTTATTACAATCCCAGTCTAACTTTTTTTTTTTTTTAAACGTGGCATTTTAGTGACTTCCACTGGGATTTCTGAAACATGAAAAAGAGACCTGGGACTCCGTTACTAATTTGGGGGACCGCAGGATGGGAACCAGACCGGTTACTGACCCTCAACAGTGGAGACTAAGACACAAAGTAAAAGGTGTCAGGAGGTAACGGCTGATTTGCGCGAAAGGGAGCAAAGTTTTATGGCTCTCCTCCCCTCAAGGCGCCCCTTCACCTCTGAGAACCCATCCTTTCACATTAGGAATTCTCCTTTTCTCATGGAACTTTCACTATCCTTAAGGAAGCCCCATCTCCTCACGAAACCCCCAAGTCGCCGAGGAACTCTCCAACTGCTAGGGAACCCTCATCTCCACACAGAACCCTCCTTCTCCCCACAGAACCCCCCACATTCTCCCGGAACTCCTTTTCCATCTCCTCCAAGAACCTCCCCATCTCTTCACAGACCCTTCAACCTCCCAAGGGAAACCCCAACTCCGCCGAGGAACCCAGATCTCCTCACGAAACCCTCGTTCCCCACGCCACGTGCCCAATTCCTCACTCGTCTGGAAACCCCCCCGGTCTCTCTTCTTTGACCCCGCCCAGGGCCGCCCGGGCCCGGCCTCACCTCGCGGCTGCTCCACTGAGCGTCGGTGCAGCTCGCGGTAGCGCTGCAGCGACCGGACGTGCGCTGAACGGCTGACCTCGGGTGGCGGAGACCAACTCCGCACCCGGTTCCGGGCTCCAGCCTCTTCCCGCTCCGCGCTCCTGCTGCCGCTCCGGCCCCGCTCCTCCGGAAGCCCCATCGCGTCAAGTTCCGAGCGCGGTAGCAGCCTTCACTGTCGCTCCGGGCACCCAGGCGGGGAAAACAGGCTGGCCCAGGGGCGGGGCCTTACGGGAGGAGGAGAGACAGGGCGGGAGGAGGCGTGGCGTAGGCGGACCCGGCGGTGAACGGCCCGGAGGGGCGGAGCCACGCCCGATGGGAGCGGGACCAGGGTTAGCAAAGACAGACCGGGAAAAGTCGAGTATTGCTTGAGGGTTGGGGGCGGAGCTGACTGCGGAAGGGGTGGGGCCGTAGAGTGAGCGCAGAAGGGGCGGGGCCAGGCGTGACAAGAGAGGATCGACTCTTGGAGGGGAGGGGCCAAGCGTGACAGTAGAAGAGGTGGGCCCTCTCCTGTCATGGAGTGACGGGGAGTGGCGAGGCTCGATGTGACAGGAGAGGAGGCTGGATCATGGAGTGACCGTGGTCGGGTGGGGTCTTGGAGTGATAGATGAGAAGTTGGGTTAGGGCGGGGCTCGAGCGGGAAAGAACTGGGCAACCGAGAGGAGTTGGATCAGGCCCATAATGGAGCCGCCCCGGGATCTGATTGCACAAGCCTGTCACCAAACCGAGTTGGAAAGCCAGGTGGAGTAGGGTCCTTTGTAACACCCTTCCCCTCAGAACTATTCCCCAATTCTGAGTAAACCCCTCCCTTCTGTCCCCAGGAAAAACTCCTCCCACGACGCTGAGGGCACAGCCTGGGGACAGGTTGCCCTCTGCTAACCTTGGGACCAGCTCAGATTTTCTCCCACCCCTGAAGTTATGTCTTCACTCTCCCTACCTCCACAAATTTCCATCCAGATCTACAGTACAAGACTCCAGTGAAGACTAGGAGGCCCTTCAGTTCTTTGCTAATAAACCCACCTCCTCATTACACAAATGGTAAACTCAGGGGAAAGGAAAGAATTTATGCAAGGTCACAGAGAAAACAACAACCAGGTTAGGGCCAAACCTAGGTCTCCTGACTCTCCTTCATCAGGCTGAAGGTAACATTTGTAAAATACTAAAGTCTATGCATGATAGGAAAAATTGCTCACACCCTTCTTTCCTTCACAGTCTCTTGATTTCACCAAGAAACCCCTCTCACCCGCCACAACTGGGTTCAATTACTTCTGGCTTCCCTCCAGCCCTTCCACTCCAGAAAGGAGAGGCCAGGAAGGAACCTCCATCTTCCACTTGCACTTAATACCAAGAAGGGTCCACCCACCCCCATTAATTCACAGAATAGGTTATCAAAGCAGGACATCTCCTTAGATAGCTAACTCCAAGAGTGATTCTGAGGGTCAAAGCAGGCAGTCCCAACCTCCTGAAGCCTACACAGGGCTTGTGACCCCATCTGGCCCAGGCTTTCTTCCCACCTTCTCCCTTGTTCTTTGTGCAGCTAACCACAAGCCCAGACACCCTAAACTGAAAAAACAAAAAAACTCTCCATGGTCAGACCTATTATCCAGATCCTACCCAATCCTGAAGGGAGAGTCTCAGGGCTCTGAAGAAGTACAGACCTCATGGAGTGGGCATGGACCCCACTGAGGAGAAAGATATTTCATCGAGAAGGTACTAACTGCACTGAAGGGGCACACACTATACTGAAGGTAGTCCATTAAGGGTGCTCCATTAAGGGAGCACAGATCTTGCTGAGGGATCTCAGATCTCAGTGAAGGGCTGTGGACCCTGCTAATAGGACATAACTGACATTGAAGGTCTCTGATTCTACTGAGGGGACATGGACTTCTTCCTAGGAGATACAGAAAATATAGACTTTACTAAAGAACCATGGACCCCACTGAGAGGACTCAAACCCCACTAAGGGGCCTCTCACTACACTGAGGAAATGGACACCACTGAAGGAGCACTGACCTCATTTAGTGGAGACAGGCCCTACGTGTGTTGGGGGTGGTCAGACTTCACTGAAGCATAACAAGCCCTACAGACCTCACTGAGGAACCTCTCTGTAGGGAGGAAGGCACAGGCAATGGGCACACCGTCCTAATATAGACAGTCATTCTCCTCCCTTTCCTCCGCTCCTCAGGCCCCAGGTCTGGGCAGCCCTCTCCTTCCTCTCTTCTCTCCCCAAGCCCTCTCCTGAGTCCTGAAGCTGTTCTCGATGCACTGATGCCTCCTGCTGTCTACAGGTGGCACTGCAGCTGCTGGGCCCATAATAGGTTTTCTTTTCTTTTCTTTTTTTTGTTATATTAATCACCATACATTACATCATTAGTTTTTGATGTAGTGTTCCGTGATTCATTGTTTGTGTATAATACCCAGTGCTCCATGCAGTACGTGCCCTCTTTAATACCCATCACCAGGCTAACCCATCCCCCCACGCCCCTCCCCTCTAGAACCCTCAGTTTGTTTCTCAGAGTCCATCGTCTCTCATGGTTCGTCTCCCCCTCCGATTTCCCCCTCTTCATTCTTCCCCTCCTGCTATGTTCATCTTCTTCTTCTTTTTTTGTTAACATATAATGTATTATTTGTTTCAGAGGTACAGGTCTGTGATTCAACAGTCTTACATAATTCACAGCACTCACCACAGCACAGACTCTCCTCAATGTCTATCACCAGGCCACCCCATCCCTCCCACCCTCCACCACTCTAGCAACCCTCAGTTTGTTTCCTGAGATTAAGAATTCCTCATATCAGTGAGGTAATAACAGGTTTTCAAACAGTCCTGGTTATTACCTCTGAGCCTGGATCCTCGGTTTGGGGAAAGAGAGGATGTGAGCCCAGGGGCTTGACCAGCCCCCTCCCTCTGCCTGTGGACTATGCAATAGAAATTTGGGCAAGAGGCCTCACAAGAGAGGGAGCTCCCCCTCCTTAGAGATGGGGTAGTAATGCAAACTATATTGTAGTTGGAATTCCTCAGGGTGGGAAGAGAATGGATTGGGCTGGATGAGATGAGAACTCACGAGATTAAGGAAATAATAACAATAATAATAATTATGGCATTTATTAAGTAGGTGCCACGTCCTATACTAAGAACTTTCCAAAATGTTATTTAATCTTTGCAACTATCTGAAATGAATACTATTATTTTCTCCATTTTACAGATGAGGAAACTGATACTCAAGGAGATTAAATGTCTTGCCTAATATCGCACAGTTTGTAAGTGGTAGCTGAGGGAATGGAAACCAGACACCTAGACTACAGAGACCAATTCCTCTCCCATTTATCACTCCCCCCACACACACACTCCACCTCACTCTTGCCATACCACAACCACTGTTATTTCTCTCTCCAGGTGTCCTTTCTGGAACCACATCAAAACCTCTTAAAATGATAGTAAAATATCCAGATTCCAGAGACCCCATCCCAGCCTATAAATCATGATCTCTAGAGTGGAATCTGGGGATCTGATTTTAAAGATCCTGACACAAACTCAAGTTTGGACTCACTGTCCCCTATGCTGATAGGTCAGGGGTCCCAGAAGGGGTTGATTGAAAGAGGAATCTGAGAAATGTCCGGGGTCGAGGAAGAGATCTGATGTCCGAGGAGAGACAGCCCGAAGAGGTGTCTCTAATTTTTAGAGACAGCAGACTGAAGAGACAGCAGAGACAGAGACTGAAGAAGCAGTCTGGGGATGAAGCAGGGGTGGGACTGTGGGTGCGTGTGAAGGCGGGGGTCTCTTGAAAGAGGGGTCTGGGGTCGGAGGAGGAGTCTGAGATCAGAGAAGGATCTAGGAGTCCAAAGAGGGATCTGGGGTCCGAGCCCAAGTTTGCGGTCCGAGTTTGGGATCAGAGACAGGATCGGGGGTCGAGGCCAGGTTTGCGGTCAGTGGAAGGGTCTGTGGGCTGAGCAGAGAGAGGGTCTGAGATCTGAGAAGGATTCTAGCTCAAACTGGAAGGAGGGTGGGGTTTGGCCCCCGGGCCGCACAAGGTGTCCCAAGCCACTAAGGTCGCGCTTGCAGCCCTCTTCTTCACCCCTCCTCCCAGCCTCCGCGCGCTCTCCAGGGCCCGTCCTCCAGGTTCTCCATCCACACGGCACACCGCCCACCTGCCGGTCCACTGCAGGCTGACAGCGCTAGGGGGAGGGGTGTTCAGTCAGAGCCCGACGCTCGCGGGGGTTGTGGTGAGGCGCCCCCTCCTGGCGGCCCAGGAGCTCAGGCCCCGCCCTTCACCCACCCACCCCCACCCCCGCCGCACCACTTCCGGCAGGCGCTGCGTTGCTGGGGGGCGCGGGTGAGGATGGCGGCGGAGAACGAGGCCAGTCAGGAGAGCGCCCTGGGCGCCTACTCGCCGGTGGACTACATGAGCATCACCAGCTTCCCGAGGCTGCCGGAGGACGAGCCGGCGCCCGCGGCCCCTCTGAGGGGCCGCAAGGACGAGGACGCCTTCCTGGGAGACCCCGATACCGGTGAGGCCCGCTGGCCCGGTCCCTGCCCCCTGGGACGTCCCCGGTCCTCCTTCATCCGCGCGGAGCATCACCTCCAGTTTCCATCTCCCTAATTCATCCCCTTCCTTCTGGACCTCTTCCTTCTCCCTTGTCTCCGTTAGTTACCTAGTGGGGATGGAGATGCATTTCTGCCTTAGAGGCTTAGAATGCGACAAGGGAGAACGATGCCAGGAACTGCAGCAGCACGGGCTGGGGTTACCTCTTGGGAAGGACCAACTAATAAGGAAGGAAAGAATGTTGGAGGGGAGATCCTAAGGAACAGCTGTGATCACCCAGAAGAGACCGTCCGTTAGTCACAAAGAATAGGATAGGAGAAACCAAGTCAGACTGCAGCAGGATGGGTAGAGGCTAGGTCTTGAGAAGAACTTCCCCACAGCCAAGGATTGTGGGAAGGAGAGACCTTAGGGAGAAGCTGAGAATCTCTTTACGTTCCGGGAGGGATAAAGACTATGCTTTCCGTCTGTCTGTGAGCGGCGGATATTGGGAGACAGGGGGATGGACTGCATGACCTCTCAGAGTCCTTGGGGACCAGAGTGCCTTCGCTGCCCTGTGGATTACCTCACCCCTCCCGGAGCCATGGATCAGGCCAGGATGTTAGTAAGGTACCCTGCCCCCTAGGAAGCAGGCTCCAGAATTTTACTGTGTTCTCAGCCTTTGAAGGGACTGCAAGGGGTGGGAGTAGGGAGGGGGGAGACAGGGCTTGGGGGAGACCTGAGGGCCAAGAGCTCTCTGAGCATTTCTTCCCTGGGGCTCTCCCTCCTATCCATGTGGCCCAGCTCTATCCTCCTCTCCATTCTTCATCCTCCATCCCCCATCCCTCTTTCCCTCAACGTCACTTCCTGGCGTTAGAGCATCCTTCTCTTCACTCTTCCTCCCAGTGCCTGTACTTGAGCCCTCTTCCTTACCAGCCTGGCAGATCCTGCTTCTCTGATCCAGCCTTCTCTAGCTGGGCCCTTCTGTAGCTATTCCCAGCCTGACAGCCAAAACTCTTTCCCCCTCTACAATTTTCCAGTCGTCTGGCCCTTACTAGCAGCCCCTGCCAACCTAATTAGACTGTTCCCTACCTGGAGGGAGGAGTAGGGAAGGCTGGGGAGGCTTATGGGCATCAGATATTCAAGCTGCAGATCAAGAATTCTTTTCCGGAGGGAGGAGCCCTGGAATCACGAGGTAGCAGGGAAAGTAGTGGGGAGATGTGTCCTGGTGGATAACAGCCTGAAACCAGGTCCTTTATTCAGGGATCAGGAATGCTACTTCTGGTTCCAGCACTGCCTTGACTCACACTGTATGACAGTGGGCACATCTATCCTGACCTGGGCCTCAGGTTCCTCTTCCAGCTCAACTAAGAATGCCTATCTCTCCTAACCTAGAGATTGGAAGCCCCTGACATGTTTTCTCCTGGCTCCCTGTAAATGTCTTAGCGTTTATCAAGTTCTGTGATTATATGAGCAAACTTCATGTCTGTAAGCCCTATGAGAGGGCAGGATTGTGACTGTTTTGTTCACCATCCTTTCTCCACCATCCAATACAGTGCTAAGCACTCAATTAAAATTGTTGAATAAATAAATGAATGAGAGAGATCTCAGGATGAAAGAATAGCAGGGGAGGGAGTTCTCAAGCCTCAGGGTGTACCTTGGGGAGTTAAGACAGGTTCTGCTCTATTCTGTACAAAAATCCAGCAGGGACCCTTGTCACCTGAGTTTCTGGGAATCTGTACCTTATGCCACGGTTGTGCACTAATGTCCCAAGGACCCTTAACATCATACCTATGAAGTCATTTCAATGCTATGTCTCAGAGCACTACTTCTAAGGCCCAAGGCTCCTTTAGCCAGCTGGACTAGCCTGTTGGCTAACATGATCTCCTACTATATTCTCAACCTGGAGGTGCCACTTACTAGTGCTGCCATCCTCTTATCCAGGACCTTGGCTGTGCCCAGCTAGCCTCTAGCCTGCCACTCCCCAGAACCAAGTGCCACGAAACCCACAGCAGACCCTCTGGAAAATGGTGACCACTCCAAGGTTGGGGAGATTCTTGACTCTCTTCTGAGATCCAGGCCCACGAGTTCCTCTCTGTCCCAGGCATCGGCCTCTAGATGTCCTGCAAGTGCCTTACCTTTGGGATGTACTATGCTGAATTCATCATCTCATCCCCATACCTGCCCTTCCCCCAATGTCATTCTCAGTTAATGACACTGCCATTCATCCAGTCTGCAAGGTAGAAGCTCTCCTGAGCTTCTTACTTACTCTTACTTCCAAAGGTGATCAGATGCTCTCTGTCCTCCTAAGTATCTTGCAATCCATCTCATCATCCCTGCTATCACCACTGGAGACAAAGCCCCCATCCTCTCTTACCTGTATTACCCATGGGCTTCTAGCTACTCCCTGTACCCTGCCCCACCAACCCCAATCCAACTACCACCCTGCACTTCTGATCATGTCGTTCCTTGGTTCAAAAATCTTTAGTGATTCTGCCCTTAAAGGAATAAGCAAGCCAGGGATGACTTCAGTTTCCAGCCAAGATCTCTCTCCTGATCTCTAGACTTGCCAAGTTAACTCTGTTCGGGATTCTTTTGTCATAAACTCAGTTAAAACTGAGCTAATCATAAAAGAGAATTTTATTGGGTAGCATAACTGAAAAATTCAGGGATGTGGGGCCTCAGGCATAGCTAAATCAAGGTACCTAAAAAGGAATAGGCTTTTGTCTTTTGCTTTGCCTGCCTTTTTATGATCTTCATCTTCAGATAGCCTCTCATTCTGTGGGGGCAAGATGCCCCCAGTAGCAACAGGTTTACACCTTACCATTTTAGCAATCTAGACAGAAAGAAAGCCTTTCTCTTTCCCAGTAGTTCCAGCAATAGAACTAAGTTTGCGTCTCATTGACCTGGTGCTGGTCACATACCTGTCGCTGAACCAGTCACTGTAGAGATACCTGTTCTGAAGGGCTAGGCCTGGGCGCCTGGGTGGCTCAGTCTGTTAAGTGTCTGCCTTCAGCTCAGGTCATGATCTCAGGGTCCTGGGATTGAGTCCTGCTTCAGGCTCCCAGCACAGTGGGGAGTCTGCTTCTCCCTCTGCCCCTCCCTCCTGCTCCTGCATGCTCATTCTCTTGCGCATGCGTGCATGCAAAAATAAAAATCTAAAAAAAAAAAAAAAATGAAGGACTAGGCCTAGGTCCTATACTCAGTCTGGTCAGGAATGAGAGAATGAGAAATGAGAAAGAGGAGATGGTGTTTTGAAATGGAAAATTGACTGGAAATGGCATCCAAACAGATAAAAATCAGATACATACTAGGCCAGTTGCTTCCAGACAACTCCTGTTGGCGTCCCACAAATTTAGAATTACCAAAATTAAACTCATTATCTTTCTCCCAAAAGACTTGTTTCTTTCGATTCCAAACTAACCTTTTCCCAGTGTCCTATTGTTGCTCTTACATATCAGTAAAATCAATGGTATTGTTGCCCTAGTGCTTACACAGTAGGATACTCAGTAAATATTTTTGTTGAATAAATGAATAACTTAATGATTGACTGATGGAATAAAAAGTCTTGAATAGGTCCAACTCTGATGGAGCCATATCACTTCCCTTCCTGGTCCCTCATAGCTGTCTGGAGAAAACAGATTTAAGGACGAGTACCTGGAAGTATCAACTAGAATTAGCTTGTAAGGTTGGTTTTTGAGCATGGAAATGGCTCCTGATGCCTTGTGGAGCATTGGAAAAGAGGGTTTGAGTTGCTTTTTCTTCTGCCATTTATTCATTTTAGGACGTTAAGTGGGCAATATCCTTTTCCAGGCTCAAGTTTCCTCATCTGTAAAATGAAGAGAATAGGCCTATCTCATAAAGTTATGGGAGCGCTTCAATGAGGAAATGTATGTAAGGTGCTTGGAATATAGTCAGCGTCAATAAATATAAGTTCAAAACCATTCCTGCACTTCTTTTGAAATCTCTAGGGACCAAGGAGGGTTCTGTGCCCGTAGTAGGTATTTAACATGTTTGTTGAATGAATTCCAGTTTTTTTGTAGACTGTGTGGTACTGGTGCTGAGGAGTAGAGGCAAGCATGATCAGCTGAGGGAGGCTTCCAGAAGATAAGTTTCTTTTTTTAAATAAAAATTTTAAAATAAATTACATGTGTGATCAAAAAGAAAAAAGAAAACAGTGAGGAAAAGTAAAAGTCCTCTTCTTCATTCCTATCTGTGCACAATTTTTCCTCTTTATTTAAAAATACATGTGTTAATTTAGGAGCTCCTGGCTGGCTCAGTTGGTGGAGAGTGCAACTCTTGACCTCAGGGTTGTGAGTTTGAGCCCTACGCTGGGTGTAGAGATTATTTTAAAAAATAAAATCTTATATATGTATTGACTTTGAAAAAAAAGAAACACATATGTAGTAGTAATTTCAAAGAAGAAATTCTCCTACCCCATCTCATTCCCACCTTCAGTATCTTTCCCCAAAAGTAACCATCATGAATATTTCCTAAAAATTATCTACATATGTATGTGGCTTCTTATTCATACAAAAGAGGGGAGTATGGATTATGGAGGGCCTTGAATGCCAGGTCAAGGAGCTTGGATTTTTATCATGTTGGTATTGATGAACCCTGATAGTATTTCAAACAGGAAAATTTAACAGTCAGTTTTCAGCATTATCCCACAGACTTTTTAAAGGGGTTATAATCCTAGTGCATAGTAGCAGGTGCTCAAAATTTTTTATTGAATGAATGAACTTTTTAAAACACATTGTACATACAGCAAAGGTATTAAGGTCAAGGTACCAGGCCATTTCTTTACTATTCACAAATACCCAGGACCTTTAAGCCATTTAGAGAACCGGTTTCAAGGCTAGTATAACCCAGAGGAGGGAAACTATGAGATGGAAGAGGGTCTCAGCCAGGCCAAGATGAAAAAGGAGTGGAAATAACTAGAGGGTGCCTGGTAGACATCATCTCATGGAATCCTTATACCCATTTGGCCAGTTAGGGATTAGCTCCAGTATGAGGATGAGGAAAGTGAGGCTTATGACTTGAAGTGATTCATTCATAGTCACCCAACAAGTAAGTGGCTTTGAGGTCTCCCCGTCTCCACTCTTACTGTCCTTAGATTCATTCTTCAGATAGTAGCCAGAGGGATCTTTTTAAAATATAAAACAGATGGCTTCCAGTTCTTGCTTAAAACTCTGAAGTGGCCTCCCATGTTTCCTAGGATTAAATCCAAGCTTCTCACTAGGCCCACAAGGCCCAGTGCACCTGGCCTAGCCTCCACCACACTACCCTTTCCCCTTGCTCACTACACCAGAGCCACCCAGGCCTTCGTTTTTTTGTGTTTGTCTTTTTTTCTAATGCACCAAGCTTATTCCTACCTTAGGGCCTGTCGCGCCTGCTGCTCCTTCTTTCTGGAACACTCTACACACTCACCCTTGTTCTACATATGGCTAGCTCCTTCTCATCCCTTAGTTCTCAGCTTAAAAGTCACCTCCACTGAGAAGCCTTGCCAAATCCCAGCTAAGCAGCCCCCAACACACACCATTATTCTCTATCATTTCATCCTCCTTTTTCTTCATAGCACTTGCTGCAAGTTGTAATGATATACTCCTTTGTTTACATGTTTATTTTCTTTTCTTCCACGGGTCTGTGAACCTCATGAGGGCAGAAACCATTTCTTTCCCCTAGCATCTAGCATAGGGCCAGACCCATGGCAGGCCCTCCATATTTGTCGAGTGAGTGAATGGACAAGCCAGGCAATGTTGGAAGCCAGGGTCTATCCATTCAGTTTATGTAGCTACTTCCTTGCACAGAAGGCTGGGCCCCAGCTGGAGCAGGATCTGGTTTCTAGGGAGGGCCCCAACCCCCCTCCACTCCAGGAAGTGTTTGCCCTGGGTCCTAGGTCCTGAGTGGGTCTCAGGCCTCAGGAAGTTGGGCAAAGGGGCCAGGCATCCAGCCCCCTGCCGCCCAGCCAGCTGCGGGTCCCTGTCTCTACCCAGCCAGGACTGCCTCCGTCCCCGTTCTGGGGTGCGTTGGGGAGACACCAAAGGGCGAGCAGTACTGTCTAGTGGGGTTTGCTTACCAGGGGCGGGGAGAGGGGGAAGCCGAACAGCCCGGCCTGGAGGGCCGGCAGGGCCGGATAAGGTGCCCAGACCCACCTGGCTGCCGCCCGCAGACCCAGACTCCTTCCTGAAGTCGGCGAGGCTGCAGCGGCTGCCGTCCACGTCGTCGGAGATGGGCAGCCAGGACGGGTCGCCGCTGCGGGAGACGCGCAAGGACCCGTTCTCCGCGGCAGCAGCAGAGTGCTCCTGCCGCCAGGACGGACTCACAGTCATTGTCACAGCCTGCCTCACTTTTGCCACGGGTGTCACTGTGGCACTCGTCATGCAGATTTACTTCGGAGACCCTCAGGTGAGGGGGTTGGGAGGGGGCAGAAGGAGGAAATGAGAAGAGGGAGTGGGGAAGCGCTTGCGGAGACAGTGGGAATTGAATTGCTCTTGGCTGAGTGGGGGAGGGGGCCAGCAAATGGAAAAGGGAGAGGACAGTGAGACGGGAGAGGAAGGTCCCAAAGGGAGGAGCTCAGGGTGTGAACGGGACAGAGCAAGGAAGGGACCTGATCAGGTAAGAGGCACTGGAGGCAATATAGGAAGAGTCATAGGGGACAAGAAGGCAGGCCTCCCACCCCCAACACCTGTGGAGGTTCTGGGGTTGGTGGAGGTGCCTTAAGGAGGCAGGGGTGTCCTACTGCCCCCACCTAGTCCCCTTTCCCTTCCCAGATCTTTCACCAGGGTGCCGTGGTGACTGATGCCGCCCATTGCACATCGCTGGGCATCGAGGTGCTCAGTAAACAGGGATCTTCTGTGGATGCCGCTGTGGCAGCTGCCCTGTGTTTGGGGATCGTGGCTCCACACAGTTCTGGCCTGGGCGGGTAAGGAGCTCCTAGCTGTGGAGGCTGGGGTCCCCAGGCCTATCTCTGTGTCCTGGTCTGTAGGCTTCATGTGGGGGTCTTCAAGTTTGACCAGAGGGATAGCTGGGCCCTAACTCCTTGCATTTTGTCTTTCTACACCCAATTTTACCCCCTTCTCCTGACATGGAGTCAGAGGAGGCATTTTCACAAGCTTTTTTTTTTTTTTTTTAAACTGGGTAAAGACTTTTATAAACTATAAAGTAAGGTGCACAGGTGGGGGTATACTGTCACTAATTAAGGCAGGGATATTTTAACTTTTAGGGTTTACAAATCCTTAAAACCAATCCTGTGAGCATGATAAAAGCTATGGACCCTCTATCCTCCAGAAATACACCACAGGCTGAGAACTCTTATGACAGAGATTATAAACTGGCCACCCATAGGCCATACCCAGCACAACAGATTAGTTTGGTTTCCACACTTGAATTTTTTTTAAATATGTTTGCTATTGTTAAAAAGTTGAGAATTTTCATAAAAATGCAGATTTTCAATATCTCTAGAACAATCAGAAGACCTGGTAACACTGGGCCCACATTCCCACATGGCTGCAATTATCTGAATAGCATGACGGAACTTGTGCTGTCCACTTGGCCATAGTTCCTACCACTCCCTATTGTTTATCTGTCCTGCTTTCCTTATTATATTACTTGGCTGCAGGCCAACCATCTCAGATGCAACTCCCATTTTAGATGGAAACAAGCCACAGAAAAGGGACAAGCTGACAAAGTCCGTATCTTGGCTCCTGCAAGACCAGCCCTGCAGGCCCTACCAAAGAAATTCCCCTTTTGGTCGTATACAGTCCATCCTTACATAATTCAGTCCTGGGAGAGGGAGCCAGGGCATACCATGGAGGCAGGTGAAGGAAGCTGGCAGGGGTCCAGCTGTGGTCTAGGGTGGGGGCAGGAGGTAGAACATCTTGCTCTTCCAGTCCCTGGGTTTTCCCTAATCAGGGATTAAAATCTCCAGTAACAGGCTAGAAGAGGTCCATGGTCTCTGGGTCCCCAACCCCCTTGATTTCACCCTCATACAGTGGCTGAGTCTCTGAATCCCTGCTAGAGGGGGCTCAGACATCTGACTCCTGTGACAAACTTAGCCTATGGCCATCACCATTGGGGATGAAAGGGTGGCAGGTTAATTGTTTAGAGGGGTAGTATCTTATCAACCTCCCCTTCTGTGTCTCTCCCAGTGGGGGCGTGATGCTGGTACATGACATCCGACGAAATGAGAGCCACCTAATTGATTTCCGGGAGTCTGCACCAGGGGCCCTCAGGGAAGAGGCCCTACAGAGATCCTGGGAAACCAAGGTGGGGACCCTGGTGAGAAGAGAGAGTCCAGGGGTGGTCTCCCTTCACTGCCCTTCTGCTAACCCAAACATTACTTTGCTGAGTAATTATTATGGAAGTGAGGAAAAGAGTGAAGCAGGATGTGCTTAAAGCTGTGAAGGAGATAGCCCCCCAAATAAAATAATGAACCAAAAGATCTGTATGGTTGATAACAGGCAATATAGTAACACCTTACTTCTGGAAGCCTGAGCAGCCTGAGAGGTTGCAAAGTTCCTGCACTATAATTCACACATGTCATTCAAAGCCTATTGGCTATAACTTTCCCAGCACACAACATATTGGAAAATTAAAGAGGAACTGCAAAAGGCAAATACATATCTACTGAGAGCAAGGGAGGAAATAGAATAACTTGGAAAAATAGATATTTGGTGCGGTGGCAAAAGCCAAACACATGCCTGAGTTATCACAGCTGAGTAATGGTGGTGTGATCATGGAATGGTTAAATGAAAGTCCATTGTCCATTATTTTAAAAGGCAGGAATAAATGTAATCCAATGTAGACAGGTTTCCATCTAAATTGGTTACGTCTTGGCTCTTAAAGGGGTTTGCTTAATTTATAAATCCCTCAACTATGATAGATAAAGGAAGCCTTTCTGTAAGTCAGGGAAATGGGAGGGATGCCCGCTTGGGGAGAGCTTGTCCCTCCTCTGGGATACTTGGCCTGTGTCTTTCCCCTGTGCCAGCCCCCATCCCTGGCTTGGGGCTCTGCGGAGTTCAGCCCAGCCCCCCCCTTCCAGTGACCTGGTCTCCTCTCTCCCTCGCCTGCCCGCCTCGCCCAGCCTGGGCTCTTGGTGGGGGTCCCCGGAATGGTGAAGGGGCTACATGAAGCTCACCAGCTCTATGGCAGGTAAAGACCCTCCCCCTGGGGACCAGGGGCCCCTGCCTGCATCTCTCCTTGGGTGGCCTTCTCCTACCTTCCTGGATTCTTTCCTTCCCAACTCCCCCTCCTAATATCCCCTTCCCTTGCCAGGACTCTCCTTCCCAGGAACCCCCATTCCCCCAGGACCCCTCCTCCTCCCCCCAGGATCTCCTCCACCCCCTGCTCTCCGGCCCCCCCAGGCTGCCATGGTCCCAAGTCCTGGCCTTCGCAGCAGCTGTGGCCCAAGATGGCTTCAACGTGACCCATGATCTAGGTCAGTGGGGCCTGGGGGTGGGGGGAAAGGCATGAGGTTGATGGGAAGGGGAGAGGAAACCTCTGAGATTTGGGGCCCAAGCCAGAAAACACCTCTCTTCCATTTGCTCCTTTAGCTCCCTCCCCACCCATCCTACCCTCATAGGGATGCAGCCTCAAATGAGGGGATCTGGGAAGGGCCCATATACACCCCCTTCCTCCCCCATAACAGGCTCCGGGTGGGGAGGGCAGAGCTCTTAGGGTCAGCCACTCAGCCACCTCACCTATGGCGCATCTCAGCCTCCTGCCCAGCCTCCTGTCCCTGCTTGCAGCCCGTGCCCTTGCCGAACAGCCTCCGCCCAATGCATCTGAGCGTTTCCGTGAGACATTCCTGCCATTGGGCCACCCGCCACTACCTGGCTCACTGCTGCGTCGGCCTGACCTGGCCGCAGTGCTGGATGTACTGGGCACCTCCGGCCCCGCCGCCTTCTACGCAGGAGGCAATCTCACACTGGAGATGGTGGCTGAGGTGAGCACTTGGGGAGCCCTCCCTGCCCTGAAGGGCCCTACTGCAGGGACATCTTCTTCCCTTTCCTTCCCTCTCTGTCTTTCTTTCTACATAAATTTACTGATGATTCCGTTGACTTAAGATTCTCTAATCGACAAAACTAACTTCTGGTGATAGGAATCAGATCAGTGGTTGTTTGGGATGGGGGCAGTCGATGGGATGCAGCACAAAGAACCCCCTGGGATGATGGAACTGTTCTGTCTTGACTGAGAGAGGTACCCTCGGGCCCCCCAGGGCTGGTGCCAACCTGTGCAGAGTCTTGACCTGTCCCTCCCAGTCCTGGCAGAGACGCAGGATCAGCCTCAGCTTTCCCGAGCCCACAATCCCACCTTACTCTTGGGTTTTCTAGGGACGGAGGGAAACCCCTCCTTCACTGATGACTGTCAGGACTGGGGATATTGACACAAGGGCTTACCAACCAACCCCAAAGACTCTTAGTCTGAGGTAGTAATGGGTTCTGAGAACTGTTGTCAGCAATTCAAAACTCCTAAGGGAAAATTATGTTCAAGGTAAGGATATAGAAACCAACTCTGTGATTCTCTCATCTGTACCATTGGGGTGATTATATGTATCTCTGCCATACGGTTGTGGAAACTGAAATGGTCCGTCATTCAGACTACATTCAGAATGCCTGTTCTTTGTCAGACCCTGTCCTGGGCACTGGAAGTATGGCTATGTGATGGACTTAACTGGGAAGTCCAGCAGTGTACTGGCTGTAGGTCTGCTGCGCCCAGAACTCCATCCGCACACTTTCTTCTGTTTGAATTCACTCTCTATCAGATCCTTTCCACACCTGCTCCCCACTGGCCATCCTTCCAGCAAACCATCCCAGAGAAAGAACATTTCTCATTCCAATAGTTACAGCAAAAGCCTCCAGGTCATGTCTCATCAGCCTGTCATAGGTCTCATGACTATTCCCGAACCAATCACTGGCATGGAAAAGGAATGTTCTGATTAGCCAGCCACACCTGGATCTTCTGGAGAAGGGGATGAAGGAGACTCTAACAAAGACTATCTGAGCTTTAAAAGAAAAAAAAAAAAAACCCAAAGTTGAATTTGTAAACTTGACCAACAAAGGAACACACACGAGCCAAGAAATTCAGTGTGTAATTCACTGAGGATGGATTAGAAGTCAGGGGTTTCAAGTACAAAAAGTTTAAAAAAAAAAGAGAGAGAGAGAGAGTTAGGGAGGGGAGAGAGAGAGAGAGAGAGAAGATTCCTAGTGGTTATGCTAATTTAGGAATGAAAATTACCGTGCTGGAAAGGATGAGTCCATGGGTTTGTACAAAATCGGTTCATTGGTCAACAGAGTGCTTGGTTACATCAAATGAGGGTCAGTCCTACCAGGATCATCCAGAGTTCATGGTTTGGGAGTGGCTTTAGTTAATTGTAGTGAAATGAAGAATCCAGTTTTGATATCTTATAGGCAAATTCTGCTGTAGGTAGAAAGTGTTCCTTTTTTTTTTTTTCAAGTTATCTCTACGCCCAATGTGAGGCTCAAACTCAGGACCCCAAGATCAAGAGTTGCATGCTCTACCTACTGAGCCAGCCAGGCATCCCAGAAAATGTTCCTTTTACATAGGCAGAGAAGGTAGTATGTTTAAGGCCAAGGAGTCATGAGTTCAGAAACTGTAGGTCACTGAGGGTGGCTCTAAAGAGCTCACTGGGGAATAACAGGACATGAGGTAGGAGAGGTGGGCAGGGGCCAGATCACAAAAGGCCTTGGACGCCAATCTAAGGAGGTCATTCAAAGAATGTCTGATACATAGCAGGTGCTCATTGTTAGTGCTTTTTCCCCTTCCTTTTTCCCAGGGTACCCAGGGCTAACGGGTCCCTAAGGGCTGTGATGGAAATTGCAGAAGGCGCAAAAGTTATATATATCAAGTCTGTCTTTGATTCAACCATATACCATAGGCCAAGCCCACATGCTCACGGTGTGGTGTGTGGCTCACATTTGTGGTGGGATCATTCTCTCCCCTGCAGGCCCAGCACGCAGGGGGTGTCATAACTGAGGAGGACTTCAGCAATTACAGTGCCCTCGTGGAGAATCCTGTGTGTGGCGTGTACAGAGGTGACCTCTCTCCCAGCTCTCAGGGTCCCTGCTCAGGAGAAGCCTCCCAGTCCATGGGCACCTCCTTTTGGCCTAGAGACCTCCTCCCCATTTTTCAGGAGAGAAACTGAGGCAGTGAGCTGCCTGGGCAGCCAACTGTTGAAGCAAGCCAGAGCCAGCCCATCTTCTGAAGTAGTCATGGGGTTAGTTACCCCAAGTATTTAGGCTATGAGGAGGGAGGTCTGGTCAAAGGCTCAGGCCTGGAAGTTGGGGTTCTGGCCATACGTTTTCTTGATTTGGGTTCTGTGTTGCCTTAGCCCCACTCTCACTGCCCTGTACTTCCTTAGAAGAATTCATAAGACCAGAGTTCATCTAGCTTCATATTGAACAAACTTTTCAAGACAGTTATAGACCTGTCCCCTCATTGTGTCAAAGGAAAACTGAGGCCCAGGGATGGAATGGAACTTAACCTGTCAAACTCAAACCAGCGAGGAGCCCAGAAAGCGAAGCTTATGACATGGGTGAAGTCCATGTTCGCTGAACCCAAAGTGGTGGGTTCCTGGGTCCCTCGGAAGGTTCTCAGGTTCTCAGTTTCTTTCCTCTCTAGGAAGTCTGGATCACCTCAAGCCCCAGGTCAGATTGCCTCTGAGTTCAGGTTTCCAGGCCTCAACCTCTAGCCTGATTCTTCTACCAGAGGTGATGGTATATGGAGCAGAGGAAGAGGGTAGCTTTGGAGCCAGGAAGACCTGGGTCTGAGTACCAGCTGCCCCGTTCACCTTGAACAAGTCACTTCCCACTGTGAGCCGTGGTTCCCTCCTGAAAATGGAGATCATATTCGTGCCTACCTCTCCGGGCCCCCATGAAGATTTGAGGAGATGATGTTGGAAGCTGCCCTGATCAGAGTGGACACTGAATGCTTATTTGATCTTACATTTCTCCTCCTCAGCCTGGTTCTCTTGGCAATGCTAGCACTTTGAGTGCTCCGGGTTCCCCTTGTCTCCTATAAACTTGGCCCAGCTGCCTCTCTGTGCCTCAGTTTCCTCACCTGTAAAATAAGGATGATAACATTACCCATCGTGAGGATTAAATGAGTTAATCAGTTAATGTTAATGTTATGTGTCAGGTATTATCATTATTCCTGCAATGTCCAAACATTTAATAATAGGGGCCTCAAATAGGAAGAGGAGGTTGTTGCTCCCAAGAAGTTTTGGGGGTAGTGGGACCATCAGGGGCCCTGAATAGTATCCTGGCCTGTGGGAGGAGCTAAAAGGAGACACATGGTGGACCAGGAATCTGGACATCTGGATACCTGTCCCTGTTGTGCCTACAACGTGACTCTGGACAGACTACAGTCCTCTTGGACCTTAGTTTCCTTGTGCAGAAGAGGAAACTGAAGGCCCGTTGTTCTGGGTTGGAGTCCTGGCCCTGCCCTTGACTTGCCATGTGAACTTGTGTGGGTCCCTTTGCCTCTCAGGGCAGTTTGCCTGTCTGATGAGCGGTCAGTGCAGTAGTCTCAGTCTATGTGACGGTGGGATGTGGAGATGCTTTGACCCCTCCCCTGCCATCTAGTCATTTCTTTTTTTTTTTTTTCCAGGCCACCTGGTTCTCAGTCCCCCACCCCCGCATACGGGTCCTGCCCTCATCAGTGCTCTCAACATCCTTGAAGGCTTCAATCTCACCACGCTGGTGTCCCGGGAACAAGCTCTTCACTGGGTGGCAGAGGCAAGGCCGACCCCTCCACCCTGCCCTGGGTCTTGGTACACTGGGAGTGGGGGGATGGGGTACTGCCATGGGGCAGGACTAACCTCCAAGTTTTCTCACATGAGGATCAATAGCGTGGGTGCTGGGAGGAGCCTGGCAGCCTCTTCCACACCCCTGTACATTTTCAGACTCTGAAGATTGCATTAGCCCTGGCCAGCAGACTGGGAGATCCTGTCTACGATTCTACCATCACTGAGAGCATGGATGACATGCTCAGGTGGGTCCCAGGGCAGGACCCTCAGGGTGGCAGAAGTGGTAGTGGGTATGAGGAAAGGATCAGATGAAAAGCAGCTGGTAGAGCAATAAGACCTGGAGTCCCAAGTCAATTTCAGCTCAGCTCCAACTCAGTGTGACACTGGTTACTTTTCCCAGCACCTACCTCAATTTCCCCATTTGTATGATGAGTTAGTCTGCATCATTTGGCTCTCAAAACTTTCTGACCCTAGCAGAGCACATTCTGGGCCCACCTGTGTCCCCTTTTTAGTGGAAAGCCTAAGAACAATGAAAAGTCCCCAAGCAAATACCTGAGGTGATGGGGTTTTTGACTATAATGTCTCCACATTAGCAGCATAACATTGTAGTAAGACTGTGGGCTCTGGTCAGACTGACTCAGTTCAAATCCCAGCTTCACCATTCACTAGCTGTGCAGCATTGGGCAAGTCACTTAAATTCTGTCTCAGTTTCTACAAGGGGGCCTGACAATAATGGTACCAGCCTCATGAGGTTGAGGTAAGGACTAACTAAGGTCATATATGCAAAGCACTTAGCACATTGTGTGGCATATAATAAATATTCAACAAATAGTATTAGTAATTGGCAATAGGGGTGGGTAAGAATGGTTGCTATTTAATTGCTACTCTGATTGGCTGAAAGACTAGCTAAGGGAAAAATTAGAAGCCAAAAATATAGTTAGCGTAAATTTGTAGTATTACTCAAGCAACTCTATGAATTAAGTTCAAAACAATGAGACTAAAATGAATAGCTTATAATTAAAAAGCAAAAAGAGCAACAACCAAAAACAGTAAGCAGTTCAAGGCCACAAGGATGAGGGCTAAAAACAAAGCCTCTGTTCCCCCACCCAATCCACTTGAAACAAAGCCCTCTGTACCTCTCCTGTGTGGCCTCCAGCCTTTATGGTTGAAAATGGAATGAAAGTCTTCAGTAATCCTTGGTTACTTGTTACTCTAATCAACTAGAATCACCAAACTCACAGTCATTAAGTAAGAAACCCTCAGCCAAACTTTAAAAAGTCTGGAGAATTACATCTTGTTTTCAGTTTAGCTCTAAAACACACACACACACACACACACACACACACACCCCTCTATATTAAATTCATCCAAGTAATTCTTCCAATACATAGTTATTAAGGGCTTACTGTATGCCAAGTCTTCCTGTGCCTTGAAAAAAATTCTAATAGTAACTAAAGATCCCTGTATACAAAACCCTCCTCTGACTAAACTCTTCATAAAACTTCAGTTTGAAATGACAAACATTAGGTTAAATAAATTGTTTGTTCATTCAAAACAAATATTATCTGAGCATCCACTATGCCCCAGGTACTTTCAAAGAGAAGATTAAGTGAGTAAATAAAGTCAAGTAACTAAAAGACTCTTGATTTAAGCACTAAATAAAAGTTGGCTCTAAAAGGGAATCTGGATAACACCTAAATGAACTCAGTCAGTTCAACAACGATTTCCTGGATATTTCCCATATGCTCAGAATGAGAGATTCTGTTCTCACGGACCTGAGAGTCCAGTGGGGGAGGCAGACATTAATCAAATCCTTGCACAAACAGGCATCACAGTGGGGTAGGTGGGGTAGGTGGGATGTAATGAGAGCCTGCTATGTATTAATCTCCTACCCCTTGTCTTTTCAGCAAGGTAGAAGCCGCCTACCTCCGGGGCCACATCAATGACTCCCAGGCGGCCCCTGCCCCACTCCTGCCCGTCTACGAGCTGGATGGGGCTCCCACAGCTGCTCAGGTGCTGATCATGGGCCCTGATGACTTCATTGTGGCCATGGTCAGGTATGCCAGCTCAGACGAAGAACCTGGCACTGGGGATCATCTGGACCAGGAAGAGGTGGGGTCCAGATGGGAATGAGGGTGACCTCAGGGCTCACCTGGCTCCAACCTCTACCCCCAGCTCCCTGAACCGGCCTTTTGGCAGTGGCCTCATCACTCCCTCGGGGATCCTGCTCAACAGCCAGATGCTAGACTTCTCCTGGCCCAACAGGACTGCTAACCACTCTGCACCCAGCCTGGTAGGGCCTTGCTTCCCTCCTCCCCTGGGGACCTTGAGGCTAGGTAGGAGGTACAGCAGTATGGCTGCCCCTCCCTCCCTACTTCCTCTAGGAACTTCTGGTATAAAGAACAGGAGCCTAAACAAGGTGTCCACTTCACCCCCAGCCCAAGTCTGGGGCTTGGAGCTTGGTGGACCTGAAGAAACCTCATCCCATTCTGTGTCTGTCTCACTACATGAGCTGGGGAAAGTCTTGCCCCCTCTCTTGGCCTCAGTTCCTTCACCTGTACAATAAGGGTATTAGCCCTCATTTGATGCTTTGGCACTTTTTAGAACAATGGTCTACAATCGTGTAATGCTGAGCTGATGGGGCTCAGCCCTCTTGTTGGTCAAAGGAAGAAGGAGATAGGAATTATGGTCTAGTTGGAGGCCAGTACTCTTACTCTCTGCATGCTGGGGCCCTGCCAGGACAATGAGAGATAGAGATGACCAGGATAGAGATTATCCTGTTCTTCCCTTTAGCCATCTGTCTTGGCTTGGTCCCCTCCCCTTCCACCCATGGTGGCCCCATAGCAACTCAGTGGGTCCGCTATCCACCCCAGTTATCCAGGGACCCTGTCCATTTCTTAGACAGCAAATTGTGGCCTGGGAAGGGACCAGTCTCCCATGAAAACCTGCCCCAACTGTCATCCCCCTGTGCTCTCGGTCCTCTGACAACAGGAGAATTCGGTGCAGCCAGGGAAGCGACCACTGTCTTTCCTGCTGCCTACTGTGGTCCGGCCAGCAGAGGGGCTTTGTGGGACCTACCTCGCCCTGGGGGCCAATGGAGCTGCCCGGGGCCTCAGTGGACTGACCCAGGTGAGATTTCCTCCATGGTAGGCCTTTTGTGGCCAGCAGCCAAGCTGTGGCCTGAACTTTAGATGCCCTCATGTCTCTGGCTTATTCTCATCCATAACTCAACAAACATAGGCCGAGGCTGCTTTGTGACAGGCCCATCCTGGGTACTGGGGACATAGGCTGTGCTGAGTTTCTTAGCCAAAATGGAACCCTGAAGTTCCCTGTCTTCCAGGTTGGATGGAAAATCATGGTTTGGTGGAACTGAGAGGTGATATAGCACCTGGGCTGCCTAGGTCTGTCAACCTCAAGTCCCATGATGCCTCTACTCAGCATCTGAATAGACAAGCAGCCCTCTTTAGGGTCTGATTTTGAAAGGAAGTGCCTACTCTCCAGAATGTCTCTCAATAGTTACACGAATGTTTTAAGCACGTGATATATGTGCCAGGCACTTACTTTGGCAGATGGTGAGTTAAATAGCCTGAGCTTTGGAATCAGACAGCCCTGGGCCCCAGGCCAAGGGCTGCCAATTTCCAACTGCGTGATGTTGGGGAATTCACTTAACCTCTCTGAACCTGTCTCCTCATCTGTAAAATGGAGACAGTAATAACAGCTAGCCTTTGTGGAGTTCTACTAACCTCCAGGCATGGTGTTACATGTGCTCACTCTTTTAGCCTTCCCAATATTGGGAGGAATCCTTATTTCCATTTTTTATATGAGGAAACTAAAGCCCAAAGAGGTTAAGAAGTTAGGTCCAGTTGAGTAAGAATGGTCAGGCAGTTTGTTTTGAGAGCCTACCCACACTCCTAACCACTAAGCTAAAAGTACCCATACTGTGCCTTAGATGACTCCAGCTATTAACCCTGTCCTGGCCAGGGAGAAGGGAGGCGAGCCCGGGGCCGGATTACAGGAGACTGACTGCCAGTGGTACCTCTTCCTTGGCTCTCTCTAAGCTCTGGAGTGTATTACTTTCCCTTTCTGGCCCTCAGTTTCCCCCTGTATGAAATGGGGACAGTCATTACAGGCCTGCCTCTCTTCCGAGGCTGTTCAGATAATACCCCTAGTGTAAGGGTTCCAAAGAGTAAGAAGTCCGGCCCAGGGATGAGACCTGCGGAGTCCTGAAAACCCATCTCTGGGGCAGCCCTGACTTCTACCCCTTGGCTGCCCACAGGTTTTACTGAATGTCCTGACCTTGAACCGGAACCTGAGTGACAGCCTGGCCCATGGCCGTCTGCATCCAGACCTGCAGTCCAACCTCCTGCAGGTGGACAGTGAGTGCAGAGCAGAGATCCCCATGGGGTGGGCAAAAAGCTGGGTGGAGAAAGGGGCTCCTCCCAAGGGTGTCCCTGCCTCGACCAGCACAATTCCTGCCAGTGAAAGTTTGGTTTCTTCCAACTAACTCCTTTGGGACAGTGAAAGATCTGGGGACTGGAACCAGTTCTGTCATTTCCTGGTTGTGTGGCCTTGGGAAATTCATGTCTCTACTCTGAGCCTCAGTTTTCTCATTTGTAAAATAAGATACACTTGTTCATCTGCAAACCATTCATTCAGCAGTTTGTATTGAATACCTACTGTGTGCCAGGCATTATTGTAGGTGCTGGGGATACAGCATTTATAGGCAGACAGGAAAATAAATAATCAAAGAAATATAAGAAAGTGAAATAAATGCTCTGCAAGCTGACATAAAGGACTGACCCAGTGACGAGGGAAGGGTTCTCTTTGGTGACATTTAAGCTGAGATCTGAAGAGTAAGAGGGAGCCCACCATGCAAAGAACTGGGGCAGGTTTTGTAGGCGAAGGGAACAGATGCAAAGAATTTAGGGCAGAAATGGGCTTGGCATGTTTTAGGAGTAGAAAGGAGACCAGGGTGAGTGAGAGTGAGATGAAGGGGCCAGGTCATGGACCCTGTAGATTACAGTGAGAAAATGTGCTTTCCTCTAAGGACAGGGGCTTAATTTTAGACACAACTTAATTTTTGTAAATGGGAAAGTATGGGCAGCTTTGAGGAATTTTTATTACAACAGATGATGTATTATGCAAGTCCAAAGGGGATAGGACATTGAATGAGACATAGTTCTTGCCTACTTGGTATTATGTATTATAAATTTGTATGTATTATGCCCAGAAAGGTTATAAGTCAGTCAAAAATCAACCCATAAGTGGCAGAATTGAGATTAGAACATACACCTAGCTGACACCAAAGACTCAGTTCTTTACAGCATATCTCCTAGACTGAAGCACGTTAGAAGTCACAGACCTAAATCCTCAGCAGCCACACCCAGTGTTTGGTTGGTAATACTCTGGATCCTGGATGATGATAATGAGCATAACTTCTGATCTCTACTGAATGTGAGGCTCTATGCTAAGTTACTTGGGTGGGGGTGGGGGGAGTTAGATTTGGTTCATCCTAGCCCACCCTTGAGGAATTCACAGTTTAAGATAGGAACATGAGGAGTAGAGGCTTGGCGAAGGGAAAGTTCATCCACTGAGGGCTATGGAGGAGGTGACAACTGGCTGGGCCTTGAAGTATGAGCAGGTATTTGGCATGTCCAGAACCCAGAATATTCTGGGCAAATGGGCAAAAGCCAGAAAGAATGGCTCAGAAAGCAGCCAAGAGGCCTGCTGGACTAGAGACATTGTTTACTAAACTTCAGAATTTATCCAGCACCTTCATGAATTTTGCCACATTTGCACACCATCTGAACCATTATTTACATATGTGTCTCTATAAATGGACTTCCTTTTCGATGTAAGCGTATTTTAAAGGTAAATCACATATCATAATCACAAATGGAAAAGTAGCATCATTTGCCACAAATGAAAGATAAAGAACTATTAAAAAGTCAACAGTTTGTAGGTTTAAGGTGGATATGGTTACCCCAGAAGGCTCTGGGGCCTGCTCTCTCTGTTGAAAAAAGAGGTTAGAAATGTTAAAGGCCAGACTAAAACTTAGTCCTTGCCATTATCCAAAGAATCGAAAATGAACCATAAAGGAAATACATTTCTGACTTGGTGATTCATTGCTATTCCGTGTTGTATCTTTACCTCAAGAACTACCCTAAGTTATCCCATCTGCAGACCAAAAGACCAAATCTTTATTGAGGAGCAGTAAGAGGTGAGGTTACAGGGCTTATGGAGGTTCATGGCAAGAAGGATGGACTTTATCCACTTGACTGGAGGTGGGATAGACCTGAAATGTTTTATGTAGGGGAAATGGATTGAAGGGGGGGAGAATTTAAGTTGGGGAAACAGAGGCAACTAGAATAAAGGGCCAGGCAAGAAATGGCGAGGGCCTGAACTTATGTAAGAGGGTGGGCATTTCTTCATTCATCCATGTAAAGGCAATGAGGATCAATGGTGAACAAGACAACGTCCTTGCCTTCAAAATGCTTATAATCTAATGGAGAGAGACATAGTAAATAAATGAATAAATAAACAGGTAGCAACAAGTACTTTGAAAGAAAATAAAGCAAGGTAAAGATGACAGGGCTGCCATTTTAGATAGTGGTCAGGGAAGTTCTCCTTGAAGATTGGAATGAAGTAAGGAAGCCGGTTTTGTGACTAGGAGGAGAGCATTCCAGACAAATAGAACAGCACGTGCAAAGCCCTGAGGCAGGAGGAGCATGTTTGGCCTAACCTGAGGGACAGCAAGGAGGCTAAAGCAGAGTTAAGGGAGAAAATGGAAGGAAGTGAGGAGAAGAGTTTAGTGAGGCAGTGAGGTCCCAGATGATGTTGTGCCTTAGAGGCCTTGGTAAGGACTGTGGATTTTCTTCTAAGAGTCGTCAAAGCTGTTGGAAGGTTTTGAGAAGGGGAAGTGAGTGGTCTAATGGCTTAAGAGGATCCCTTTGGCTGTATGTGAATAGGCTGTAAGGAAGCAGGACTGGAACCAGAAAGACCAGTCAGTGGGCTATGCAGTAATGGCTGCATCCTGGCTATCCTGGCAAGTAATGATGGCAGCTTGGCCTAGGCAGGTGGAGATGAAGAGCCTATAGCCATTTTATGCAATATTAAGAATGAACATATATTATTGATCACATACTATATGCAAGGTTCTGACCTCTGTGCTTTTTGTGATTTATCTCCTTTAATCCTTACAACAGCTTCATGTGGTAGGTTCTCACATAATCCCCATTTTATGCATGAGGAGGCTGAGGCTCAGAGAGGTAAAGCAGTTTGCCCAAGGTCATACAGTGGGCATCCAGGACCAGGACTCAGGTCTGACCATGGGACTCCTGACCCGTGCTCTGAACACTCTGAATGTGTATATGTTGGGGGATGGTTTTCAGGTGAGTTCACAGAGGAAGAGATTGAGTTCCTGGAAGCCAGGGGTCACCATGTGGAGAAAGTAGATGTCTTATCCTGGGTCCATGGCAGCCGGAGAACCAACAACTTTATCATTGGTGTGAAGGACCCTCGGAGCCCAGACGCAGCTGGAGCCACCATCCTGTAGAGCAGCGGGGTGGGGCGGGGGTCTCTGCTCCCCCCCTTTGCATGTTCCTAGAGTCCCTCCTTCTCCCAGGTTTGGTCTCAGGGGGACCCCAGGGATGCCCCAGATCATGGGCCAGACCCTATCTCAGAGTAACTGGAAAATTCTCTAACCAGAGGCCTGTGGTGGTGGTGATGATGGTGGTCATGGTGGTGGTGGTGAGTGTCAGTGTCCACAACCAGGCAGGCAGGACCTTGAGGAGTCAGGCTATCTGTTTGTCTCCTTACCCTCAGCCATGCTGGCCCTGAGCTTAGGGATGTGCTTGCAAACCCTTCTCAAGGGTCCTCACAACCCCAACGTCTCCAGTCTGGCCTGACCTGGACCTTGTCTTCCAGCTCCCTTCTCCTGTCCCTAGCCTCGTTTCTTAAATGACTAGGATTTTTTTAATGGACCATCCTGGGGAGGGGGTGCTCCTTTCTTCCTCCCACCAAGTTGAGGTGGGGCCTTGCATCTGGGGGGGCCCAGGTTGTGGGTAGGGGTGGGGGTGGGGACCAGCTCAGGGGCTTCCATTTGCAAAGGGGAATTAAAGAAAGACTATTGCTTAACCACGGCTCTGGACTGATTTATGTTTGGCTGTGTTGGGAGTGGGAGCAAGTGAGGTGGTGCAAAAACAGCCACAGCCATTGGTTTACTATTTGTTTCTTAAATTGGATATTTTGGGTATTTGGGTATCTTGGTTAAGATGTGAAGCTTTCTGATTTGAAAACTTACTACAGGGGTGCATGGCTGTCTCAGTCGGTACAGCATGTAACTCTTGATCTTGGGGTCATAAGTTCAAGCCCCACATTGGGCGTGAAGCCTACTTATAAATAAATAAACAAACAAATAAATAAATGTTTTTTTAAAAAGTGAAAAAAATGAACATTTACTATAAAGTTATAGTATTCAAAACAGTTTGGTACTGGCATGAGGCTGAACATACCAATGGAATAGAATTGAGAGTCTAGAAATAAACCTATATGTCTATGATCAGTTGATTATTGACAAGAGTGCCAAGATCATTCAATGGAGAAAGAATAGTCTTTTCAACAGGTAGTGCTGGTACAATTGAATATCCACATAAAAAAGAATGAAGTTTGACCTTTACCCCACATCACATACAACTAGTAACTCACAATGGATCAAAGACCTAAATATAAGAGCTAAAACTATACAAGTCCTAGAAAGAAACATAGGAGCAAATCCTCATGACTTGGATTTGGCATTGGTTCTTAGATATGACACCAAAAGCACAAGCAACAAAAGAAAAAATAGATAAATTGAAATGCATCAAAACTAAAAACTTTGAGCATTAAAGGATACTATCAAGAGGGTAAAAAGACAACCCCCAACATGAGAGAAATATTTGCAAACGTATATCTAATAAGGGTCTAGTACCCAGAATATATAAAGCACGCTTCAGTTCAACAACCTAATTAAAAGTTGGGCAAAGAACTTGACCACACATTTTTCTAAAGAAGATATTCAAATGACCAATAAGTCCATGATAAGATGCTCAATATCATGTCACTAGGGAAATTCAGATCAAAACTACAATAAAATAAATACCACTTCACACTCACTAGGTTGGTTATATTTTTAAAAGGAAATAAGTGTTGGTGAGGATATGAAGAAATTGGAACCTACATATATTGCTAGTGGGAATGTAAGGGTGGAGCTGCCGTGGATAACAGTTGGGCATTTAAAAATTAGAATTATCATATGACCCAGCAATTCCACTCCCAGATATATACCCCAAAGAATTGAAAACAAGTGTTCAAACAAAAACTTGTACATGAATGTTCCTAGCAGCACTATTCACAAAAGGCAAAAGGTGAAAACAACCCAAATGTCCATCAATAGATGAATGGATAAGCAAAATGTGGTATATTCATACAACGGAATATTATTCGGCCATAAAAAGGAATGAAGTACTGATACATGCTACAACAGGAGTGAACCTTGAAAACGTTATGCTAAGTGAAAGGAGCCAGACACAAAAGGTCACATATTGTATGATTCCATTAATATGAAATATCAAATTTCAAATATCAAATTTATAGAGACAGAAGGCAAATTAGTGGTTGTTTAGGGATAGGGGAATGGGGCATTGGGAGGATGGCAATATCTAAAGGGTAGAGATTTTCTTTTTGAAGTGAAAAATTGACTGTGGTGACAGTTGCACCTGTGATTTTAATAAAAAGCATTGAATTGTGTGCCTTAAATGAGTAAATTGTATGGTATGTGCATTCTCTCTCAATAAAGCAGTTTTTATTTTTATTTTTTTCTTTAAATTTTTTATTGTTATGTTAATCACCATACATTACATCATTAGTTTCTGATGTAGTGTTCCATGATTCATTGTTTGTGCATAACACCCAGTGTTCCACGCAGAACGTGCCCTCTTTAATACCCATCACCAGGCTAACCCATCACCCCACCCAATAAAGCAGTTTTTAAAAGATAGGATTTGGCAATATCCACTAGAGCTGAACACATGCAAATTCTATGACCCAGCAATCCTGGTCCTAGATATATCTATATCTATATCTATATCTATCTATCTATCTAATCTATCTAATCTATAGATAGATAGATATAGATAGATCCAGCAGAAATATATATATATCCAGCAGAAAATTGTACAGATGTTCATCCAAAAATGTGCAAGAATATTCATTGTAGCACTTTAAAAAATTGACCTGAGGGGCACCTGGGTGGCTCAGTCAGTTAAGCGTTTGCCTTCAGCTCAGGTCAAGATCCCAGCGTCCTGGGATCAAGCCCTGCATCAGGCTCCGTGCTCCGCAGGGAGCCTGCTTCTCCCTCTCCCTCTGCCTGCCTGTCTGCCTACTTGTGATCGCTCTCTGTCAAATAAATAAATAAAATCTTTAAAAAATAAAAAAATAAATAGAAAATAGAAGTGGAAATTCACCATCAGTAGAATGGATAAATTGTGATATATTCAATTAATAAAATGTTATGCAGCAATGAAAAGGACAAACTACAACTATATATTAACAATATAGATGAATCTCAAAAACATAAAATTAAGCAAAAGAACCCAGACTCAAAAGAGTACACTCTCTATGGTTACATTTATATAAAGCTTAACATCTGGCATGCCTAATCTATGGAGTTAGAAGTCAGGATACTGTTTACCCTCAGGGGCATGAGTAACAACTGGAAAGGGAGCACTAAGGGGCATTTGTGAAGCTAGCAATGTTCTATTTCTCAATTTAGGTGTTGTGTAAATAAGTGTTGTACACTTTCTGAAAATTCATCAGGAATTATACTTAGGACTTGTGTATCTTGATGTCTTTATATTATACTCTGATAAAAAGTTTTAAAATTTCAGAGTATTTTTGAAAACAGGTTTTCGGGGTTTTTTTTAAGATTTTATTTATTTATTTGACAGAGAGCATGAGCTGGGAGGAGGGGTAGAGGGAGAGGGAGAAGCAGGCTCCTGCTTAGCAAGGAGCCCGATGCAGGGCTCAATCCCAGGACCCTGGGATCATGACCTGAACCAAAGGCAGCCGCTTAAACGACTGAGCCACCCAGGTGCCCGAAAACAGGTTTTTAAGTCCTAAAAATATTTCTCCTTTTTTTTTTTTTTTGGTCATTTCTTTTCAATTCTGTAGTTATCACTCAATTTCTATTTTTCAATCTTTTTTTTTTCTTAATAGCGAGCCATTGCTTGCCCACACCAAACCTTTATGCAAAGTAGAAGTTACTGACTCCTTTTCAAGTCACCTTTATTTTCTGTTGTGCGAAATGGAGCTGATTTTGTAATTACAAGGTACTTTACTGCCATCTACTGGTAAATTGTCACAATAAAGTTATTACTATTTTTTTTTTTTTAAGATTTTATTTATTTGAGAGAGAATGAGTGAGAGAGAGCGCACCTGAGAGAGGGGAGGGTCAGAGGGAGAAGCAGACTCCCTGCTGAGCAAGGAGCTCGATGTGGGACTCAATCCTGGAACTCCAGGATCATGACCTGAGCTGAAGGCAGTCGCTTAACCAACTGAGCCACCCAGGCATCCCTCACAATAGTTATAAATTACAGTATTTACCAGCTACTAATACCCACTTAGATGTGATGTCCTCTTGCAAGACACAACTTGCCCAACTAAATGTGGTAAACTTGTTGTTTCACGTTTGTGATGAACCCCATAGACAGTAGAACGTTGACACTCTCTAGATTTTTTTTTTAAGATTTTATTTATTTATTTGAGAGAAAGAGAATGAGAGATAGAGAGCACGAGAGGGAAGAGGGTCAGAGGGAGAAGCAGACTCCCTGCTGAGCAGGGAGCCCGATGTGGGACTCGATCCTGGGGTTCCAGGATCATGACCTGAGCCGAAGGCAGTCGCTTAACCAACTGAGCCACCCAGGCGCCCTCTCGAGATTTGTTTCGTTCTTTCTTTTTATTCCTCTTTGATATTGTTCTTAAAGACATGGTTGAAGTATTCACTGCAAAAGCTTAAGCTCATTTGGACTAACATGTGAAAGCAAAAGTTCAATAAATGCTAATCAATTTGTTTATATCAAAGAACAATTGATTTGCTTTTTTTTTTTTTTTTTTTTATTTTTTTTTTATTGGGATGCCTGGGTGGCTCAGTCGGTTAAGCGTCAGTGTTCAGCTCAGGTCATGATCCCAGGGTCCTGGGATCAAGTCCCGCATAGGGCTCCTTGCTTGGCGGGGAGCATTCTTCTCCCTCTGCCTGCTGCTCCCCCTGCTTGTGTTCTCTCTCTCCCTTTGTCTCTCTCTCTGTCAAATAAATAATAAATATATTTATTTGACAAAGCGAGAGAGAGACAAAGCGAGAGAGGGAACACAAGCAGGGGTGTGGGAGAGGGAGAAGCAGGCTTCTCGCCAAGCAGGGAGCCCGATGCAGGGCTTGATCCCAGGACCCTAGGATCATGACCTGAGCCGAAGGCAGACGCTTAACCGACTGAGCCACTCAGGTGCCCCTGATTTGCTTTTTCTTTACCCAAGTCTGAATCCAGAACAATCCTGGATATCTTAGGACTGCTTTTTTTGCTCAAAACATTTTGTGAAATAGCCTTATACTCTCTTAGGATGCCTCTGTGAATCTGACATTGCTGAAGCTATCATAAGCGCTAGGTACTCTTCTAAACATTTTATATCTACTAATTCACTTAATCCTCTACTCCTTATCTGTAAGATACCCTATTATGTCCATCTTACAGATGAGGCAACTGAAGCACAAAAATGTTCATTTATTATTACAAGTGATGATATTACAAAAATACCTTCTTTGGGGAGCTTACAGTCTATTAGGGACACAAAACAAAATGAAAACCATGTAAGGTTTAAGAAACAAACAAAGGAGGACACCTGGGTGGCTCAGTTGGTTAAGTGTCTGCCTTTGGCTCAGGTCATGATCCCAGAGTCTCGGGATCAAGCCCCGCATCAGGCTCCTTGCTCAGCAGGGAGCCTGTTTCCTCCATCTGCCTGCCACTTCCCCTCCCTCTCCCCCATTCTCTCTCTCTCTTTCTGACAAATAAATAAATAAAATCTTAAAAAAAAAAGGGGGGGGAAATACTTTGGACCCTGTTGGAAAAGTCATTTTTCTCCTTTTGGTCCCAGTTTCCTCATCTGTATAGCAAGAGGGTTGAATTATCCCAAGGTCACATAGCTAATAAATGGCAGAGCTAGAATCTGAATTTGGGTATTTTGGCTTCAGAGCCCACACCTGTGATCACTATGCTATATTCAGTACCAGTTCATGGCCTGTTTCTGTCCCTTTGCGGACTTCCTGTAGACAACAAATATTTATGTTGCCTATGCTTCTGCTATTTTCACCTACAGAATATGTAGGTGCCCAAGTGGGTCTCTGGGTCCTACCTCCCAGCATCCTTGCTAATCCCAGGAAAACTTATGACCCTCAATTTAAGGACATGGATAACAAGGTAAAAGTGAGGATAGTGGCTCACATTCTGGCAAGTTTTTTTTTTTTTAAGATTTTTATTTACTTATTTGACAGAGAGAGAGAGAGAGAACACAAGCAGGGGGAGTGGGAGAGGGAGAAGCAGGCCTCCCACCAAGGAGGGAGCCTGACACGGGGCTTCATCCCAGGACTCTGGCATCATTACCTGAGCTGAAGGCAGATGCTTAACAACTGAGCCACCCAGGCGCCCCAAGTTTTTTTTTTAATTGTGGTAAAATATATAATCCATTTCACCATTTTAACTATTTTTAAGTGTACAGCCCTGTGGCATTAGGTACATTCATTGTGGTGCAACCATCACCACCATCCATCTCCAGAACTCTTTCATCTTTCCCAACTGAAACTCTGTACCCATTAAACAGTAACTCTCAATTTCTCCTTCCTGCTAGCCCATGGCATTTCTACTTTCTATTCTATTCTTTCAATTCCACAGTATTCTACTTTCTGACTCTATGAATTTGACTATCTAGAAACCTCCTATAAGAGGAATCGTATATTTTTCCTTTTGTGACTGGTTTATTTCACCTAGCAAAAGTCTTCAAGGTTCATTCATGTTGTAGCATGTGTCAAAATTTCCTTCCTTTTTAAGGCTGAATGATATTCCATTGTATGTTGTAAATATCACATTTTGTTTATCACTCATCTGATAGACATTTGTGTTGCTTCTACCTTTTGGCTCTGGTGAATAATGCTGCTATGAACATGAGTGTACAACTGCTCAGGTCGTCCCTGCTTCTACTTTTTGGGGGGTAAAAATCCAGAAATGGAATTGCTGAATCAATGGTAATTCTATGTTTAACTTTTGAGGAACCTCCAAATTGTTTTCCACAGCTGCTGCATCATTTACATTCACACCAGCAAAGCATAAGTGTTCCAATTTCTCCATATCCTCACCAACACTTGGAATTTTCTGGTGTGTGTGTGTTTGCATGTGTTTTCTTTTATAATGGCTATCCTAATGGGTGTAAAATGGTCTCATTGTGGTTTTGATTTGCCTTACCCTAATGACTAGTGATATGGAACGTCTTTTCACGTGCTTATGGGCCATTTGTATGTCTTCTTTGGAGAAATGTCTATTCAAGTCCTTGGCCCATTTTTAAATAGGATTTTTGTTGATGTTGTTGAGTTTCTAGAATCTTTCAGAACTTTCTTACCCCTAGAAATTGTTGTGAGACTTGGAGGTTTGTGGATGATGTCATCTCAGTCTCTGCGCTGGCTTCTGGAATGAACTTTGTCTAACTAGTTTCTCATTCAGTCTTTTGGATTAATTCATTAATCAAGTAACTGATTTTATCATTATCTAAAGAGTCATTCTGTGGCTATGTCAGATTTCTAGGCTAACATAAAAGAATATATGTGTATATGTTTATATGAAATTCAAGAATTGTCAAACTTGATCTAAGGTGCTAGAAGTCAAAATAGTGGTGCCTCTGGGAGAGCAAGTATTGACTGGGAGGGGACATATAGGAGGAGATAAAAGGGAACTTTCTGGGTTAATAGTTCTATAACTTGATCAGGGTGGTGGCAACACAAGAACACAGGTAAAAACTTATTACGCATATACTTAAGATGTTTGCATTTTGCTGTATGCAAATTATACCTCACTTTTTAAAAATTAAAAGAAAAAGCTTAAAAAAATTTTCCCCCCAGGACCTTGTAAGTCCTTTTGCTGTTAATTTCATAGGCTCAAGGACTTGAGATGCCTCCTTGTGGCCCTCTTTATTTTTCTTTGCCCTCTTGGGCCCATCACCTAGCACAGTGCCCAGGATTCACAAACACAACAAATATTTATTGAGCACCTCCTCTGTGTCAGGCACTGTGCTATATGCTGAGGAACCCGTGGTAAACAAGATGGATAATGTCTCCCTCCTTTTGGAGTCCACAGTCTAGTGGTGAAGACAAGGAATAAACAACCTGCTATGTCCTATTGAGGACAAGTAAGAGAACCTGTCTGGGGAATGGTCAGGGAAGGAATCCTTGAGGTAGTGATGTCTGAGCTGGGATCTGAAGGCTGATGAGTTATCTAAGTAGGGAGAGTATTTCAGGCAGCAGGATCAGCATGTTCAAGGGTGCTGAGAAGGGAGGAAGTACAAAGTGTGAAGAAGATCACTGTCATTACAGCCCAGAAAGAGAAGAAGAGGGCCCTAAGTTAAGTCTGGAGAGGTAGCAAGGGCAACAGTAAGACATCTATTTGAGCCTTATCTTAAGAGCAATATGGACCATCAGACACTTTTAAATAGGGGAGAGACCTGATAAAATTTCTGACTTAGAAACATTATTCTGACAGCAGGGTGGAGAAAAGATTGAGGGGAGCCAGAGAGGATGTGAAAAGGCCTTGGATCACTATTGCACCAGTCCAAGTACACCATGTATGCTCAATGGAATGAAAGGACTCCAGACTCCTTTTCTTAGATGAGACTAGTATGCCTGACCAGTATGCAATCGGTTTAGAATACACCGGCTCATCTTCTATCTTCTGTAATGCTCATGACAAACTCTTTAACTCCCATTTTACAGATGAGGAAGCTGAGGTTCAGAGGCAAAGAAAGTCACATAACTATCAAGAGTGAAAGCCAGTTCTGAATCCGGGCCTGTATGACAGACATTAATTCCAGTGCTGGGGAGGCGTCTCTACATTTGGGGAGAGGGGAGGAGCCACATTCCCTTGCACCTACGGAGCTTGCTAGGATGATGGTGACGGGAGAAAGTGGAGAGGGACTTATAGGCAAATAATAATAAAGGCTACAGGTTATCTTTATCACCGTTAACGTTATTAGACACTATGTGTTAGGCACTGTGCCAAGTGCTTTCCATGTCTTCCCTCATATCCTCTCTGCAAGCACCATTATCCCCATATTTCAGATATGTACACTGAGGCTTGGAGAGCTGACTTGCCCAAGGACACCCGGTCAGAGGGTTTCTAATGATATCACAGCTCCAGGAGACAGACAGTCTCCCAAACCCGCCCCTAAGCTCTGCACCCAAAAGAGCGGGCGCGCGCTCCGCCTCGCGCTATCGGGGACGTTTGGCCACGTGATCCGGGCCCGCCCCCGCCCGCCCCGCCCCCTCCCGCGCTCCCACCCTCTCTCCCTCCCTCCCCCTCCCTCCCCGGCCCGGTCCGGCCCATCCCCCTCCCCGCCGGCTCCCAGAGGCCCTGCCGGGTCGGGCTGCGGGCGGCCGGGCGCCGACGGCCGGACTGACGGACGCACGCGAGGGCGGACTGACGGACACACGGAGGGCGACGGGTACGCACGGCCCGGGCCGCTGCTCCGAGGCCCGCCCGGGAGGGCTGGGGCCGCGCTCAGGTGAGGTGACGGCGACGCGGGCCCGTAAGGGGTGGGCCCGCCGGGCGTCTGGGGTCCCGGCCCTGCTGGCTCCGAGGGAAGGAGGCGCCGCCCGGGCCCGGCGCGGGAAAATGGCGCCGGCCGGCTGTGGAACACGGCTCCTGTGCGGGCCCGGCCCGGAGCCGCCCCGCCCGCCGCGCTCGTGTCCCCGTCGCCATGTTGGGGAGCGGGCCCCGGGCCTGCGGGCGGGGGTGCTGGAGGGAGCGGGGGCTGGCCGGGGTTGGGGAGGGTGCGAGACGCGGGGTCTGGGGCGCTGAGGGAGTGCAGGGCCGGCCGGGGTCTGCACAGGGTGGCGCTCCAGGCCCGAGGAACTGGCGGGAGCCGACCGTGGGGTCTTGGCCGGGGGTCGAGAAGGGACACTGAGTCCGAACGGAACTGGGGTCAGGGTCCGTGAGACTGGAGGCCGGGACTGGAGTTTGGTTAGGCTATTCGTGTTCAGGACCCAGAGGGCGTGGGGTCCGAGCTCAGGCTGTCAGAGCCGGGACAGTTCTTTGTGGAGGGCGGGGGTGGGGGGAGGCTGTTGATTAGAAATATTAGAAATGGGGGCCCTTTGGATGCAGGCGCCAGTATCAGATTGGGGCAGTTCTCGGAGTCGCGGGACCGAATTGCAAAGCCTTATAACTCCCGAGAGACTGAGGACATACGTTCTCCTAGCATATTCTACTCCCTATTGGGAAGAGCAACAGAAAATAGGAAGACTTTGATGAGAAGGAGGGGAAAAGGGGACTGAGGTTTGGGTGCAGCAGCTGGCCAGCAAATGGGGTGCATGGAGTGGAACTGGTTGGCAAGAAGAAAGAGCCTCCATCAACTTAGGGAGTTTGTGTGTGTCTTTAAAAGGAGGGACCGGGCTGTTTGTGGGCGGTGACCCAAGGTGTCTTCCCAGGAAGGGGACAGCCCACTGTTTTAAGAGCAGGGTCACCTGGGGAGGTCATCAGAAAGGCGTTTTTGAAGCCAGTAAGAATGGTGAAGAGGAATGAATTGTAAAAACTACAAGGATCTTCTTAGAGATCATGTAAAAATTTCAGATCATATAGTGATTTTAGCTGAGATATAGAAAGGTAAAGATGACTCCTCAAGATCTTACAAGTTCCTGGCCGAGGAGGTCCTCTGCCTCCTCATTCAGCACGCTCCCTTAGAGGAATTTGTTCGCTGTGGGAAAAGTGTTAAGATGAGCTCGGCAGCATATATCAAAGAACTGTTAATCTGTTTTGTTTTGGTAATTAGTTTGTCAGTAGAAAAACTGAAGGGATACAAAAAAAGTACAGGTGATCAGCTATTTGATAATTTCCAGCCCACATCCATTTGTGCAAAGAAGTTATCTTCAGGACCCTTTGACTTCTAACTTTCTAGAGTTTTAAGAGATGCTCCTTCTGTTCTAGGTGTTTACTATACAGCAGAGGGACACAGAAAGCCAAAAAAGATAACAATGAACAATGGCACACACCCAGGATCTCTGTCATGATCAAACTTCAATTAAAGCTTGATCAAGATAGAGAAAAGTTCAAAGTTCATACGGGTATGGAAGAATTCTGAGGGAAACTATGCAAATTAGTCATGAAATAGTAGTTCTAGGACTCCCATAAAATCAACAAGGACTTTCAACAAAAAGGTTATGAAGATGTCCATAGCAAGTAAGATTTTCAATATATATTCAATGTGTATATACCATACATATATACAGCATCAAGATTCATTTGTTCTGGGTCTTTCTAATGCAAGAAGGCCTGACTTTGTGCATTGGGACCCTCTGGCATCTAGTGAAGCTGCTCAGAATAATAGTAACCCCTCTCAGAATAATATTTTTAATTGACTAAAAAAAAAAGACTTTATTATAGAGAAAAGCATTATATTAAAATACCAAAATACACAAATTATAAAATAGTAATATGGATATAATTTATCAGTACATTAAGAAATCAGATCTAGTGATGGGTCTGATAATTACAATTTTAAACACATGATGAACATAAATAATACTTTAAGATATTAGCAAAAACTGTAATGAACATAATACTTTAAGATATCAGCAATACCTGTAATATGACGTACAGATGTCTGTGATAACTGTGACAGAGTCACAGATACCTCTGATACTAGAGTGGTTTGTTGCCTATATTTCATATTTGAAGAAAATGGTAACTTTAAGTTAGAGGTTAGTGAAAATAAAGAAGTAGTTTTGGTTTTTTTCTTATCCAAGTTCACAGACCCCTCTGAATTCTGTCTGTGGATTCCCATCTATGAACCCCAGGTTAAGAAACCCTGCTCCTACCACCAAGCATGTCTTGCATTCAACAGACATTTACTATGCACTAAGGTATGTCTTTTTAGATACTCAATCTCATGAGAGAAATGAACATAAAAACAATGATAGTTCAGAATGAATACCAAAGCGGTATCAAAGGTTGTAAAAACAACAGAGGTGGGCACGACTCAGCTCTAGGAGTCAGGGAAGGTTTTGTGAAGGGGTGATGATTTGAGATGTGTCCTGAAAGGTGGAGGAGTTTGCCAGATGGAGAGTTGGACAAAAAGCTTTCCAGGTAAAGGCATGCACTTTCAGGAAATATGGTTGAATGTGGTGGGAGCATAATATGTGTGTAGAAAAAGTGGTCAGAGATGAGATGGAACTGTTGTTTGGAACCTGGCTGTAGAGGACTTTGCTAAGGAGTTTGGACTGAATCTTTAGCTAATAGGGAGGCATTCATGGTTTCCAAGGAGGAAGTGTGTATGATTTGGTTTAATTTTTAGGAAATAAATGGATGTTCTTTGAATGGGGGTGGACTAGAGAGCAGAGCCTAATCATGACAGAGGCTGTGAGCTTTGAACAAAGTTAGAATTTTCAGGTATTGATAATTGGCATTGCACGTGGTAAGAGAAAAGGAATATTTTAGATTTTTGGTTTGGGATGGTGGCTGTCAAAGAGGTTATAAAAAGGGTGAAAGGAAAATGAAGCAATAATTGTCACAAATTAGGAAGAAGTTTTTTGGGGTAGAGTAATAGACTTGGAAACCATTGCAGAGCTGTCAAGTGTGGTGTATTTTTCACTTAAGGAAATCAGTGGTCAGTGTCAGCAGACATAAAAGCAGGGAAAGGGGTGCCTAGTTGGCTCAGTTGATTAAGCATCTGACTTCGGCTCAGGTCATGATCACAGGGTCCTGGGATCATACCCCATGTTGGGCTCCCTGCTCAGTGAGGAGTATGCTTCTCCCTCTCCCCCTGCTTGTACTCTCTCTCTCTCGCTCGCTCACTCTCTCTCAAATAAATAAATTCTTAAAAAAAATTTTCAAATTTTAAAAAAATAAAAAAATGAAAAGCAGGGAATGTAGGAAAATCACAACTTCTATGTCAGAGGTCAGCAAACTATGGGCCATGTCACATTTGGCCCACCACGTATTCAGGTAAAATTTTATTGCAACACAGGCACAGTTACTCATTTACGTATTGTCTTTAGCTGATTTCACACTACCAATGGCAGAGTTGAGTAGTTTTACAGAGAAGATACATAGTTCACTATATATTTACTGTCTGGCCCTTTACTAAAGATGCTTGCCAATCTGATCAGTGTCTGAGGATTGGATGTTCAACTTCTGGTTTGCCATCTAGTTCCTATAAAATGGAGAATAACCAACTTGGATTTGTCCTCCTGGCTGGGTCCTCCATGCTCTGTGTATCTGCAGTATGACGTAGAGCCCTGAATATTTATATTGGTCTGCAATGCCTAGGTCTGTTCTGGGATCTGCTGTGTGGCAATTATGGTAGTGACAGGTTTTCACAGTTTAGACCATGCTGGGGCTTATTTTGCCATTTTTCCTACTGGGTTGTCTTTTTCAAAAGATTTCCTTATATTTTCTGATTAGTAATCCTTTGTTGGTTATGTGTATTATAATTTCCCAGGTTGTTGTTAATCTTTTAAATCTTTTTTTCTCTTGTTAAAAGAACTTGGGAATTTTAACAAAGTCAAATCTATCAATCTTTTCCTCCCCCAAGATTTTGCAATTATTCTTTATATTATCTTCTTGAATCTCTACTGTTTTGCCTTTGATGTTTAGATCTCTGATCTATCTGGAGTTGACTCTTAATGTGTGATGTGAGATAGGGTCCAGTTTCATTTTTTTCATATGTAAAACCAATTATCCCAGCACCACTTATTGAATGGCACTTTGTTTTCAAATTGTGTGCTCTTTTGGTGGAGTCTGACTAAGGTCCTAATTCTAGCTCTACTGCTTGCTAATTGTGTGACCTTGGACAAGTTGTGTAACCTCTTTGTGCCTCAATTTCCTCAGCTTTTATTTTGTATATGTATGAATGAATATATGTATTAGTATGTATGTATGTAGCTAGATAGCCAGCCAGCCCAGCGTGGGACTTGAACTCACCACTGCAAGATCAAGAGTTGTATGCTCTACCTACTGAGCCAGCCAGATGTCCCAAGTTTCCTTAGTTTTTTAAAATAAGGATAGGAGCGCCTGGGTGGCTCAGTCGTTAAGCCTCTGCCTTAGACTCAGGTCATGATCCCAGGGTCCTGGGATGGAGCCCGCATCGGGCTCCCTGCTCTGCGGGAAGCCTTCTTCTCCCTCCCCCACTCTCCCTGCTTGTGTTCCCTCTCTTGCTGTGTCTCTCTCTGTCAAATAAATAAATAAAATCCTTGGAAAAAAAAATAAAATGGGGATAATAGTATTTTATCTCGGAGGGTTGTGAGGATTAAGTGATTTAATTCATGTAACGTGTGGAACAGTGTGGCACCTAGGAAATGCTCAATAATGTTAGCTTATATTTAGCACTGTTGTTCATTTCTGATTTCCAGCACCTGGCACAGAGTAGGAGCTCAATGTACTCAATACAATTGTTTAATTTGGATTTCAGGTCAAAACAGAATGGGTGAGAGGTAGGCTGAGTGTTACAGGAGATGCGTCCATTTGCTACAGTTTTAGCTGCTGCTTCAGACTTTCCACTGGGATGGAACTCCTCTCACCCCATCACTTCTTTTGCAGAGAACTTTTGTAACAGAGGATGCAAACCAGCAGTCTGTGGTTGGATTTGACTTGCAGACATGTTTTGTTTGGCTCAAATATACACAGATTTTTTACTTACCTTGAGAAATTTGGAAGATCTATCAACACCAAACTCATATTCTCTCATAGCAACAGAGTAAAAGCTAAAGCTTTTAGGTATGATGGGTGTTTGTTTCCTAATGCTCTGCGGTCCTCATTACTCTCTTGTTTTGCTCATTTACTTTTATTACTCTATAGGCATTTGATTTTCTGGTTCTTACTTCACTGAGGTTTTAAATATCTCTTCTAAAGCAATAAATGATATGTTGGGATAAGGGTCAGGATGGTCAGAAATTGACAGATGAGTTTGTGGGCAGGTAAAAACCAAAGTCTGTTTCTAAGGATGCATCATTCTTGAGCATAATGAATAAAATGATAATTGAAATTAAAAGATAAGATGAAATTCATCTCAAATCACTGAATATTTAGGCATCTACTATGTGCTGGGTACATTAGAAATTACCACATTGGTGGTAGAAAAGAAAACTAGCTGGCCAGCTTTATGAAACATTACAGAAGAGATCTTTTTAATTGTGATGTGGAGCTGTTTTCCAGGAGAGTGGTTGGATGAGAGAAAGGAAAAACAGGAATTAATTCATTTGCCAAACATTTATTGAGCCCTACCATGTGTATTAGGCTAGAACTCTGCAGGATACAAAGATGATTCTAGTCAGAGTTTTAAGTGTCAGGAGGGGTATAGGTAATGTGTTATGGAGCTGTCAAGAATGGTGTAGAGATGTGTATTTAGGAGATAGTAAAGAGTCCAGTTTGGCTGGAGAACAGGATTGTTATAGGGCCGTGGTTGGAGGTCAGGCTGGAAATAGAGATTGAACAATAACAATAATAATAGTAGTAGCTCACATTTTTTGCATGTGTACTCCTTGCCAGATAACTTTCCAAGCATTTAATAAGTAATATTTCTTTTAATCCTCACAACAACCTTGTGAGATAGGGCACTAATTTTTATACCTTTTTACAGATAAACTGAGGAAAAGAGCTAACAGTTGTTGGGGAAAGAATTTGAGTCCAGGCAGTCTAATTCCAAGGCCTGTGTTAGTCTCTGTATACTATACAAGTGAATCAGGGAAGGCTTTGAATCCTTTTCAGTTCCAGGCTGGGAAATTTGGACTTGATTGACTAATGGGGAGGCCTCAACAGTTTTTAGCCATGTGGTGACATAATGAAATCTGTACCTTAGGAAGGTAAGCCTGCTAGTGAATGTAGGAACAGTATGAGGAGAAAGGAGAAATATGGAGCTAGTTTACTCTTTTCCTCCTCACTATATTCAGTGCTCCTTCAGAGCTGACCCTGTGTCTGTTTGTCCCTCCTGTCCTTCAGCTCCACTGTCTGTTGTGTTGTCTGGCACATTTATTTTTTAAAAATGTAATCTTTTTCTATGTCACTTTATTCTAAAAAGGGCTTGAAGTGGCTGCCTAGGAGCTCAGTAATCATTTGCTGAGTTAATTAATAAACGCCTAGAGGTATAGGTAGAAAGTGTACATAAAGGGAGTACTATGGCTTTGTTGGAGGGAGTAAGGTAGCCCTAGAATTTGGTGATAAGCTCTATCTTATGTATAAACCCTATAAAGCAAAAGCCTGGAACCACATCTTCTTAAACTTGTGAAGAATTGTATTGGGTCAGATAGAATATTAATTAACTATGTCAGTTAAAAAGCTAAACTCAGAAACAGAAAATGGTGGTTGCCAGGGCCTCTGGGTAGGGGAAATGAAGATATGTTGGTCAAAGCATATAAACTTCCAGTTGTAAGATGAATAAGTTCTGGGGATCTAGAGTACAGCATGGTGACAGTAGTTAACAATAATGTATTATATACTTGAAATTGCCGAAAGAGTAGATTAGATCTTAAATGTTCTTACCACACACCAAAAAAAAAAAAAAAAAAAAAAGTAATTGTGTGCGGTGGTAGATGTGTTAACTAAATTTATTGTAATTTTACGGTATATATGTGTTTCCATCTCATTATACACTTTAATACAATGCTGTATGTCGATTATATCTCAGTAAAGCCAGGGAAAAAATCTTTGTTGTTAATATTAATGATCACTAAATTCAGAGGACATTCATACTTTAAGTAGATATTTAGGTTTGTATTTAACATTAACCAGCTACGACCACCACCCCTGCCCCCTCCCAACCCAATGCACACAGAGAGGCAACAAAAGCTCCCATTAACTGGCACCTTTACCAATATTGAACCTATTGAATATTAGTTCTATAGTACCATTATGTATATTATCTAAAGACCAGACAACAGCAGTTTCTCACAAGAAGAAATAGTTAAAAATTTGTGAATCAGATTCCTGTTTTGGATTTTACAGAGGGAAATTGTTCATTAGGTTAAGTCCCTTGTAATTTTAAATATTAGATGAAAGTTAAGACTGTGTCCCTTCTATAAAATACAGACTTAAAAAGTTCAAACACTTGGAAAAATCAAAGACATTGTGGTTAACCACCAAATGCTAGTATAGGTGAGAAGAGTTTAGGTAAACCAGCATCTGACTAGACTTAATAAGAGACCGATCAATAGACCAAATCCAAATAATGGATTTGTTAAATATTCTTTCCCATTGTGGGTATTAACAGCAGTGTATGCATATACATGTATGCACATATCAGTGTGAAATATATTGATAAAACTGGTATAAGTCTGAATCTAGGAATGCTTCCTAAAAAGAATGAGCCTTCAGTTGAGTTCTTTTAGATTGTTTTCAACTCGGGCGCCTGGGTGGCTCAGTTGGTTAAGCAACTGCCTTCGGCTCAGGTCATGATCCTGGAGTCCCAGGATCGAGTCCCGCATCGGGCTCCCTGCTCAGCGGGGAGTCTGCTTCTCCCTCTGACTCTCCCCCCTCTCATGTGCTCTCTCTCTCTCATATAAATAACTAAATAAAATCTTTAAAAAAAAAAAGATTGTGTTCAACTCTTCAGTATATGTGGAGATGACTCATTCATAAGCATTGCAATCAGAATAATGAAGTATGGAGGAAAATATTGTGATAGTATATATTGACTGCCTACCAGTGTTGAGAGGTATATCCAGTTGGTGAGTAATTAGTTTCTGCTGTCAAGGAAACTAATTCATCTGGGAAAGCGATATGAACATAAATAAAAAGGGGGGAAGCGTAAATGTTTTAAATGAAACTGTAAATGTTATGGAAATTCAAGAGAGAGAGCACTACTACCGGAGGATCAGGGAAGTCTTCGTGGAAATGGTGGTATATTTCCTAGGGCTGCTGTAACAAACTGCCACAAGCTGGGTGATTAAAACAACAAAAATTTATTCTCTTACAGTTCTTGACACTAGAACCTGAATTCAAGGTGTCAGCAGGGCCATGTTCTCTTTGAGACAGGGTAGAACCTTTCCTTGCCTCTCCCTGGCTTCCATCAGTTCTTGGTGTTTCTTTTCTTTTTTTCAAGATTTTCATTTATTTATTTGAGAGAGAGAGGGAGAGAAAGAGCAGGAGGAGGGGCAGAGGGACAAGCAGACTCCCTGCTGAGCGGGGACTTTGTAGGGAGATGAAGCTGGAGTAGTTTGTTGGGGCCCTAGATGCCAGATCTAGGACATTCAAATGTTTCTGAGTGGGTTGTATGTGGGAACGGGATGGCACTGCAGAATTTTGAAATATGGTGGGTAACTGATTCAAGCTTTGGATAGCTAATTCAAGCTTTAGGGAGATTCTGTGATCTAGTGATCATGGATAAGTAGACACCCCAAAGAAAAACAAATGGTTGGTCTTTTAACACACCCAGCCTCCCTCATTTGCCCATGCCAGTAACTTTTCACCAGGACAATCAGGGAATCCCTCTTGTGTAAAAAAAAAAAAACAGCACTTGCAAAAACACCACAACAACAAACTTTGAGGGTTTTTTTAGCCTCTTGGTCACTCATCCATGGATATTGAGATACATCAGCTTTTTAGGATCTCTATTCAGAAGCCTCTCCATGGATTGCAGTATTAATAATCATGTCACTTTAATTTTCTTTCAAATTTTTCTTCAAAATCACCTCTTTTCCATCTTTTTTTGTTATCTCTTGATTTTTCTCAGAACTCTTCAGTCTTTCCATATCTTTTCTAAACATCTGACTAATGGAAAAAATTGAGGAAGATTGTGTACTGTCCAAACCAATGATACACTTTTTTTGTGTCCTTTAAAAAAAATTTTTTTTTTTTTAATTTTAAGCAGGCTCCATGTCCAACATGGGGCTTGAACTCAAGGCCCTGAGATCAAAAGCTGCGTGCTCCAGCAACTAAACCAGCCAGGTACCCCTTTTCTTTGTCCTTTTAATGATAGTTATGTTGACTTTTGTCCACAATAGGACTTTATTCAAATTGTGAATGCTCATTCAAACTGTGGTCAACAGTAGAGCTCAGGTGCTTTTCTTTATTTGTCTCTAGGCAGTTCTTCCTGATTGTATATTTGCATTGTTCATATATTCTCTAAGAGCATGTGTCCCCATGAAATTTCTAAAATTGTGTTTAAATATTACAAAAGATGTTCTAGTCATTAGCATATGTGCTGTATAGTCTTTACAAGTTTAATTCATATAGTTTTTTTTATAGTTTTTTCATTTGGCAATATATTGAGGTACTTCTCCAATGTTTACATACTTATTTTTACTGGATACATAATAACCAAAGTTTAAATACTGTCTGTTTATTTGGTATTTGGGTGATTTCCATTTTGCTTTTATTTTTGGTTTGCAGTTCTCAATTAGGGCACCTGGGTGGCTCAGTTGGTTAAGCGTCTGCCTTCAGCTCAGGTCATGATCCCGGGGTCCTGGGATCGAGCCCCGCATCGGGCTCCCTGCTCGGTGGAAGCCTGCTTCTCCCTCTCCCACTCCCCCCACTTGTGTTCCCTCTCTCGCTGTGCGTCTCTCTCTGTCGAATGAATAAATAAAATCTTAAAAAAAATTCTCAATTATAATGTGTAACATGTTATTATAAGTCTTTTTCCCCCGATTTTTTTCTTAGAATATATTCTCTAAAATGATACAGTTTGGTCTAAGGATAATCACTTTTTAGCTATCTTGTCAGCTTATTCTTTCTTTTATTTTAAAAGATTTTATTTATTTATTCGACAGAGAGAGACACAGTGAAAGAGGGAACACAAGCAGGGGGAATGGGAGAGGGAGAAGCAGGCTTCCCGCAGAGCAGGAAGCCCCATGTGATGTGGGGCTGGATCCCAGGAGCCTGGGATCAAGACCGGAGCCGAAGGCAGACGCTTAATGACTGAGCCACCCAGGCGCCCCAGCTTATTCTTTAGAATAACTACCAGTTTATATTGCCGCTAGCCACAAGTTATTATTGGATTTTATAATTTTTTTCTTCCAGTATAATAGTGGTACCTCACAATTTTGTGGATTTTTAAAATATTTAAAATATTTTATATGAAAAATTTCAAACATACAAAATCCCTGAAATAGTAGAATAAACACCCTTACACCCACCACCTATATTCAATGTATAGCCATATGCTTAATAAAATACTTATTAAACCTTTTAAAAATAAAGACATTGTGAAACTATGCCTTTAAACATTTTAGCATGCATCTCTTACAAATACATTCTTCTGCATACTCACAATACTGTTATCGCACCTAACAAATTATCAGTAATTCCTTGATATTATCTACCAGCAAGTCTGTATTTAGGTTTCCCTCTTTGTCTCCAGATGACTTTTATAGCTGACTTATTCAAAGTAGAATCAAATTTAAGGACCATGCATTGCATTTGCATTTTATTATTTATGCAGTTGTAGTCTTTTTAACATCTGGAACAGTTCCCATTCCTTGTCTGCTTCCTCACCTTTTTAATTTTTTTTCATGGCATTGATTTGTTGAGACCACAGCAGTTTTAATGTCCTACATTCTGAATTTATCTGATTATTTTCTTTGTGATATTTATTCCTTTATTTCTTATATTTCCCTAAGCTGAAGGTTTAAAGACTTGATTAGATTATAGCTGAATATTTTGGCAAAAATACTTAAATATTCTTCACATTGTATCAAATCACAAGGTACACAAATGTCTAGTTGTCCCACTGTTGATGATAACTTTGATCACAGGTTTAAGGTTGTGACTTCTAGATCTCTCTATTGTGATGTTATATTTTTTTCTTCTATGACTAGCAAATATATTTTTTACTTTTATTAAGCTGAGTATTTTTTTAATCTTTGAGCTAGTTTTTAATATCATTTGACCATTTATCAAATGATTTAGTTTTTTTCCTTTTAATTTTGCACTGTGTTTAAAAATTTTATTAAGTGTAACCAATAGTGAGTTGTTACAATAGATAAATTTCAAGTTTCAAAATATAGCTGAAATCCAATGTAATTTAACCAAAAAAAGGATACAGATTGTAAATATATAATAGGGGACATTTCTTTGACAAGATTTTGTGATGAGATGTGTTTCCTTTTTAAAAAAACATTCTAGGGATGCCTGGGTGGCTCAGTCATTAAGCTTCTGCCTTCGGCTTGGGTCATGATCCCAGGGTCCTGGGATCGAGTCCCACATCGGGCTCCTTGCTCAGTGAGGAGCCTGCTTCTCCCTCTCCCTCTGCTGCTCCCCCTGCTTGTGCTCTCTCTCTCTCTCTATGACAAATAAATAAAAATCTTAAAAAAAAAAAAACATTCTAAGCAGACAAACCTAAAAAGCATAAAGCTCTTGTATCAAAAATTTCTTTCATTTTTCTTTTTGAAATGGAGGTAAATCTCAAATTCATAAAAGTTGTGTTTACATTTGTTTTACATGCCCACCCAAAAAGCACCCAGAATGTATTTTTTTAAATTTTATTATGTTAATCACCATACATTAGTTTTTGATGTAGTGTTCCATGATTCATTGTTTGCGTATAACACCCAGTGCTCCATTCAGTACGTGCCCTGTTATTTTTATTTCTTGTTCTTTGAGTGTTTCATTTGGTTGCTTTTATACACCCATTTTCTTAATTCCATTTTTCTGTTGTGAATTAAATAGGATTTTCCTTCCAAACCAGATAGGCATATTGAAACTACTTGAGCATCATCTGAAGTACATGAAGAAAAAGTCAATCCTCTCCTCCTCTGTAGTTCCTGTCCTCCAACCTACCCAAGTATAATAGCCTAGTGTGGTTCTTTCATATTTTTCTCTATAGTCTTAGAAATAAATTAGATGCTGATTCATTTTCTCTCCTAAGATTATCATGATGCCATACACATTATTCTACAAATTCTGTTTTTTTACTTTATAGAATATACATTTCATTCTGTGTCATTAAACAGATATCTAACTCATTTTTTTTCTAGCTGCATAATGTTTCATTTATGTAGTTTTCTGAAGGAGCATCAGGTTTTTTTCTAATTTTATTTTCTGCATCACGAACAGTGGATATCCTTGTGCATATATCTTTAAGAAATGGAGTTTTTACTTCTGTAGGATAAATCCCCAAATATGGGGTAAAAGGTAAACTTATAATGTGGGTATTATGAACGTCCAGGTTATTTTCCATAAAGGTTGTTGCAGTTCTTATTCCCACTTGCACTGGATAACAGTTATCTTCTCAGTTTTTGCCAGTCAGCTGAGAAGAGTTTTCTTATTTTTATTTTCATTTCCCTGACCATTAATAAGTTGTATACGTTCATTGGACATTTGTATTCTCTATTCTGCAGATTGCCTTTACCAGTTCTTGTTTTTCTCTTGGGTGGTTAATTTTGTACTCTTTAATCAACTTGTAGGTGCTTTTGTGTATTGAGGATATTAACCCATTTTTTTGTCACATGTTACAAATATATTATTCCAGTCTGTCATTTGGCTTTTGACTTTGTGGTTTCTTTGACATATAGACTATTTTGATTTTTGCCTGATCATGTCTGTCAGTCTTTATTACTTATGGGTTCATGTCTTGCTTATCATCACCCCACTAATGAATTTTTATATTTTTGTTTTATTGTTAGTAATTTTTTACCTTAATTTTGTTTTTCTCTTTTTTTGCAATTTGGGTAGAGATTTATTTCTTTGTGCTTTTTTTAAGTATAAATAACCTGTTTATCTTGCCATTGAATTTCCTCTTCTGATCAAAATACTCTCTTTTTCATTGTTTGGCGATAAGCACAGTATAGATTTTCTAGTTTTTAAGTAATCTCTTTTGAACTTTGAAGAAATACTTTTTAAACTGTTCCAAGTTATTTTGAATCCTATATCTGTGTTTAAAGATATTAGCAATAGTGTATTCACCTAATACAGTTCTGTCTACAGGTTTGCTAAGTGGATTTATCTGGGTCATCAATAATGATGAAATGGTAGCTACAGGATTTAAAAGCTGATCTTAGGACTTCAGTGTTTGATTTAAAAAGTGACAATTTTAAGAGCATAAAGCAAAAAAGAAAAAGAGAGAGAGAGAGAAAAGCCTGACAACACTGTCATTATGAATATAAGACAATGGAGAAGAAGAAACACTGGTAAACTCTTAGAATGATGGCCTAAGGACTTCTGAACTTAGAGCCCAGATCTCATGATTTAACTGTGTTGGAAATTTAATAGAAAAAAAAGCCATTGTTCTTTTTTTAAAGATTTTATTTATTTGACAGAGAGAGAGAGAGCACAAGCAGGGGGAGCGGGAGAGGGAGAAGCAGGCTCCCTGCTGAGCAGAGAGCCCGATGCGGGACTGGATCCCCGGACCCTGGGATCATGACCTGAGCCAAAGGCAGTTGCTTTACCAATTGAGCCACCCAGGTGCCCCACCATTGTTTTTTGTTTTTGTTTTTCCGCCATAGTTGTTTAAAGCTGTCTTCCATCTTATGGCAAGACAACATTCATTCTTATTGTTATTTATTATACCATACTTTTCTAGTGCTTTTAAAATGAATTATTTTGTAAAGAAGTGTCACATATGAAATGAGAGACCTTCCTACTACTAAGAAGCTTCAAACTATTCACTCAGGCCTCAATTTTTCCATTAGGATATTAGACCAGATGATTGTCAAGGGCTCTCTAGTTCTTACTCTGCTAAGGTTCTCAGTTTATTTTTAGGGAAGTTTTTAGTAGTTCCTATATTGTAGGATTTGATCAACTTTTCAATGTTATTTGTATATTTTGAGCATGGATTAAAAGACTGGTACTCCAAACCTGTGCTATTTATTTATTTATTTATTTATTTATTTATTTATTTTTACTGTAGCTTTATTAGGATTAAAAGAACACAGTGGTGTTCATAATTAGAACATGATGTATAAAGTAGTTTTTTCTAAATTTTACTTTATCCACTTTCATGGCATCTAACGATATGGGGAAAATCTCTTTGAGCCTCTGACTTATTTTGTTGGTTTATATTGTGCTTAATTAAATTAACTATATTTGTGTTTAGGATGAGTAGTTCCAGGAATCTCAAATTTCATATTTCACGAATTTATCTTTTGTTTCTTATGCTAAAATGTCAATTGAAATTTAAAAATTAATGTTAATATTCCCTAATCCCTTAAATTATCTGTTATTCCTACCAGGAGCAAACCAATTGTTACAGTATTGAAATGCCAATCTCTCTGACAGGCATTCTGTGGATCCTTTCAGGTACTCAGTTTCTATTATTTGATTGGAGGTTTGCATAAATCTTCCCTTGGGCGCCCTTGGTTTAGGAACAGGAAGCATGTAATAGTTTTATAAGAGATTCACGAGGTGTAGGAAGGATGGGATTGGATCTTTAGTTGTGCCATGGCAAATCATTTTGACAGTTCACATTTAACTGTTTATTCACTTTTTAAATGCCTTATGAGTTATCCCGAAACTTTTAAGGCTATGTGGTTAACAGGCCAATTTATTTTAAGTACTGTAAGTGTAATATCCAGATTTAGGCATTCGTATAAATGTTATTTAAATTCCTCATTCTACAAAATTTTTGTTTCTTATATAGTAACTTCAGGAGCAGGAAAGTACCTACCCTGCCTGGTGCATAATAAGCAGTTGGTAAAGGATAGTTGAACAAATGCATCCATTCAGAGTATTCAAATTCTGGATTAGAAATTATGAGGGACTTCTCTACACATAATTTTTTTTTGAAGATTTTATTTATTTTTTTGACAGAGAGAGACACAGCGAGAGAGGGAACACAAGCAGGGAGAGTGGGAGAGGGAGAAGCAGGCTTCCCACGGAGCAGGGAGCCTGATGTGGGGCTCGATCCCAGGACCCTGGGATCATGACCTGAGCCGAAAGCAGACGCTTAACGACTGAGCCACCCAGGCGCCCTCTACACATAATTTCTATTTAAACAATAACTCATGGGGGTGCTTGGCTGGCTCAGTCAGTGGAGCATGTGACTCTTGATCTCAGGGTTGTGAGTTTGAGCCCCACATATTGGGTATAGAGATACTCAAAATCTTTAAAAAAAATAATAACTTATGTTCTGTAAGTTTGAAATTATTTCACTTGATCTTAGCCAAAAGGCTGAGAAGTGATCGAAATGATTTCAAAATACGAAGTTGAAAAATTCATGTAGAAGAGTCTCTTGGTAAAGTATTGAGGATATTATTACTAGCCATCTTTTTTTTTTTTTTAAGATTTTATTTTTAAGTAATCTCTGTACCCAACATGGGGCTCGAACTTAAAACCCCAAGATCAAGAATCACATGCTCTACTGACTGAGCCAGCCAGGCTCCCCTATACTAGCCATCTTTGAGAACGGAAGGTTTTACACCCAGACAACAAATCTGGAAGATTTATATTTGGCACAAGCTGAAGATATGCTTGTGTTTATGAGGCAGAATCCAGAAGAATTCTAGGATTCTTATTTTACAAAGCTGTTAATTAAAGTGTAGTTGACATATAATGTGACAGTAGTTTCAGGTGTACACTATACTGATTTGACAACTCTATACATTGTGCTATGTTCGCCACAAATGTAGCTGCCATCTGATACCCTAAAACTATTACAGTATCACTGACTATATTCCTTATGCTGAACCTTTCATCCCCATGACTTATTCATTCCATATTGGAAGCCTATACCTACCTCCCAGTTCCCTTCACTCATTTTGCCCATACCCCCATCCCCATTACAAATCTATTTAAAACATTTGAATAGAGATATTCATTGGTTAAAGTGAAAGCAGATAAAATAATAATTAAATTAGGCTTTATTTAACTTATGCGGATGGTGCAGTAGCTGTGATAGTGCACAGCTTTGAACCTAGGACATCTATATTTTCTGTTTGCTTGCTTGTTTGGTTTTTGCATTGTCATTTGTGATGAAAATTTTTTCAAATCATGCAACCTCTGTGGGACTGTTTATGCTACATACTTCATTAGAATCCTTCAGGGGTTCTGCCCAAGACAGATATATCTGTTTTTTTCATATTTGTTAACTAAAGTAGGACACATACAATGCAAAGTGCACAAATCATAAGGGTAATGAATTATAAAATGAACACCCTCGTATAACCACTATTGATGTATTTTGAAAAAACTTTCTTGATGATTATGAAAGCTTTCCCTTTTAAAAAAACCACTGGATTTGAGACTATAGGTAATCTCATGTCTTTTAACAACCCTTTTTAGAGTGAAATTAGCAGAAACAGTGGTAGAAAGAAAGAATTTGGCCAGTCACAAAAATTTACTTTGAATAGGTTTATTGGGCTTATATGTTTAGTCTTTTCTTCTGATGTTTCTTGTCTTCCTCTTTGCCCCTTTCCCTTTCTATCTAGGTCCTGGATGGAATGGAGAGGGGTCCTACTGAACATCTATTATCTTTTCTGAGAGTGGTCAGAGAGTTCTTAAACAGGTCTGTTGTTTATATAGAATACAAATGCAATCTTATTTTATTAAAAAATTGATTTCAGTTGATAAGAAAAGGATTGAATTAGATAGAAATAGAGTTTACTTTTTTAAAAGAAGGCATTTTGATCTCACTGTCCATGGGGCATTTTAGTTTGGCAGGCTGCATTTGACATGTAAATGGGACCCAAAGCAACTGAATTAAATGAGATCTGCTTATTAGAAAAGCAGTTTCTTAATAGAAAAGCAAGTGAGCCTTGTCTTTTTGAGTTATGTTGAATATATGTAATATGGCAGAATTCTTTATTGGTTTCATGGGAAGTACTAAGAAAAGATTAAAAGGTGAATATCTTAGTTGTCTATGATTCTGAAGGGGAATGGAGGCATGAATTAGCCAAGAAGGAAAATATTTGGCCCTCTTTTTCATGTTTTCACAATTTATAACATTGGAAATAAAAGGTACCTTGCAATCTCTGATTCAGAGAAAGACAAGTTATGTAGAGTTTTGGCTCCCCCCCCATTCATTTATGTCTCACTCTGTCACCAGGAATGAATTTTGTCATTATTCAGTCAGATAAAAACCTTAGCTTAGTGATATCCCAAACTTGTCTTCACGTTGGACTCACCTATGGAACTTGGCAAATTATTGGTGCCTTTGTTTCCCTTCCTTCCCTACTCTTCACTCCATTGTGATTTAATTGGCCTGGGAATATGATGTGGGTTTTGGAATTTTTAAAAGATCCCCAGGTGATTCTAAAGTGCAGACAAGTTTGGGAACAACTGCTCTAGCTAAAACAGATCTGGCCCCTATTGCAACTTGTGACTTTTTTTCCATAAATAAGGGGATAAATATTTTGATTTAAGAATCCCGCACCTTAGAAATAAGTCAGGCAGAGAAAGACAATTATCATATGATGTCACTGATATGTGGAATTTAAGAAACAAGGCAGAGGATCATAGAGGAAGAGAGGAAAAAATGAAACAAGATGGAACCAGAGGAGATAAACCATAGAGACTCTTAATCTTAGGAAACAAACTGAAGGTTGCTGGAGGGGAGAGGGGTGGGGGAATAGGGTGGCTGGGTGATGGTCGTTGGGGATGGTATGTGTTGTGGTAAGCGCTGGGTGTTGCGTAAGACTGATAAAATCACAGACCTGTACCCCTGAAACAAACAATACATTATATGTTAATTAATTTAAAAAAAAAAGAATCCCATGCTTTAAACCTAAGCTCTTACTAGAATGTAAGCCCTATAAAAGCAGGTACTGTGTCTGTATTTTCTTCACCATTGTATCTTTAGCATTTGGAACAATATCTGGCATATACTGCATGCCTAAATATTTGTTGAATGAGTGAATGACTGTCAGTCTCCAGTGAGGTGAGAATATGCTTTTAGCGAATACTCCAGTGGTCTGAGAGAGTGGGGTGGTTGTGGAGAGCCCCGCCTCTAGAATCAGACTGCCTGGACTTGAATAATGGCTCTGTTACTTACTAGCAATATGGTCGTAAGCAGTTTACTTCTCTGTGCCTAAGTTCCCTCATTTGGAAAAAAAGAGGGTGATAGAATCTATTCCTTGGAATTGTTGGGTGTACTAATTGAGTTAATAATGTAAAGTGCTTAGAACAGTGCCTGATATATAATAGCGTTCTGTAAGTTGTAGCTACTGTAAAATTCAAAACACCCCGGATTCTCTGCTGTTTGGGTAATTTATCTGTAGAACACTGTTTGATGGCTAAGGTAGAATAATGGAGACAGTTGTATTAGATGGAGTTAAGGCTTGAGGAAGGTGTTTTTTTTTTTTTTTGATCAGCTTAATGAGGTATAATTTACATATAAATTATCCATTTTATTTTTATTTGTTTTTTACCTGCACCCATTTTTTTTTATTTTTATATTTTTTAAGATTTTACTTATCTATTTGACAGAGAGAAAGAGAGCACAAGCAGGGGGAGCAGCAGGCAGAGGGAGAGGGAGAAGCAGGCTCCCTGCTGAGCACGAAGCCTGATGGGGGGCTCGATCCCAGGACCCTGGGGTCATGACCTGAGCCAAAGGCAGCTGCTTAACCAACTGAGCCACCCAGGCACCCCCCTGCATCCATTTTTTTTTTAAGATTTTATTTATTTATTTGAGAGAGAGAGAGAATGAGAGATAGAAAGCACGAGAGGGAAGAGGGTCAGAGGGAGAAGCAGACTCCCTACTGAGCAGGAAGCCCAATGTGGGACTCGATCCCGGGACTTCAGGATCATGACCTGAGCCGAAGGCAGTCTCTTAACCAACTGAGCCACCCAGGCACCCTCCCCCCCTGCATCCATTTTAAAGTGAAACATGATGAGTATTTATTAGTTTATACTATTTATTATGAAACAATCACTACAACCAAGGTATAGAAAATTTCCATCTCCCTAAAGTTTCCTTATACTCTTTTGCAGTCTCTCCATCCCAGCACCCCCATCAATATATTGCTTTGCATTTTCTAGAGTTCTAGAAATTCATATATTATGTTCTCTTTTGTGTCTAGCTTCTTTCTCTCTGCATAGTTATTTTATTTATTTATTTGACAGAGACAGACACAGCGAGAGAGGGAACACAAGCAGGGGGAGAGGGAGAAGCAGGCTTCCCACGGAGCAGGGAGCCTGATGTGGGGCTCGATCCCAGGACCCTGGAATCATGACCTGAGCCGAAAGCAGACGCTTAATGACTGAGCCACCCACGCGTCCCCTGCCAGTTTTAAAGGAGCTGAATATTCAGCAGGATATCCAGGGAGAGTCCATTAGTTATCTGTTGTTTCATAACAAATTGCCACAAATTTAGCAGCTTAGAACAACACATACTTATGGTGGCACAGTTTCCGTGGGTCAGGAATCTGGGTATAGCTTAGGTGAGTGCTCTGTGTTGGAGTCTCTCAGAGGCAGCAGTCAAGCTGTCAGCCAGGGCTGGAGTCTCATCTGCTTGACTGAAGAAGGAACTGCTTCTGAACTCATTTGGTTATTGGTAGAATTCACTTCCTCAAGGGATGTTGAATTGAGGGCCTTGGTTTCTCACTGGCTATTAGCTGGAGGCTGCTCTCAGTTCCTTGCCATGTGGCTTCTCCAGTGTGGCATGCTGAGAAGGCAGTAATTAGAGTGTTCTAGGGAAATAGAAGTCACCATCTTTTATAACCTAATCATGGAAGTGACATCCCATCATCAACATCTCTTGGTTACAAGCTAGTCACTAGGCTAGCCCACACTTATGGGGAAGAGATTACACAAGGATGTGAATACCAGAAGCCTGGAATAATTGGTGGCCATCTTAGGAATACTTGTCCCAAAGAAGGAATGGCTTAGTGCCAGGCTAGGTCTAGATAGGACTGGGGGGAAAACAGCTTGTGAAATTTTCTTTACCTTCCCTATATCAAACTGTATCTCTTTATTCCTCTGTCTTTCACATCAGCCTCTCCTCACTTCAAGAACAGAGACATTAAGGTCACACTCGCAGTGAGATTTTTATCTTGGGTATTTTTGTTGTTGTTGAGAGATTCAGTTAAGACCTCTTCCTGGGCGCCTGGGTGGCTCAGTTGGTTAAGCGACTGCCTTCGGCTCAGGTCATGATCCTGGAGTCCCAGGATCAAGTCCCGCATCGGGCTCCCTGCTCTGCAGGGAGTCTGCTTCTCCCTCTGACCCTCTTCCCTCTCGTGCTCTCTCTCTCTCATTCTCTCTCTCTCAAATAAATAAATAAAATCTTTAAAAAAAAAAAAAAGACCTCTTCCTGAATCATTTAATGTTTATATATTATTTTTAAAAAACATTTTGTTATGGAAATTGAGACAGATACAAAAGTAGAATACTATCATGAACCTCCATGTACCTTTTACCTACCTTCAACAATTTGGTTTTTTTACCAATCTTTTATGTACAATTTACATGCAATAAAATGCACTCATTGTAAGTGTATAGTTTGTATTTTGTGTATTTTGTCAAATGTATATATCCTACCAATCAAGCTATAGAACATTTCAAAGTTACCTTGTGCCCCTGTTTAATTAATTTCCACCCCAGTCCCAGGCAAGTACCCATCTGGTTTCTATTGCTGTTCATTTTGCCTGTTCTAAAATGTCATAGAAATGTTTTGATTCTTTTGATAATCATGAAGTTTTTGAGATTCATCCACGATGCATATATCAGTAGTTCAGAGTTTTTCTATGGACATTTTGGGCTGGGTAATTTGTTTTTCAGACTGCCATGTGCATTGTAGGATATTAGCAGCATCCCTGACCTCTGTCCAGTAGACGCCAGTAGCACTCCCCTCCCCTCCTTTGATTGTAACAATCAAATATGTCTCCACATCGCCACCTGTCCCCTAGAGGACAAAATCCCCTCCTTTTACTGGTAGATAACCCTAACAGTAGTTGATCCTTTTTATTGTTGGGCAGTATTCCACTGTATGGCTATACTACAATTTATCCATTACTAATTGATGGATATTTGGGCTGTGTGCAGTTTACTTTCAGTTTCAGGCTAATACAGATAAAGTTCTATTAACTTTCATAGGAAGTCTTTGTATAGACATGTTTTTATTTATTTGGGACATTTATCTAGGAGGGAGATTGCTGGGTCCTGTGATAAGTAAATGCCTAACTTTATAAGAAACTGCCAAATTGTACATTTTTACGTTCCCACCAGTGTGAGAGTTCCAGTTGCTCTAAATTCTTGTCAACATTTGATATTATCATTCTTTTAATTTAAGCCATTATTGTAGATGTGTTATTTCTTTGTAGCTTTAATTTGCTTTTTCCTGATGACTGATAATGTTGAGCATCTTTTTACGTGCTTGTTGTCAAGTGTTCAAATCTTTTGCCCATTTTTCATTGCATTATTTGTCTTATTATTGAGTTTCCTTTGTCTTTGCCCGTATGTGTGCATAAATATGCACAATTAAGGGACACCTGGGTGGCTCAGTCGGTTAAGTGTCTGCCTTCGGCTCAGGTCATGATCTCAGGGTCTTGGGATCAAATCCCACATCAGGCTCCTTGCTCAGCAGGGAGCCTGCTTCTCCCTCTGCCTGCCACTCCCCCCTGCTTGTGCGCCCTCTCTCTCTCTCTCTCTCTGACAAATAAGTAAATAAAATCTTTTAAAAAAAATAATAAACATACACAATTAAGAAAAATGAAATAATGAATACAATTTTATATACTTTCATATTTAAAACATGAACATTTCTCATAACGTTAAATATTTTTTTTAAGATTTAAGCAAGCTTGGGGCACCTGGTTGGCTCAGTCAGTTAAGTGTCTGCCTTCAGTTCAGGTCATGACCTCAGGGTCCTGGGATTGAGTCCCACGTCGGGCTCCCTGCTTATCGGGAAGTCTGCTTCTCCCTCTGCCTCTCCTCCTCCCCCGCCCCGCTCATGCACGTTCTCTCTCTCTCTCTCAAATAAATAAATCTTTAAAAAAAAAGATTTAAGCATGCTCCCCACTGAGCAAGGAGCCCGAACAGGACTTGATCCCAGGACCCTGGAATCATGACCTGAGCCGAAGGCAGATGTTTGACTGAGCCACCCAGGCATCCCTCATGACATTAAGTATTTCTGAAAAGATGAATCTTAATGAAGAAGCAATACCTGAGAGAGGGTCTTCACCAGAATCCCACTATGCTGGCACAATTTTCTTGAACTTGTCAGCCTCCAGAGAACTGTGAGAAATAAATTTCTGTTGTTTATAAGCCACCCAGTGTGTGGTATTTAGTTATAGCAGCTCAAACAGGCTAAGACAATTGTGAAATGAGAATTTAACAAATTTTTTTCCAAATATTTACCAGTTTGTCCCAAACTACAAAATTATCCTCCCCCACAAAGAAATGTGACACAAAATTCATTAATGAACAATCAGAACTAGATAAAAAGAAAAGTCACCAACAGCAATCCACAGAGTAGAAGACAATATTTGCAAATCATATATCTGATAGGGGATTTGTATATAAATTATATCAAGAACTCAGTGTAACAAGAGACAAAGAAGGAAAGAAGGACACTACATAATCATAAAGGGAACGATCCAACAAGATTACATCAGTGGATAGATCATCTAAGCAGAAGATCAACAAGGAAACAGTGACTTTGAGTGACACATTGGACCAGATGGATCAAACAGATGCATTCAGAATACTTCATCCTAAAACAGCCAAATACACATTCTTTTCAAGTGTACATGGAACATTATCCAAAAGAGATCACATGTTAGGCCACAAAACAAGTCTCAACAAATTAAAAAATGTTGAAGTCATACAGTGCATCTTTTCTGACCACAATGCTATGCAACTAGAAATCAGTCATAAGAAAAAAATCTAGAAAGAACACAAATACGTGGAGGTTAAATAATATGGTACTGAACGATGAATGGGTCCACCAAGATATCGGAGGAAATAAAAAAATACATGGAGAGAAATGAAAATGAAAATGCCAGAGTCCAAAATCTTTGGGATGCAGCAAAAACTGTTCTAAGAGGGAAGTTTATAACAATGCAGGCCAGCTGCAAGAAGCAAGAAAAATCTGAAATAAGCAACCTAAACCTTACATCTGAAGCAGCTAGAAAAAGAACAAATAAAACTGCAGACCAGTAGAAAAAAGTAAATAATAAAGAATAGAATAGAAATAAATGAAATAGGAACTGAAAAAACAATAAAACATTAATAAACCAGGAGCTGCCTCTTCAAAAAGATCAACAAAATTAATAAACCTTTAGCCAGACTCATCAAAAAAAAGAGAGAGCAAGAACTCAAAATCAGAGATGAAAGAGGAGAAATAACAACTAACACCACAGAAATACAAAGGATTATAAGAGAATACTATGAAAAACTATATGCCAACAGATTGGACATCCTAGAAGAAATGGATAAATTCTTAGAAACATATAACCCCCCAAAACTGAATCAGGAAGAAATAGAAATTTGAACAGAGTGATTACTAGCAATGAAATTAAATCAGTAATTGGAAAACTCCCAACAAACAAAAGTCTAGGACCCAGTGGCTTCACAGGTAAATTCTAAACATTTAAAGAAGAGTTAATACCTATTCTTCTCAAACTATTTGAAAACATGTAAAAGGAAGGAAGACTTCCAGATTCATTCTGTAAGGTCTAAGCAATACCCTCACCCTAAAACCAGATAAAGACACTACAGAAAAAGACAACTACAGGCCAATATCGCTGATGAATATAAATGCAAAGTATTAGCAGGGGTGCCTGAATGGCTCAGTCAGAAGAGCATGTGACTCTTAATCTCGGGGTTGCAAGTTTAAGCCCCACTTCAGGTGTAGAGATTACTTAAAAAAAATTAGCAAAAAAAAATTAACAAACCAAATCCAACAATATATTTAAAAAGTCATTCACCATGATTTAAGTGGGATTTATTCCTGGGATGCAGGAGTGGTTCAGTATTTGCAAATCAGTCAGTGTAATACATCACATCAGCAAGAGAAAGGATAATGATATGATCATTTCAATAGATGCAGAAAAATCATTTGACAAAGTACAACATCCATTCTTGATAAAAACCCCCAACAAAGTAGGATTTATACCTCAACATTATAAAGGCCGTATATGAAAAACCCACAGCTAACTTCATACTCAGTGGTAAAACTGAGAGCTTTTCCCCTAAGATCAGGAACAAGGCAAGGATATCTACTCTCACCACTTTTATTCAACATAGTACTGGAAGTCCTAGCCACAGCATTCAGACAAGAAAAAGAAATAAAAGGCATCTAAATTGGTAAGGAAGAAGTAAAACTTCCACTATTTGCAGATGTCCTGATACTATATATAACCCTGGGGCACCTAGCTGTTCAGTCTGTAGAGCATGGGACTCATGCCCCATAGTGGGCATGGAGCCTACTTAAAAACAAACAAACAAAAACAACCCTAAAGACTCCACCAAAAAATTACTAGAGCTGATAAATGAGTTCAGTAAGGTTGCAGGATACAAAATTAATATACAGAAACCTATTGCATTTTTATACACAAATAATGAAGTAGCAGAAAGAAATTAAGAAAACAATCCCATTTACAGTTGTACCCAAAAAGAATAAAATACCTAGGAATAAACTTAACCAAGGAAGTGAAAGACTTATATTCTGAAAACTAGAAAACACTGATGAAAGAAATTGAAGATGACACAAACAAATGGAAAGATATTCCATGCTCATGGATTGAGACAACTAATATTAAAATGTCCATATTACCCAAAGCAATCTACAGATTTGATGCATCCCTAGCAAAACACCAACATTTTCACAGAACTAGAACAAATAATCCTAAAACTTATATGGAACTACAAAAGACCCTGAATAGCCAAAGCAGTCTTGAAAAAGAAGAACAAAACTTGAGTTACCACAATCTAGATTTCAAGATACGCTATGAAATGGTAGTAATCAAAACAGTGTAGTACTGGCACAAAAGTGACACATAAAATAATAGAACAGAATAGAGAGCCCAGAAATAAACCCACAATTATATGGTCAATCTAAGCAAAGGAGGCAAGAATATGCAATGGGAAAAAGTCTCTTCAACAAATGGTGGTGGGAACACTGGATAGCTATATGCAAAAGAATGAAACTGGACCACTTTCTTTCACTATACACAGAAATAAAATGGATTCAGGACCTAAATGTGAGACCTGAAACTATACAAATCCTAGAAGAGGGTACAGGCAGTAATTTCTCTGACATCAGCTGTGGCAATTTTTTTCTAGATATGTCTCCTGAGGCAAGGGAAACAAAAGCAAAAATAAACTACTAGGACTACATCAAAATAAAAAGCTTCTGCACAGCAAAGGAAACAATTAACAAAACAAAAAGACAGCCACTGAATAGGAGAAGATATTGCAAGCAACATATCTGATAAAAGGTTAGTATCCAAAATATATAAAGAATTAACAAAACAACATAAAAAAACCCCCAAGTAATCGGGCAGAAGACATGAACAGACATTTCTGCAAAGAAGACATCCAGATGGCCAACAGACACATGAAAAGATGCTCAGCATCACTCATCATCAGGGAAATGCAAATCAAAACCACAATGAGATATCACCTCTCACCAGTCAGAATGGCTAAAATAAAAAACACAAGAAATAACAAGTATCAGCAAGGATGTGGAAAAAAAGGAACCCTCGTGCACTGTTGGTGGAAATGCAAACTGGTGCAGCCATCTCAAAATATTAAAAATAGAATTAGCATATGATCCAGTAATTCCACTACTGGGTATTTACCAAAGAATATGAAAACATTAATTCTAAAAGATATGTGCACCCCTATGTTTATTGTAGCATTATTTACAATAGCCAGATTATGGAAGCAGCCCAGGTATCCATCAGTAGATGAATGGATAGGAACACCTGATTTGCACTGCCAGTTAAAGCCTCTGACCCTTGGTTTCGGCTCAGGTGGTGATCTCAGAGTCATGAGATTGAGCCCCGAGTTGGGCTCTGTGCTCCACATAGAGTCTTCTTAAGAATCTCATTCCCTCTCCCTGTTGCCCCTACCCCTGGCGCACACTCTCTCTCTCTCTCAAATAAATCTTTTTATAAAAAAAAATAGATGATGGATAAAGAAGATGTGATCTGTATACACAACAGAATATTGCTCAGCCATAAAAAATGAAATCTTGCTATTTGCAACAATATGGATGGATCTAGAGGGTATAGTGCTAAGTGAAATAAGTCAGAGAAAAACAAATACTATATGATTTCACTCATACGGAATTTAAGAAACAAAACAAATGAACAAAGGAGAAAGACAAAAAAGCAGACTCTTAAATATAGAGAACAAACTGGTAATTACAGGGATGGGAGTGGGGGGGATGGATGGATGAAATAGGTGAAGGGGATTAAGAATACACTTATTTTGGGGTGCCTGGGTGGCTCAGTTGGTTAAGCGACTGCCTTTGGCTCAGGTCATGATCCTGGAGTCCCAGGATCGAGTCCCGCATCGGGCTCCCTGCTCAGCGGGGAGTCTGCTTCTCCCTCTGACCCTCCCCCGTCTCATGCTCTCTCTCTCTCTCTCTCTCATTCTCTCTCTCAAGTAAATGGATAGAATCTTAAAAAAAAAAAGAATACACTTATTTTGATGAGCACTGAGTAATGTGTAGAATTATTGAATCACTGTATTGTACACCTGAAACTAATATAACATTGTATGTTAATTATACTGAAATAAAAATAAAAGAATGATAAAATGTTAAACATATAGGAAAAAATATATATCAAGAACTTGTATAACTCAGTAATAAAGAGTCAAATAACCCAATTTTTAAAAATGGGCGAAGAATTTGAATAGGTATTTCTCCCAAACAAATTCTGTCAGTCATTTGACATGAAAATATGCTCAACACCATTTGGCACTGGGGAAATGTCAATCAAAATCACAGTGAGACACCACTTCATATCCACCAGGATGGCTATAATCAGAAAGGTAATAACAAGGGTTGGTGAGAATGCAGAGAAGTTGGAACCCTTGTACACTGCTAGTGGGAATGTAAAATGGTGTAACTGCTTTGTAAAAAAGTTTGGCAATTCCCCAAAAGGCATAGAACATACGACCCAGCAGTTTTACTCCTAGGTGTAAATATATATATATATACCCAAGAGAAATGAAAGCATCCACACAAAAACTTGTATGCAGGGGCTCCCGGGTGGCTCAATTGTTTAAGCAGCAGCTTTTGGCCGGGTCATGATCCCAGGGTCCTGGGATCAAGCCCCACATCGGGCTCCCTGCTCACTGGGGAGTCTGCTTCTCCCTCTCCCTCTGCCTGCTGGTCCCCCTGCTTGGGCTCTCTCTCTGTCAAGTAAATAAAATCTTAAAAAAACTTGTATACAGATATTCATAGCATTTTCATAATAGTGAAAAGTGGAAGCAACCCAAATGTCTATCAACTGATAAATGAATGAATGAATAAATCTGATATTTTTTGGTAAAGAGTATTGTTTGGTAATTTAAAAAAAATAACTGTTACTTGCTACACCACCTTGCAAATAGTATGCTAAGTGAAAGAAGCTGGTCACAAAAGACCAGTTATTATATGGTTTCTATTATATGAGATATCTAGAATAGACAAATGCACCTCGACCTAGTCTAAAACTCTACCCTTTAATTTAACCCATTAAATTAACAACAGAATTGTTCATAGTACTCAGATGAAGGTGATGACTAGTAATAGTTCATCTTTATTTCATACCTTATAGATCTTCCTTTTCAATAACTATTTTTTTAAAAAATAGCATTTATTCAAGCCATTTATTCAGTAAATAAGCAGCATTGAATAAATAGAAAAATAATATGGAAAGAAAAAAATCAATCACAATACCAAGTAATTGATATAGTTAAATGTCAAGGATAAGGAGCATAGTATTTCATTCCTTAATTAGGGGATTAGGGTAGTGTTAGGGTTATGAGTTAGGGATAGGGTTAGCGTTAGCCCTCATGCAAAATGGCTGTGAGGGAGTAGACATGGTAAGTAGCCAACCTCTGATGACTATGTAACGAGTAGGGCTGGTCTTGCACCTTTATAGACACTTCCTGGATGTTGGGTATTAAAGGCCCAGAATTCACACTCTTCATTTGTGCTCAGAGCTTATCCCATGGAGGCTATAAAGCTGAGTAGGAAAAACACATTTAACCCCGTGGTTAGAAAGGAATTGAAGGGGGGCGCCTGGGTGGCTCAGTTGGTTAGGCGACTGCCTTCGGCTCAGGTCATGATCCTGGAGTCCCGGGATCGAGTCCCACATCGGGCTCCCTGCTCAGCGGGGAGTCTGCTTCTCCCTCTGACCCTCTTCCCTCTCGTGCTCTCTATCTCTCATTCTCTCTCTCTCAAATAAATAAATAAAATCTTTAAAAAAAAAAAAAAAAAAAAGAAAGGAATTGAAGGCTATTAAGTACCTGAACATTTGAAAGACTTTTGAAGTAGAATGGAGGGCAGTAAGAGGTAGCAGAATTCTGTCTGGACAATTATAAGTTTAATGTCTGATACAAAAAAAATAGCATTGGTGCTAATCATATTTATGACAATTTTTTAGACTTAGCCCTATGTTTAACTGATTTCATCCCTTCTCAAGGTCTTTGTTTTTGGTTAATTATTATTCAGATAGTATTTTTATGAAAAGTACTAGATGAAAGTATCTTTATGTTAATTTCACATTGAAAGCTTGGTCAGGGAGAGGGCAGAATTATTAGGTTATATTATTTTCCACCCCTAATTCTTTACTATTTTGGCATTGTCTTCTGGTCTTTTGTACAAAGCAGAAATCTAAGGCCAGCCTGATTTCTGGTTCTCTGTGTATGACTTCTTTTTTTCTTTGTCGGTTGATTGTGGAGCATTTTCTTTATCCTTGAAATCTAAAAGTTTTACCAGAAAAAAATCTAGTTGTCACTATCTTTTCAGTAATTTTGCCTGTTTTTTTTTAATTCAATTAGCCAACATATAGTACATCATTAGTTTCTGATGTAGCATTCAATGGTTCATCAGTTGCCTAAGGTATTTTGTGAGCTTTTTTGAGCTAGAGATGCAGAACATTCTTTGACTCAGGAAAGTATTCATTTCCCTTTTAAAAACCTTTGATTATTGGGGCACCTGGCTGGCTCAGTGGGTAGAGCACGCGACTCTTGATCTCAGGGTTGTGAATTCAGGCCCCACGTTGGGCATGGCGCCTACTTAAAAAAAAAAAACAAAAAACTTTGATTATGGTTTCTGTTCATTTGTTTCAGGGATAACAATTAGTTGAAATTTACTTCTCTTTTCTCTCCTTATCGATCTCTCATTGTTCCCATTACTTTGTCCTTTCCATCTCTATTATGGAAGTTTCTCAAATTTGCAATCCCCATACATCTGATTAAGTATTCTGCTCTTTACACTTCTAGGATTTGAAATCTGAGTTGGCATATTTACTTTTTAAATGATTTTTCCTTTGCTTTTCCCCCCTCTCTTATTTCCACTTTTGTATCTCACCTACTTCTTTTCATTTCTGTCTATGGACTTTGATCTTTCATGTCAATGTTTTATCAGATTTGTTGAGAATAATGTAGTTGATGTCTAAAATTTAACCTGTTCCTCCTTACATATTCACTTTCTGAATTACAAATGCAGAGTTTCTCTTATGTTGTAGAATGTCACCTCCCCTCAGTTATTCTTCCTTGAAAAAAGAGAGGGGTATATAGGTCTAGCACCTACCAAATAAACAGGATTAGATAGGTACCTCACTGCCTACTTGTTGGTATTATAAATCATCCTTTCAGATGTTAAGCTCAAGGACTAATTGGTGCACATAGTTTTGGAATACTTTTTGTGTCTAACAGTCATTTTTGTGCCTCCTACTTGATTGAGGGGACAGGGCCAAGGGGGGACAGGGGGATCGCTTTCTGTGGCCTGGGTAATTTGACTTTGGAAAAGAGAATTTGTTTTTGATAATTTGAAGCCTAAGCTACAAATACCTGTGGTTCCTAAACGTAAGGCTCCTAGGACTTTTGCTTGCCCAAGTCTTCCTGCGTCTGTCTTCAGATTCCAGGATGCGTGTACTACTTTTGTGTATTATAGAACCTGAAGTAGAGAGGGGAGGCCATGTGCATGTAATAGTGCTGACTGTTCTAAGTGGGTCTGTCATAGTAGGGTGGTACATATCACCTCTGCCATTGCTGGCTCTGGAGAGAGCGGTTTTATTTTTTTTAAAAAATTTTTAAGATATTTATTTATTTGAGAGTAAGAGAGAGTGAGCACAGGGGGCGGGGAGGGACAGAGGGAGAGAATCCAAGCAGACTCTTTGCTGAGTGCAGAGCAGACTCGGTACTCAGTCTCATGAACCTGAGGATCAGGACCTGAGCCAAAACCAAGAATCAGATGCTCAGCTGACTGTGCCACCCAGGTGCCTCTGGAGAAAGCTGTTTTAGAGCAGGTAGTTGGAGGAGGCGGAGCCACATGTGGGGGTTAGAAATCTGTTACCTTCCTGCCTAGCTCTTTTGTTGTATTTCAAGCCCCATTCCTGCCTTGGGTCAACTGGGTCAACAGTTCTTTGAGCTGTGCGGTCCTAATTTCCAGGGTTGTTAATAACTTTGACTCTCATTGTTTCCTTAAGTATAGCAATGAAAATACCAATGAAAAATTAGGGTGGAGGCAATGATAGAGATGAACCAGGTATTGTTAGGTAGCCTCCATTCTAACTTCCAGCTTGGATTTACTTTTTGAAAGGAGGAGGTTGAGAGAATAGTATGGAAAGCAGCCACTCGTGGAAGAAGAGTTAGAGATCTTGCACCAAATGATTTCCAGTTCCTCAGGGAAGTATGATTAACATTGAAGTCAAATAGACAAGGATTAAAGTAATCATAGTGTCCCTAGATCTGGAAAATGTTAGGCCATCATTTTCTAAATGACAACATGGAAGCTAAGAAGGGTTTAAGGAACTCCAAGGACATAGAAAAAAACCAAGATGGAATACAGGGTGGTATAGTTCACTTTTAGATTCATTTAGCCATATTTTATTTGATTTTCTGACATACGATTTCGTCTGTATTAAAAAACAAATTTAAGAAACAGTCAAATTTTATAATAAGCAAAAGAAGAAAAAGCTTTCTCCATCACTTTCTTGGAGCAAATTCGTAAGCCACATTCCCCACCTGACTCAGTTTCCTCATATAAGGTAAATTAAATAATGTATGAAAGGTGTGGTTCTAAACTTTCGCCTCATATTAGAATCACCTGGCTAGTGTTTAAATGCCCAAAGCTCAGGCCACAGTGCAGACCTAGTATGGCTCGAGCATTATTTTTTAAAGTTCCCCAAATAATTACAATGTGTAGCCAAAGTTGAGAGCTACTGAAGTTCTTTCAAGGTATTTGAAAGATCATTTGATCTCAGATATTCTGACTTCAGTCATTTTCGAGTAATTGGGGCAGTTCTAATTAGTGAGTATTGGCCTGAAATAAAGTAGATCACTTGGTTCTGATATTTCTGCCAGTTGTGCACTATGAGTAGGGTAGAGTCACCCTAATAAGAAGAGAGTTTGGTATATGGTGGAAGAAACATTGAACTTGAGATTGAAAGACCAGACCTCGCGGGGCTGGATCCCAGGACCTGGGATCATGACCTGAGCCAAAGTCAGATGCTTAACCAACTGAGCCACGCAGGCAGCTCCCAGGATTTATTTATGCCCACCTCCCCCCCAGTTCCTTAATACGAAAAATTTCAAACATACAGAAAATTTGAAAGAATAATACAGTGATGATAGTTTGCTATGTTTGCATCATGTCTGTTTAGCTACCTATCTTTGCTGAATATTTTGAAAATTAGTTTCTACATAATCACAAATAACATTACCAACCCAGCTGAGCCACCCAGGCGCCCCACACCCAAGAATGTTTTTAAAAATGCCCTAATATCTTCTTTTACTTCACATTCAGTTTTTCCCACTGTCTAAAAAACATTTTATGGCTGTTTTCTTCAAAGCAGGTCTAAGTAACATTCATGCATTGCATTTGGTGGTTCTATCTCTGAAGTCTTTTAATTGAGAACTGTATCTTCCCCCTCTCTCTTCCTTTACGATTTTGGATTTTGAAGAGACCAGATCAGTTTTGTTGTAGCAAGTCCCACATTCTAGATCTGATTGGTTCTTCATGTAATGGAATTTGTTCTTGTTGCTCTTTCTCCTGAATTTCCTATAAAGGAAGAATTAGGTTTAAAGATGTGTTTAGACCTAGGTTAAGCATTTTGGGTAATAATACATTGTAGATGATGACTGGTACTTCAGGCATAAATAAAAGGTCTCACTCTAATTGTTACTGAATTGATCACCAGGTTAAGCTGGTGACTGTCATATCTTTCCATTGTAAAGGTACTTGATTTCCCTTTGCAATTAGGAAGTAATCTGTGGAATAATCCTTTAGCACCATGGGACTCTTCTGTTTCAGTTTTCACCAGATGATTTTTAGCACCCCTTGATCATCTTTGCCTGAATCACTTATTTCATTGGAGGTTGCACATGGTGATTTTAAAAATTCTTTCCTTCTGCATTTATTAACTAGCATTCTAATGTAAAGGAGAGCTTTCCCTCTCCACCAGGGATGAACCCTTCTTAAAAGAAGTAAATTGCTTGCTTCATTCTTTTTCTTTATCAGTCTTCAGAGTAAGGAGTTGATGTCATAGTTACCCCTAATGGTGACTTCTTGAGCAATTTTTTTTTTTACTCTCTGAGCTATTACTGTGTATTTATGGATTCTTATTTATTCATGATATTATAATGAATTTTAGTCATTATTCTTTCCAATACTTAAATTGTCTCAGATTTGCTGGTAGAAACCCCTTAAAACTGGCTCCTAGGTCTTTGTGACATGCTCCCCATTGGTCTGAGTGCTTCCTTGCCTTCTGATACAACATGATTTTTAAAAATTCACCTTGAAGATACAATTTTTATTTTTTTATATTTTTTTCTAGCTTATTTTTTTAAAGATTTTATTCATTTGTCAGAGAGAGAGAGAGAGAGAGAGAGCACAAGCAGCGGGGGAGGGGTAGAGGGAGAAACAGGCTCCCCACTGAGCAAGGAGCCCGATGTGGGACTCAATCCCAGGACCCTGGGATCATGACCTGAGCCGAAGGCAGATGCTTAACTGACTGAGCCACCCAGGCATCCCTAGAGTTTTTTGTTTTAAAACTAACATATAAAAAATATTTTTCTCCTCTTTTCTCGCCAAAAGTAGAGTACTATAGTCAATGTTTTACTCCTTGTTTTTTCTTCTCTCAACAATATATCTTGGAGATCATTCTGTATCAGTGCATAGAGAGCATTCTTATTCTTGCTGCATTTCCTTTTTATTACATGTACTATAATTTAATCAGATGGACATTTGGGTAATTTCCTATCTTACTATTGCAAACAGTGCTTTAGTGAATAACCTTGTAATATATGTCATCTAGTGTGGGAACAGGTGTACCCTGTAGGATCAGATCACTAACCAGAAGTGAGATTGTTGGGTTAATGGTATATATAATTATAATTTTGATAGAGAATACCTAATTGCTGATGTTAGACTACCACTAGCAATGAATGAGAGTGTCTGTTTTCCCATAACCTTGCCAAAAGAGTGCATTATTAAATTTTTGGATTTTTTGCTAATCTGATGAGTGAAAAATTTTTTTCTTATGTATGAAGTTGAATATTTTTTCATATGTTTAAAGTTCATTTGTATTTCCTTTTCTGTGAATTTTTATCATATTCTGTGTCCATTTTTGGACACAATACTTTGTCCAAATTACTTTTCTTTTTATTTTATATATCTATATATGCACACACACATATATGCACACACAAAAACACCTGTGTTTTTTCCTATAGTATGTTTATGTATGGGAGGTTTGCTCTTTCATCAATGATATGATTGCCAATATTTTTTCTTACTTTGTCATTTGTTGTTTGTTTTGGGGGGTTTTGTTTTGCTTTACTTATGGTGTTTTTTGCTTTGCAGAATTCTTTGATTTCTATTCAAATTTATCAGTTTTTTAAATGGCTTTGGATTTTGAGTCATAGTTAGAAATCCTTACCAACTCCAAGGTTATAAAGATTTCTTCTGTATTTTCTTCTAATACTTGTATGGTTTCATTTGTTACATTGAAGTTTTGTGTTCATTTGGAGTTCTCTTGATATGAGGTATAGCTCTAATTTTATTTTTTCCCTAGATGGCTACCTACTCCCATTTAGTGAAAAATCAATTTTTTTCTACCTTTATGAGATACTAAAATTCCGTATGCACTTTGTTTAGTTTGGGGGATTTTAGTCTTCCATTAGTTTCCCATTCTTTTATATGCCAGTACTACACAGTTTTAATTATTGGGGCATTATGTTTTGATATCTGGTAGGACTTATTCCTTTCACTACTTTTATTTTCAGAGGTTTTTTTTTTTTTTTTTACTCTTCTTGTTTCCATATGAACTTTAAAATCAGCTTGTCCATTTTAAAAAATAACAGCATTTTTTATTGGGATTATGAAATTCTAAATTAGGGAGAATTGCTGTTTAGGAGTCTTTTTATCTAAGAATTTGGTATATCACTCCATTTGTTCAAGTCTTTTTTATATTTGGATCCTTCATTAGTGTTTTAAAAATTTCATCTTGTAGTTCTGCATTTTCTTTTTAGTTTATTCCTAAATATTTTATCTTTTTGTTGCTGTTATAAATTAGATTTTTCCCCACCTACTGGTGATCAATTGCATATGTTATAAAAACTATTGTTTTCTGTGTATTTTGTACCATGCCTAAAGTATTACTGAATTTTCTTATTTTTCTTGGTTAATTTTCTAAGATGTTCAAGAATACAAATACAAATATTACCTATTAATAGTGATAGTTTTACACTCTTCTTCCCAATTTTTTACTATTATTAGTCTTGTTTTCATTTCACTGACTTTATACCTTTGGCACAGTGTTTAATAATACATAATGGATATCTGTCTTCTTCCCAACTTTTCCCCATTGAGCAAGCTGCTGACTTTAGGGCTAAAAAATATATTTTGCATGTTAAGGAAGTCCTTGTATAGTCCTATTTGATTTTTTTAAAAAGATTTATTTGTTTATTTTAGAGAGGGTGTGAGAGAGCCTGCATATGAGCTGGGGGAAGGGGCAGAGAGAGAGGGAGAAAGAATCCTCTAGCAGACTCCCTTCTGAGCATGGACCCAGACACAGGGCTCAGTCCCAGGACCCTGAGATCATGACCTGAGCCGAAATCAAGAGTTGGCCGCCCAACCAACTGAGCCACCCAGGTGCCCCATTTGATTTTTTTTTTTTAATCAAGAAGTGTTGAATTCTGTCAAATGACTTTTAATATCTGTGGAGATGATCATATGCCTTTTTCTCTTAGTTTCCTCATAGTGATCCTTCCTTGCATTCCTAGACCAAACACCACTTAATTATGATGCATTATTCTTCTTCTAATGTACTGTTGTAGTCTATTTAAAGTTTGATTTAGAATCTTGCATCAACATAAGAGAGATTGATCTATAGCTTTCTGCATGCAGTTTGTATCAGTTTTTTGTTTTTTAAAGATTTTATTTATTTGAGAGAGAGAGGGTGCATGAGCAGGAAGGAGAGGGAGAAGCAGGCTCCCTGTGAGCAGGGAACCTGACGTGGGGCTCAATCCCCGGACCCTGGGATCACAACCTGAGCCAAAGGCAGACACTTAACCAACTGAGCCACCCAGGCGCCCCTGTATCAGCTTTTGATACTTATCTTATATTTGCTTCATAAAAATATTTAGGAAGTTTTCTTTCTTTTTATATGTTCTGGAATAGTTTCAGATCACTAGACTTACCTGCTCTTTAAAGAGTTAATGTTTCAATTAAATATGTGTGGTGCTTTTGGGGGGCATTATCATATTTACATAGATAAATGTGAGCAAAAGCTTGAAGAAAATAGTCTCTATGGTCCTTTTAATTTCCTTTGTTTCTGTGGCTACTTTCTTCTTTCTTTTTTTTTTTTAAGATTTTATTTATTTATTTGACAGAGAGAAACAGCGAGAGAGGGAACACAAGCAGGGGGAGTGGGAGAGGGAGAAGCAGGCTTCCCCGCTGAGCAGAGAGCCCGATGATGTGAGGCTCAATCACAGGACCCCGGGATTATGACCTGAGCTGAAGGCAGATGCCTAACGACTGAGCCACCCAGGCGCCCCTACTTATTTCTTATCTTACATATTTGGACTTGTCCCTTTTTACTTACTAGATTAGCTAGTGGTTTAACTATTTTATTATTTTCCCCCAATGTACCAATTTTTCAATTTATTTATTCTGCTGTTTTTCTATTTTCTAATTTCTACTTTTATCTGTGTTAATTCCTTCATTTTGATTTCTTTCAGTTCACCTTACTGGTTTTTCCCTGACTTTCTGAGTCAGATGTAGAGTCAGATTTCTTTCTTTCTTGTTTTTTCTTCCTTTTCCCTGATGTAGGTATTTATGGCTGTGAATTTTCTTCTTTACTGGTTCAGCTATATTCTTTAGGTTCTAATATATGTAATATTTTCCTTATTTTGGCATTTTCTAGAAATTTTGCAATATTGATTTCATTTTTAAACAAAGTCCAAGGGTTTTGTTGTTGTTTTAAGGTTTGAAAAGGCCTTCGTTTCTTGATTTTATTTTAAGTGTATAATTTCATTAAGTGCATTTTCATCACAATATTATCCCACTGTTACTTTTTGGATTTATCAAGGTTTTTTTTTAAATTCTAGTATAGTTAACATACAGTGTTATATTTGTTTCGGTGTACAGTGTAATGGTTCAGCAATTCCATATATTACTCAGTGCTCATCAAAATAAGTGTACTCTTAATCCCCTTCACTATAGAGATTTTCTTTATGGCCTTTCTTAAGGTCAGTTTTTGTTAATGTTCCATGGAGACTTAAAAAGATGGCTTTTTCTTAAAATAAAAATTAAGGCATAGTTTTTTCTCTGATTAATACCTAGTACATATATCCATCTAAAATTTTGAGATTATAAAATCAATAGTTGGCGATAATGAAAAACCATAACAGCCAAGTTGAAGATGTTGTAGACTGATATTATCTTAAGTGAGAATTTTTTCTGAAGCATGAGAAAATTAGGCACTTTCCATGCAAAATTTCTACGTGTACCATAAAGAATACTTAGAAAAACTGAAAATTTGAAAAGTAAAATGTATAGATATTATATATAAAATCAGAAAGAAACCTAAATCTATACTTCATGCTTAAAGTTTAAAATGAATTTTGAAATTATGTTAGAACAAGTGGGTCTTATTTTTTTTTTAAGATTTTATTTATTTATTTGAGAAAGAGAGAATGAGAGACAGCATGAGAGGGATGAGGGTCAGAGGGAGAAGCAGACTCCCTGCTGAGCAGGGAGCCCAATGCGGGACTCAATCCTGGGACTCCAGGATCATGACCTGAGCCGAAGGCAGTCACTTAACCAACTGAGCCACCCAGGCGCCCAGAACAAGTGGGTCTTACTAAATACAAAGTATTTTGGTTTTGGCTCCAAGTATCTGCAAAACAGTGTGGCATGATGCTATCAATTTATTTTAATTTGACCCCAATAAAAATGGAGGTAAAGTGAGGAGGGCTCTAAGGCTTAGGGTCCCAGTTTCATAATTCTTAAGCTGGTATATGTCCCTGAGTTTTGCTTCCATACTCTTTGAAATGCTTGTTGAATAGTGGTTTAATCTCAAAAAAAAGATATATTTTGTAGACTTAATGAAAACTCTGTCTCAATAGCCTCTGAAGATGTCTAAGTTGACTTGATAACTTGTGATATTTGCTTTGACTTCTGTTAAAAGATGTCACTTTTGTAGTTTCTAATTTCTATATAATGCTGAAACTTTATTTTCTCTCTTTCATTCTTTTTTAGAATTTTTATTGGCTGCTGCCTTGAAATACCAGCCCTAAAAATGCCAACTTGTTTGGACTTAGAAGATGACCTGGATAAATGATAAAAATTAAAGACATTTTGGTGAGTGGTATCTTACATGAAAGAGTGGTTAAGGCTCAGCTTAATTCCACACAACAGAATGACTCTACCAAAGTTACACAGCAAATAAAAAAGTCTTTCCTTCATCGTCTGGCATTTTATCAAAGAGGAAATGGTCCTTCAGCCAGTTAGTGGGAGGCATCAGCATGTTTAATGAAGCCCAAAATTCACTTAAGTTTGAATGCCTTCTGTTCCTCTGGGGTGGAGACCTTGATCTCTTTTTCTTTCTCTTAGCCCACAGACCTCTCAGGAGGCACATTGTAATTTTTTTTTTTAAGATTTCTTTATTTATTTGAGAGAGCGAGAGAGAGAAAGAGAGCGCACGAGTGGGCGGGGCAGAGGGAGAGGGAGAGAGACTCTCAAGCAGACTTCACACTGAGCAAGGAGCCTGATACAGGGCTCAATTTCATGACCCTGAGATCATGACCTGAGGCAAAATCAAGAGTCAGACACAACTGACGGAGCCACCCAGGCATCCTGGCACATCATAACATTTTTTTTTTAAAGATTTTTTTTATTTATCTGACAGAGAGAGAGACAAGAGAGGGAACACAGGCAGGGGGAGTGGGAGAGGGAGAAGCAGGCTTCCCACTGAGCAGGGAGCCCAGTGTGGGACTCATCCCAGGACCCTGGGACCATGACCCGAGCCAAAAGCAGATGCTTAACTACTGAGCCACCCAGGCCCCGCATCATAACATTTAAATGCATTTTAAATACCTAGTTTCCTCCAGTGTTATACCAAACCCAGCATAGTTCACCCAGACCTAGCGTTGGACTAGTCAATTAGGTGAGTCATAGAAATTGAAAACTGATGGCTGAGCCTTATGCCTCTATAGCATGTTTCATTTAGCCTGCAGAATATTTTCCAAAAATTTAAAACTATTTTAAAACCTGGAGATTTCGCTGAATATATGGATTTTAGTCTTTTCTTAAAATTCAGAACATCTACTAGTGCTGGGCCTGCACAATCCTTCCCATCCTTCCAAAAAGAAAGTAATAAGCTGAAGCAGAGTAGTGGCTACTTAATATAGGTGGGTGTGTGAGTTTTCTGTTGCCCAAATCATTCATACAGTATGTGCAAATGCATTTAATATCCAGTGTTCTTCTCTTATTTTTTTCTGCCTGACCCCTGTATGTGAGTTTGTGATTTCTGATGTAGATCGTAGGGTCTTGTCTTTTGTTCACATGGCAGCCAGGTTGATAATCTGAATGGCCTGTGACAGTCTTTTCTCATCATTCAGCTACCTGCACCAGTCCTTTCTCTTCAGATTTAAATGTAAATCTGGTGCATATTAGCTGGTTATACGTATAATATATATGATATATAAATTTATATACTTAACAAGTAATATAAATTTAAACATTTACAAATATATATGTTTAAATATATTTATTTATTTTTAATCCTGTGATTTGGAAGATGTTCATAAGTAAGCTTCTAAGCCTTCCTGATGTCTGATGGAGTTTTACCTTGGAGCAGTACTATGTTGCTGGTATGCTTGCTTTTCTCTTTTCTTTCTTTCTTTTTTTTTTAATTTTTATTATGAACAGTTTCAAACATTTTAGAAAATTATACTACAAACGAAAATATAATGAACACCTATATACCCATCACCTATGTTTAACCTTTATTAACCTTTTGCCACATTTGCTTAATCTATTTTTCCCTCAATTTTATTTTTTTAAAGATTTTACTTACTTGAGAGAGAAAGTAAGAGAGTGAGAGAGCAGGAAAAGGAGCAGAGGGAGAGGGACAAGCAGACTCCCTGCTGAGCACAGAGCCTGACATGGGGCTCAATCCCAGACCCTGAGATCATGATCTGAGCCAAAGTCAGACACGTAACCAATGGAGCCACCCAAGACCCCTCCCTCAATTTTAAAGTAAATTATAAGCATCATGACATTTTACCCGAGTGCTTCAATATGCATCTCTTAAACAGTAAGAATATTGTCCATAACACCATTATTATCACACCTAACAAAACTAGCAGTAATTCCCCAGGGTACCTGGGTGGCTCCGTAAGTTAAGTGTCTGAGTCTTGATTTCAGCTCAGATCATGATCTCAGGTTGTGAGATCAAGCCCTGCGTCAGGCTCTGTGCTCAGCAGAGAGTCTGCTTGAGGTTCTTTCTCTCTCCCTTTCCTTTTGCCTTTCCCCCTGCTCTCTCTCTCTCAATAAAATAAATGAATGAATAAATCTTTTTTAAAAATTAGCAGTAATTCCCTAATTCTCCTAAAAATGTGCTTTACATCTTTTTTTTCAAACCAAGACAATAAAGGACCATACACTGCATTTGATTTTTAAGTCTTTTAAATCTCTTTTAACATAGAATAGTTTCACCCACCTTTTTCTTTCATGACCACTGACTTAACTGAAGAGGCCAAGCCAGTTATGCACTAGAAATCTACCCTCTAGATTTGTCTGAATATTTCCTCATTGTGTTATTTAAGTTATTCCTCTATCTCCTGTACAAAGACTTGTTAGATTCAGTTTAAACATTTTTGGCAGGAATGTTTCATAGGTAATACTGTGCAGTTTGGTCATTGTGTTTGGGTGATGACAGCCAGAGCCTCCCACTGTGAAGTTAGGTTTCCGTTTGCCAAACAGCAAATCTCTGGCCTGATACTTTAACATCATGTGAATGAATATCCAGTTAGTTCTCTGTCAATTTTTCACATGTTGTTTTGTTCTTATTAATGATCCTTTTCTGAATTACTTTATTAGGATCACAAAATTGGGATTTTTCTAATGATACTTTTTACATTTAAGTTGGCATTCTTCTATAAAAAAAGAGCTTTCCTTTATCCACTGGAGCTGTTTGGCTATCCTGAAATATTACCCTGAAATGATTTAGTTTGGAAATCTACTTCATTCTGCCTTGGAAAGATAGAATAAAAAATATGCTTGCTTTTTAAATTTCTCCTGGATATCACATTTATTCTTAGGTTCTTTATAAAAGATTAAAAGAACTCCAATTAGAAGTGAAACCAGTAGATAATCTGGAAATTTATTATGTGGTGAGTGAGCAAATTCACTGGTGGTTAATCTTAACAAACCCAAAGAGGTAGCACATGGCTCTCTTATAAGTGAGCAAATGAGTTTCAAGCTAGTCAGCTATAATCTGTTGTCTGTCTCCAAGAGCAGGGCCCTGAACTGCATTTCACTTGAAGGTTGGTTAATTATTTTGATTATAAATCTTTTGTTAAAGACTAGATTTTAAGTGGACAGTATGTCAATGAATATGTAGTCTGGAAGAAGCTTCTTTAAAAAGTTTTTGGAGGGGAGGCCAGCAATTTTTTTCACACTGACTTTTCTTTGTTTTTTTGTTTTTGTGTTTTTTTAAGATTTTATTTATTTATTTGACAGAGAGAGACATAGCGAGAGCAGGAACACAAGCAGGGGGAGTGGGAGAGGGAGAAGCAGGCTTCCTGTGGAGCAGGGAGCCCAATGTGGGGCTCAATCCCAGGATCCTGGGATCATGACCTGAGCCGAAGGCAGACGCTTAACGACTGAGCCACCCAGGCGCCCCGTTTCTTTGTTTTTTAAGCATCTGTGTTGTGCCCATAGTGCCTTTAAACTGTTAAGTTTCTGAATTTGGATTAGCTGATTTGTTGTGTCTGCCACTAAATGGTTTTCCAAATCCAGATTTGCCAGACTTCATGGCATGACCAGTGACCTCTTTGGAAGACTATCAAAATCCATGGGTTTTAGTTGGTCTCCTTCTTTCCAGTTAAAGATTCTTTTGGAAACATATCTTAAATTTGAAATCCTCTTCTTGTAGTCATTCCAACTGTGGAATAGCTACTGTATGGCTCCAGTATTTCAGACAGTCTCAGCAGTCTGTTTCCTCATGAGCAGCAGCTTCTAAGCCCTAAAATCTTTTTTATTCTTGTTTATTTACCTCGAAAGTTCTTTAAAATCTGTAAAGTACAGATGGCAGTTGACTAAAGGCATTGGTATTTATAAGGGATTTTCTGAATGCTATTGTTTCTTAACCACCCAAATCACACTATTCCTTTGTAATAGTCACAGTACTAGAAAAGGGTATAATTGCAAAACTGTAAGGTGCTCTGCTCAGATGTAAAAGGGTTTGGCTTTTTTTTTTTCATATTTACTTAAAACAGGAGTTTTCCCCTAAGATTTTAGCTTAAATTGGTTTTGGGAAAGTGTTTGCTCCTAAGAAGTTTAAGTGACTATTTAAAAAAGAAAAAGAAGAAAGTTAAACAGTTTTTAAAAGTTGATACATTTTGGGGCGCCTGGGTGGCTCAGTCGTTAAGCGTCTGCCTTCGGCTCAGGTCATGATCCCAGGGTCCTGGGATCGAGCCCCACATGGGGCTCCCTGCTCAGCGGGAAGCCTGCTTCTCCCTCTCCCACTCCCCCTGCTTGTGTTCCCTCTCTTGCTGTGTCTCTGTCAAATAAATAAATAAAATCTTTAAAAAAAAAAAAGTTGATACATTTTTTTCCATTTGTACTGGTAATAAAACCTATTAGAGCATATTTAGTTTTGCATGTCCCCAATGACTTCTAGCATATTTGGAAAGTAGGAAAAGAAAATTTACCAGTGATCTTACCAACCTAGCACAATCACTGTTTGCATTTTAGTGGATTTCTTTTCAGCCATTTTCTTGCCATTAAAAAATCCATCTTTAAAAAACACATAGTTGTAATTATAGTTTATGTAAGAAATGTTTTTAAATTAGAAGAGTTGTGTGGTGTTCTTATGTTTCCATATCATCCTCACTTAACAGAGATGCTAAAAAATGAATGTTCACTTACTTTTGGGTTAAGAATGTGATCTTCAGTCCCAAAGCTAATGGAGAAAATGGCCACATGGTGTGATCTTTAGTACAGGTACTCTTTGGTAGACAACGTAACTGAAAATAGCAGGTAATGTGACTTCTCTAGATCTAAAAGTTAGAAAGTAATTTAGTTCTGTCCTGGACACAGTTCTTTCCCTCCGTAAACATGTGTTAACCACTTATTTTCCTTTCCTGAAAGTATTTAAAAATGTTTTTGTTTGTTTTGTTCCTGAATTATTATTTTTAGTCATATCACTATTAATAACCCTTTAAAAGTTATTTTAAAGGGTCCTTAAGACTTGAGGATTTTAGGTAGTCCTCTGGATGTTTTTAGTTGGGTCAAGTTGTGCTTTTCAGATTAGAGAAAGAGAATGGCTCTAAAACATTGGCTCCTCTGAAACTTTTGTCGGAACAGGAATAAGGGGAGTCTTGGGGAGCCCCTTGCTCTCTGGGCTCAAAGGCTTATATAAATTAATTCTCAAAATATAACTTGTTTTATTTTTTTGTGATCTCTAGTTCCCTCCTCCCCATTGTATAGGCTTACCAAATGGTAGCCTATGACATAATAGACATAAACATTATAATAAAAGGAACTTTATTAAAAACTGGTAAATTTTTATATCAGGTATTTTTTTAAGATTATTTATTTATTTATTTATTTTTGAGAGAGAGAGAGAGAGAGAGAGCAAGCACAAGCAGGGGGTGGGGGCAGAGGGAGAAGCAGACTCCCCGTTGAGCAGGGAGCCTCATGTGGGACATGATCTGAGGATTTTGGGATCATGACTTGAGCCGAAGGCAGACACCTAACCAACTAAGCCACCCAGGCACCCTATTTCAAATATTTTTAAGAGTTAATTATTACAGAATATCTTAATTAGTTTATCCTCTCTGTAATTTCTTAATTTTTATAGTGTGCCTCTTATTACTTGGCAAATAAATTACAGTTTTCACAGAACAGTGGATTATACATTGTTGATTATATAATTATGCATTGTAATGCCCTTTTTCTATCTTCTTTTTTCAAAGGTTTTCTTATTCTCCATTTGGCATATGCTACTGGAATAATATTCACCATGGTTTTGGATGACCTTCCAAACTTAGAAGACATCTATACTTCCTTGTGTTCATCAACAATGGAAGACTCAGAGATGGATTTTGATTCTGGACTAGAAGATGATGACACAAAAAGTGATAGTATTTTGGAGGATTCCACAATCTTTGTGGCCTTCAAAGGAAATATAGATGATAAAGACTTCAAATGGAAATTGGACACAATATTGGAGAATGTGCCCAATTTATTACACATGGGTAATTTGCTTTAATTATTTTCTTCTTGTTACTCTTTTTTAAAAATGTTTGCTTTTCTGTGATTATCCTGAGTTTCACAAAGTAAAACTGCTATACTGGATTGAAAGGCTGATTTTAAGTGCAGGATTTTAAGTGACATATAACATATTTCAGATATACAACATACCATTCCATCAATAAATCCAGTTAACATCTGTCACCGTACATAGTTACAATTTTGTTTTCTTGTGATGAGAACTTTTAAGATATACTCTCTTAGCAATTTACAAATATGGAATAAAGTATTATTAATCAGTCACTATGCTGTACATTATATCCCTGCGACACTAACAGGAACTTTGTACCTTTTGACCCCCTTCACCCATTTCACCCACTCCTCTCACACCCCCCAATCTCTATCAACCACCAGTCTGTTCCCTGTATCTATGAGCTTGGTGTTTTTGTTCTTGTTTTGTTTTGTTTTTAAGATTCCACATGTCAGTGAGATCATACTGTATTTGTCTTTCCTTATTTCACTTAGCATAATGCCCTGAGGGTCCATCCATGTTTGTTTTAAATGGCAAGATTCTTATTTATGGCTGAATAATATTCTATTTTCTATGTCTATACCACATTTTCTTTGTTTATTCATCCATCCACAGACACTTAAGTTGTTTCCATATCTTTGCTTTTATAAATAATGCTGCAGTGAACATGGGGGTGCAGATGTCTTATTGAGTTACTGTTTTTGTTTTCTTCAGATAAATATTCAGAAGTAGAATTGCCGGCTCATGTGATAGTTTTATTTTTAATTTTTTGAGGAACCTTCATACTATTTTCCACAGTGGCAGCAACAGTTTACATTGTCACCAACAACACACGAGGGTTCCTCTTTTCATCCTCACCAACGCTTGTTTTTTGTTTGTTTGTTTGTCAGTAATAGCCATTCTAATAGATATGAGGTGATATCTCATTGTGGTTTTGATTTGCATATCCCTGATGATTAGTGATGTTGATCACCTTCCCTGTACCTGTTGGTCATCTGTATGTATTCTTTGGAAAAAAGTCTATTCAGATCTGCCCATTTTTTAATTGGATTGTTTGGATTTTTGCTATCAAGTTGCCTGATTTCTTTAAATATTTTGGATATTAATTCCTTATCACATACATGATTTGCAGATATTTTCTCCCATTCATTAGGTTGCCTTTTCATTTTGTGAATGGTTTCCTTTGCTCTGAGGAAGCTTTTTAGTTTGATCTGGTTCCAGTTGTTAGTTTTTGTTTTTGTTTCCTTTGCTTTTTTGTGTCCCATTGAAAAAAATTGCCAAGGCCAATGTCAAGGAGCTTACCACCTATGTTTTCTTCTAGTTTTATGGTTTCAGGTCTTACATCAAGTCTTTAATCCATTTTGAGTTAACTTTTGTGTATGGTATAAGATAGTGATCCAGTTTCATTCCTTTGCAAGTGGCTGTCAAGTGGCTGTCTAGTTTTCCCAGTAACACTTATTAAAGAGACTGTCCTCTCCCTATTGTGTATTCTTGGCTCCTTTGTCGTAAATTAATTGATCATATATGTGTGGGTTTATTTCTGGGCTCTCTATTTTGTTCTGTTGATCTGTGTGTGTCTTTATGCCAATATCATACTGTTTTGATTACTATAACTTTTTTTTTTTTAAGATTTTATTTATTAGAGAGAGAGACAGCGAGAGAGGGAACACAGCAGAGGGGGTGGGCAAGGGAGAAGCAGGCTTCCCGATGAGCAGGGAGAATGCTGCGGGGCTCCATCTCAGGACCCTGGGATCATGACCTGAGTCGAAAGCAGACACTTAACGACTGAGCCACCCAAGTGCCCCTGATTACTGTAACTTTGTAATACAGCTTGAAGTCAGAGAGCTAGAATTTTTTTTTATAGAAATGCTGTTATGTTTCTTTTAACTACATGGAGAAACTGGACATGATAAGGTATTGCTTAACATAGTTATCTGCTCTAGTGGATAGGAGTTAATTCTTAAGACTCATATTTATTGTTTTTAACTCTGTGATCTTCAGTTTTCTTTCCTTCCTTTAATACTGGATCTTGAAGGTCCCTTAAAGCTTAGAAAGATCTTTTACTTTGTGGTTCTACTTAAAATGTATGTGAAATGTGTTTTCTTAAATTTTAGATCAGAGGTTACCAACTGGCAGCCTGTTGGATCCAGCCTGCTACCATATGTTACGGCTCTACTTTAGTTTTGTTTGTGTTTTTTTTTAATGTTTGAATTTCATTGCCGATGCTTTTAAAATTGAAATATTTTACAAACAAATCCAGACTTGACGTTGGATTTAGCTCTAAAAATGGAAAGATCTGGGGCACCTGGGTGGCTCAATTGTTAAGCGTCTGCCTTCAGCTCAGGTCATGGTGATCAAGCCCCACATTGGGCTCCCTCCTCGGCGAGAAGCCTGCTTCTCCCTCTCCCACTCCTTTTGTGTTCCCTTTCTAGCTGTGTCTCTCTCTGTCAAATAAATAAATAAAATCTTTTAAAAAATTAAAATAAAAATGGGAAGATCTGATGACATTAAACTCTCTTTCCCTGATAGTGCTGAGGAGCAGCTGCTATTTAGGGCAGGCCCTCATCTCACAGCGCTCCCCTCTGGCCTTTTCATGCATTTAGATTACCTGTCTGGGACTTGTGGGCATTTGTGTTTTTGAACCTTGGTTTAGATGGTGTCAGATAGTGATCCAGTTTCTAGATCCAGGATCTAAACCTGATCCAAGTTTAGATGTTCTGCATCATTTCTGGTTAGCACAGTTACCTACTCTCATCAGACATAGTACAAAGCCTAGGTTGTATCCTTTTCTTTTTTAAAAAAAAGATTTATTTATTTTGTGAGAGAGAGAGCACAGAGGGTGAGGGAGAGGAAGAGAGAATTTCAAGCATATATCATATTACACAGGGACAAGAGTGTCTAATGAGCATGAAATTGTTCATTGCTCTTAATTACCCACATTTTTTCCTGGTTTAAATTGCTTAATCAGGGGCTCTTGGCTGGCTCAGTTGGTAGAGCTTATGACTCTTGATCTCTGGGTTGTGAGTTCAAGCCCCACCGTGGGGTTTTAATTTTACACTAAAAAATAAAATAAAATATAGATAGATTATTTATGGCTTTCAAATAAATTACCAAACCCAGATTTATGATGTTATCACCATATATAAGATTGTATTCTTGGTCCAAAAGTATTTTAAGTCAAATCTTCTCAAGTATGATGGAAGTTAAAAAACTTTTGATAAAATATAACCATGTTATAGACAAGGATTTTTTTTGTAACCGTATCACGAATAGATAATACCATAAGCAAATTTGATGTTTGTCTAGACTTTGTATAAGATTCTAGTACTCTTTAGTTTGGCAAGAAGCCCTATAGCATCTGTACTCCCTGGAACTAAGTTCCCTAGCTTCCTGTGTTTTGCTATTTGGAGATATAAGTGTTATGGAAAGGAAATTGACCTGAGAATCAGGGGTGGATGTTAATGCCATCCATCTCTGATGCTGCTAGGTAACCACAGGATTCTAGGCAGATCACTTAGCCTAGCTTGGCCTCAAGTTTCCTCACCTGGTAAATAGACTCGAACTAAATATTGCCTAATCTTTCTAAATTTCTGTGATTGTATTATTTCACTGCTTTTAGCAAGTAGTCTCTCTTTTCAACATTAGAACAAGTGAACTCCATGTTTGGATAAGTTCGCTTTCAATGTCAACCAATTTCATAGTGGTTTTGGAGCTGGAAGGGACTTTAGACAATATGTAGGCACTTTCCTCTATCTGTAGATATATCGGATTTTGACAACACATACGCCTGTGTGACCCATTTTCTTTATATTGAAATGTATAACTGAATAGAGGATACCAAAGACTTAATTTAGCCAAGTTCCTAACAAGAGGGAAAATTATTTTGTCTTGGGTTGTTGAAAAAAATCGTTGTTTTTATCAGCTAACTGGGCCTGGGATTTATTTTCTATCTGTAAAACACAATTACAAGCAACTTTAACCTCCTCAGTTAACTTTTGTATCTTCTTTTAAAAACAGGTCCTGAAGTTTGCATTGACTTTTCAGACTTGCTGAAATGAATGTTTTCATATCCTAACTGAAGCTTCATTGTCAAATTATACTGTTTTTCCCTTCACTGTGCTTCAGTGAAAATTATACTCTTATTTAAAGCAGGAAAAAAATTTTAAATCAAAGATAAAAAAGACTTAAACCCTCCTTAAATTAAGCATTTATAGGACATTAGAAGAAACGATTTCTCCCTGTCTTTATATCTTGCACAGAGATACTTGTTAATATTTAAAAATGAGTATAAACCAGCATAATCTGCATCCCATATTTTTATAGAATTTCACTGAAATTTGAGACTTAAATGTTCTCATGATGCCAGTTCACATACATTGAACTAAGTTCAAAAGTAGACCTTAGTCTATTCATTTAAACTTCTCTCTCTCTTCTCTCTTATAGTCCTCCATCTTACTGCTTTCCATGTATTCAGTGCATGTATCAGGTCCTTTGCTAGGTTTTTGGTATATATTTTCTCATTTAGTACTCACAATCTCATGAAGTAGATTTTTCACGGTTTTAAAGAAGAGAAGGGTGGGGCGCCTGGGTGGCTCAGTTGGTTAAGCGACTGCCTTCGGCTCAGGTCATGATCCTGGAGTCCCAGGATCGAGTCCCACATCGGGCTCCCTGCTCAGCAGGGAGTCTGCTTCTCCCTCTGACCCTCTTCCCTCTCGTGCTTTCTATCTCTCATTCTCTTTCTCTCAAATAAGTAAATAAAATCTTTAAAAAAAATATAAAGAAGAGAAGAGTTAGTTTCAAAAAGGTTAAATAGGGGTGTCTGGATGGCTCAGTCGTTGAGCGTCTGCCTTTGGCTCAGGTCATGATCTCAGGGTCCTGGGATTGAGCTCCGCATCAGGCCCCCTGCTTAGTGGGAGGCCTGCTTCTCCCTCTCCCTCTCCCCCTGCTTGTGTTCCCTCTCTTGCTGTGTGTCTCTCTGTCAAATAAATAAAATCCAAAAAAAAAAAAAAGGTTAAATAATCTGGTCATGGCCACTCAGGTGCTAAGTGGTAAAGCTGGGATTAGATTTGAAGTCTAGCTAATGCCAAAGACTAAGCTGTCACAGCTATTCCAAGTCAATGCTCTGTCTTGTTCTTTTGTTTTTGGTTTGTTTGTCCCATGTCTTCTGGTGGCTAAAAGATTACTAATATTATTCGCTTTCTTTCACGACCAAGAATCCAGCAAGCTAAAGGTACAGAAGGTGGAGCCCTGGAACAGTGTGCGTGTGACATTCAACATCCCCCGGGAAGCAGCGGAGCGGCTACGGATCCTGGCTCAGAGCAACAACCAACAGCTTCGGGATCTGGGGATTCTCTCCGTTCAGATTGAAGGTGCCCATCTAGACCCAAATCATAACAACAGTAGAACGTAGCATGATTTTCTGTGCTGCTTTGTCTGTTCCTCTCATGTTTCAGAATGCCAAGTAACTCATGTAACCTGCACCTCACATTGCAGCACCTTAGGATAAAGAGGAATTGAGGCTTCGTCTGGGTCCTGATGCTTCAGCATCCACAGTCTCAGACTCTGTTCCCTTGGCTGATTTTGTCAGTCTGTCAGATTGAGATTTTACTGGCACCCTGACCAGAAACTGATTTGTCTTTTAAAGAATATCTAATTTGATTAGCTTCCTTCTACCAAATAAGCTTTAGTATTTATTTCTTTATTCATCTAACAGAGATTAGGAGGCCTTGAATGGTCCTTTTTGTAGCAGTATTCATTTTTCAAATATTTTGCCAGAGTGGTCTTTTCAAAATGAAAATATGCTACACATGTGCGCGTGCACACACAGCCTAAAACCCCTGCTCTGGCTTGCTGTCGTTCACAGAATAAGGACTAAACTTCTTACCATGACCTCATGACCTTGTGTGATCTGACCTCTACCTTTCTCATCCAGTCTTAACTCATACACCTCTCCTCTTTGCTGTTTGTTCATGCCTCTCCAGCTTTGTTCTGGCTCCTTGAATTTGCATTTCTTCCTCCTGCCAAGGGCCCTTTGCACTTTTGTTTTCTCTATATGGAATGTTGTCCCTTACCATTCCCCCTTCCCTTAGTTAATACCTACTCAGCCTTCGAGTATCAGCTTAAATCTTCTTGAGGGTATAGTTTCTGAACTCCTTGATGAAGTCAGTGTCCTTTATGTGCTCTCACAAAAGTCTTTTTTTTCCCTCCTTACATCATTTATGTAATGCTTTCATTAGAGCAATTATTTGACTACTACTTAATTCTCCCCTAGAATGCAAACTCCAACAGGGCAGAGACCATGTCTGGTTTTGCTCACTGTTGTGTTCTGCTTGCCTGGAACATGTTAGGTTCCTTAGTAAACATATGTTGAATGAAAACAAGGGAAGCACACACATAATAGCACCACTTTGCTTTAGCACTTGGCATACAACGATAAGTATAATATGGTCCTTGCTGTTATGAACTCAAAAGAAGCTCCTGACCTTGGTGAGGGAGACAAACCTGTGAGAGATCTAAGTACCAGGTATGGGGGAGCATAGAGGAGGTTAGAAAGGATTATATGTATTTTGAAAAATGGGGTAAATCCCATCATTTGATAAACAAGGGAATAGTGGTTTAAACAACAGTCTATCATGAAAAATGTTGGATTATCTAAAAGGATCCAGAAAAGTAAAATTAATTCACAGCAATCTATAGGATATAGGATGAACTTAGGAAAACAATTTTTGGCTACAATAAAACTATATAGGCTGTTTATATTTTATGTTTTTTTTTTTTAAGAATTTATTTATTGGGACACCTGGGTGGCTCAGTCGTTAATCGTCTGCCTTTGGCTCGGGTCGTGATCCCCGGGTCCTGGGATCGAGCCCTGCATCGGGCTCCCTGCTCACCAGGAAGCCTGCTTCTCCCTCTCCCACTCTCAGTGCTTGTGTTCCCTCTCTCACTGTGTCTCTCTCTGTCAAATAAATACATAAAATCTTTAAAAAAAATTTGTATTTATTTAGGGGCGCCTGGGTGACTCAGTCGGTTAAGCGTCTGCCTTCAGCTCAGGTCATAGTCCCAGGGTCCTGGGATCAACCCCCATATCGGGCTCCTTATGCAGTGGGAGCCTGCTTTTCCTTCCTTCTGCCTGCCACTCCTCCTGCTTGTGCTTCTGTGCTCTCTCTCTCTCTGTCAAGTAAATAAAATCTTTAAAAAAAAAAAAATTTATTTGAGAGAGAGAGTGAGTGAGAGAGAGAGAGAGCACAGGTGGGGTGTTGGGGGGATAGGAGAGGCAGAGGGAGAAGCAGACTCCCTGCTGAGCAGAGAGCCCGATGCGGGGCTCAGTCCCAGGACCCTGGGATCATGACCTGAGCTGAAGGCAGACACTTAACCGACTGAGCCACCCAGGCGCCCCAAAACTCTAAATGTTTTATAGTCTCTGTTACCTATTTACGTGAGTTAAAAGGGCTTTGGAACTTTATGTGGTCGTGTTTTCTACTGGAGAAAGGAAACACCAGTTTCTTCTTTTAATCAGACCTATTTCCTGTAAGTTCTCTTTAAAAGGATATGGTGCTGGCCTTTATTATAGCCATAAATTAAAGCATAGGTACCATCAAGGAAGTAAAATAGGTAACATATATTTTAAGAAATTATGAAATTCACTTACGGCAATGATTATCCCATTACAGAAGAGAGTTCTTTATTCTTTAACTTTTAGGATATACATGTGTATCCCAGGTGATCTCCTTTTCTCTCTCCACACTCCCTCAGAATTTAGGCAGGATTGAAAGTGGCGGCAGCAGCTTTGCCTTTGTGAAACTGGTAGCTAGCTTATGTCTTAGTGCATCGTGAGAGGAGGTGTTGCTACCGCCATGGTGTCCGCTGCAGGGGTGCAGGGAGAGGTGGTTCCCCGACAGCCTGTTTTCCATTGAAGAATACTCTCTGTACCCTTCCTTTCTCGAGTTTGGGCCAGGAAGTTGGGAAGACATCTTTTTTAAGGACATTTTGTGACCCCTCTATTCATTCATGGTGATTTAAAGCAGAGTCTGCAAACTCTTTCTGTAAAGGGCCAGAGAATAAATTTTTTTTGGCTTTGTGGGCCCTCAGATCTCTGTCACAACAATTCCAGTCTGGTTGTAGTGCAAAACAGCCATAAGCGTATGTAAGTGAATAAACATGGATGTGTTCCACTAACACTTTATTTAATTATACAGGCAGCAGGCTAGATTGGGTCCATAGGCCGAGGTTTGCCGACCCCTAATCAGCAAGTTTGGGACCCTGTAGTGTTTTTCCCTTGTGTTTCTTTGATACCAATTAGCTTATATGCAGTTGGCAAATAGGTGAATGATAACACTATAATGTGGAAATTGTGTGTGTTCATATAAAGAAGGCAAGGGAAGCTGGAATAGTGGGAACAGAAGGATGATTACAAGAAAAAAGAAGACAAACTTAGCTGCTGCATAGGTGGCAGTCCTTTCAGCTCTATATCCAGATAATTAAGAATCAGAATTTATATTCAGATACCTTTCCTCAGAGATGCACCCCCAGACTAGCATGGCTCTTGGCTTGTGACAAGTTTCACTTCCTCCTGTGCCTGCTTTAGTGGCAGCCTCACTGGCTCAGAGCTCTTTGGCCTCTGCATTATTTCAGCACCTGTAACCAGGCATTTCCACTGGAAATGTTTTTGGATATGTTGCCTCCACCAGTTACTGTTTTTACTAGAACTCTAGTTACAAAGCCACATAGGTTGGTCCCAGCAACACCGTTTTTCCCATAAAATCTGTTATTTTCAGTGTGAGATTTTACAGAATGTGGGATTTTCTAGGAATGCATTCATCATATAAAAAAATGCCTGTAATTCTTTGTAAGGTTATAAGTTGACGATTCATAATATATTCACTAAATAGCTAATGAGTGCCTACCATGTATCAGACACCATTCTGTGTCATAAGGATATAATCAGGGTGGCCATATATTAAGGATATAATTAGGGTGGCCATATAATTAATCATCTAAATTGACACTTTTGAGAGTAAAAGGGATGCTAGTAACAACTGTCCCCGAACAATAGGTATAAAGGAACTAGGGCAGATTTATGGTTACCCTTGTATGGGGATGGGAAAGGCAGACAAGAAATCAAGTGAATGAGTAAGTAATTACATGGGATGTGCTCTGAAGAAATAACAAGATGTGGTAAGGGTGACCTACCCTTGGATAAGACAATTGGAGAAGGTCTTTGGGGGCCCGTGACACTTAAGTTCACATGAAAATTGAGAAGTTGGCTTACATGAAGAGAGCAGGAGAACTGTTATAAGCAGAGGGATCAACATGTGCAAAGGCCTTGAGGTGAGAAGCAGCTTTGTGTGCCTAAGAAACTAAAAAAAAAAAGCCACTGAGGCTGAATCCTTATTACTGAAGGAGAAAATAGTATAGTTGAAGTTGGAGAGGTAAGCAAGGGCCACATCTGGGCTGTTAAATATGGTAGCCACCAGCCATATGTGGCTGTTGAGTGCTGGACGTGTGGCTAGTTCAAACTGACATGAGCTGTGAGTAAAATACATAGTGGATTTTGAAGACTTAGCACTCCCAAAAAAGAATATAAAATATTTCATTAACTTTTGTATTAGTTGCTTGTTGAAATAATAATACATTAGATGTGCTGGGTTAAATAGGATATTACAATTAATTTCATCTTTTTTTTAACCTTTTTACTGTGGCTTCTAGAAAATTTAAAATTATATGTGTGGCTCATATTACATTTCTTTTGAACAGCACTGGACTAGATAGATCATTTAAGGCCTTTATATCCTGTTTGGAGGAATTTGGCTTTTATTTCTACAACAGTAGGAAGTAATAGAGCAGTTTGAAGCAGAGAACTGACATGATCTGATGTCCATTTCAAGAATAATCTTTCTGCTTACAGTGTCTTAGCAAGTTTGGTATATTAATAGTTCCTTCCCTTAATTGGAAACCCTCAAGATCTGTAGTCTCTTTTTCTTTCATTCCTGTCTCCCATAGGCAATTTTTTTAAAAGATTTTATTTATTTATTTATTAGAGCATAAGCAGGAGGAGGGGCAGAGGGAGATGGAGAGGGAGAAGCAGGCTCCCCGCTGAGCAGGGAGCCCGATGTGGGACTAGATCCCAGGACCCCAGGACCATGACATGAGCCGAAGGCAGACACTTAACCCACTGAGCCACCCAGGTGCCCCTCCCGTAGGCAATTTAGAGCATCTTATAGCCCCTGGTAATTGGTCCCTTATTAGTAGGATGTTTATGCCCTATGACCAATCTACCTGCCTGGTTGAAATACTTCATACAGAAAGGTGACTTTATCAGTGACAAGACAGAGGAAACTACTTTGTCCTCATTAGCTTCCTGCTTTATCATCTGGCTCTGTAAACCAGGACCCCACAATATGGAAGGATTACTATCAATGCAATGCTGCCTTTTGCCTCCTTAGCCACCAGCTAGCTATACTCTGTCTGTCCACTACGTGGTGCTGTCATCCAGAGGAACAAAATTTTGGATTAAGTGCAGAAAGTATCCTGAAATTTGTTTCTTTTTATCATTTAGCCAAGTAAAATTTTTTTTTAATTTTTTATTGTTATGTTAATCACCATATATTACATCATTAGTTTTTGGTGCAGTGTTCCATGAGCCAAGTAAAATTTAAGTTACCTCTAAGTTTAGAGTTACCTCTAATTAATTAGAACACTTCTAGTGATGTTACTTACCAGGATATTATGAGGTTCAAATGAGATAAAGTCTTGTAAGCGTTAAAAACTGTACAGGGGTGCCTGGGTGGCTCAGTCATTTAAATGTCTGCCTTTGGCTCAGGTCATGATCGGGCTCCCTGCTTATGGGAGAGTCTGCCTCTTCCTATCCCTTCTACTCCCCCCAACCCCCTGCTCGTGCTTGCACTCAATCTCTCCCTCTCACTCTCTCAAATAAATAAAATCTTTTAAAAAAATAAAATAAAAATAACTATATAAATGTTGGTCTTATCATTAGATGTTGTAAAAGTAGATTAGTAGCAACCTATCTACTCTTCATTGTATGAATATCTCTAATGGATATCTATTTATATTACAGTTTTTGAAAGGGAAATGATATTTTTTTTAAGATTTTATTTATTTGAGAGAGATAGCAAGAGAGAGCATGAGCAGCGGCAAGGGAGGAGGAGAAGCAGGCTCCCTGCTGAGCAGGGAGCCCAACTCAGGGCTCAATCCCATAACCCCAAGACCATCACCCGAGCCAAAGGCAGACACCCAACCGACTGAGCCACCCAGGAACCCCCGGAAAATGGTATTTTGCTCACAAATATTTCAGTGTCACTGTACCATCATATGTTCTTTCTCCATTAAACCTAGTCATATCTCTACCTTCTGATTATAAATTCCCAAAAGGTAATCTAGGATTTTGAGAATTTCTGAGAACATTTTCTTCCTTCTCACACACATAGAACACACATGCACCCACACACTGAGCTAGTTAGAAATAGATATTCAGAGTTACAAGCTGTCTCCTGACACTATACATCATTAATGATTGCCTGTCTGCTGTATTGTAAGGATTGATTATGTTCTTCTTGTGCTTCTTGTAAGTAAACCTACTCAGATGAAGTTGAAGGAAGACCCATCGTATTGCACTTACCGTTTTTGTGATGGTAAACTTACCATAATTCAAAAACACAGAAAACTGAAGTTCTTGTATACTTATTTTTAAGCAACATTTGCATCTTATTCTGATGGTTTCCTTTTTATAACCTGTCATTTTCAGGGGAAGGTGCTATCAACCTGGCTTTGGCTCAGAACCGAAGCCAAGATGTGAGAATGAATGGACCCATGGGAGCTGGAAATTCAGTTAGGATGGAGGCAGCATTTCCCATGGCAGGTGGTCCAGGTGAGATCTCCCACTCAATTATATGACATTTTACTGGTTTGCTTTTTTTCCCTTTATTTGCTAATGTTTGATCATTTGGGTCCTGCAAAATAGGTGGAGATTTCTGGTACATCTCTGTTTTTTGGTTTAGGAAAGCATGATTTAAATCACTCTTAGGATAGAGTCACAGAGCATGGGCTCATGCTTAAAGGTAGATAGATGAGCACTGAGCTGTGCAGCAAACATTTATTGACTTCTTTTTATAGGACAGGACCTCTGCTAAGTGTTAGAGATAGAAATGAATAAAATATTTTCTACCCTCAGAATGTTTATAACATAATGGAGAATGTAGCTTTTCAACTCACACTTACTCTGAGGCCGAGAATCTGTGAGCTGAGTTCTTGTGTGCTTATGTGGAATCTGAAGAAGTATATGGAAGAATATGTGTTTTTAGGTATTTAGAATCTGAGAGAGTTATAAATTATTTGCAAACTTTTCCAGTAAAACTGAAATTTCTTCTTTAGAGATTGAGCTCAATATTCTGTGAATCACAAAATGTTAGAATTAAATTGGCTCTCAGGGTGCCTGGGTGGCTCAGTCAGTTAAGCGTCTGACTCTTGATTTTAGCTCGGGTCATGATCTCAAGGTTGTGAGTTGAAACACCCTGCATGAGGCTCTGCACTGTGCATAGAGCCTGCTTGGGATTCTCTCTCCCTCTGCCCCTCACCCCACTAAAAAAAGAAGAGGAATTGAGTTAGCTCTCATATATTTTATTTTTTATTTTTTGGTTAATCCCAAGCTTTATTTTTTTTTAATCTTTTAATTTTTTAATTCAATTAAAATACAGTGTATTACTAGTTTTGGAGGTAGAGGTCAGTGATTGATCAGTCTTACGTAGTACCCAGTACTCATTACATCACGTGCCCTCCTAAATGTCCATCATCCAGTTACCCCATCTTCTATTCCCCTCCCCTCCAGCAACCCTCAGTTTGTTTACGATTAAGAGTCTCTTAGGGTTTGTCTGTCTCTGATTTCATCTTGTTTTATTTTTCCCTCTCTTCCCCTATGCTCCTCTGTTTTGTTTCTTAAATTCTATATATGAGTGAGATCATATGATGATTGTCTTTCTCTGATTGACTTATTTTGGTTAGCATAATACCCTGTAGTTCCATCCATGTTGTTGCAAATGGCAAGATTTCATTTTTTGATGGCTGAGTAATATTCCATTGTATATATATACCACATCTTCTTTATCCATTCATCTGTTGATGGGCATCTTGGCTCTTTCCATAGTTTGGCTATTGTGAACATTGCTGCTATAAATATTGGGGAGTTTGGGTAGTTTATATGTCTAGGAATACATCCATTTCTTCCAGATTGCCTAATTTGTTGGCAAACAGTTGCTCATAATATGTTTTTATAATTGTTTGTATTTCTTCAGTGTTGGTTGTGATTTGTCCTCTTTCATTCATGATTTTATTCATTTGGGTCCTCTTTTCTTTTTGATAAATCTGGCCAGGAGTTTATCAATCTAATTAATTCTTTCAGAGAACCAGCTCCTAGTACTGCTTCTTGTTCTCTTTTTTGAGGTGAGTTTTTCCATCTTGTCATTCTTGCAGAAAGTGGTTGCTTTTCTATTTGTAGAGTTGTAGCTATTCTTTTCTTAGATCGCTGGTTGAGTTTGCAAGTGTTCAGAATGATTTAATAGCTATCTAGCTGATTTCCTGGAACCAAACAAAACTAAGGTCTCCTACTCCTCTACCATCTTGGGCTCTCAGTCCCAAACTTTAAATCTGCCTCAGGCCTTGCCATTGGCTCCCTTGCCACCTCTCGAGTTGGCTCTGATTTAAAGCTGAGGAAACTCCAGGGGCGCCTGGGTGGCTCAGTCGGTTAAGCATGACCTTTGGCTCACATCATGATCCCAGGGTCCTGGGATGGAATACTGTGTCGGGCTCCCTGCTCAGCGGGGAGTCTGCTTCTCCCTCTCCCTCTGCCCCTCCCCCCATGCATGCACAAGCTCTCTCACTTTCTCTCTCGAATAAATAAATCATTAAAAAAAAAAGAAGAAGAAGCTGAGGGAAACCCTGGAGCTCACAGAAAGGAAGCAGTTTGCCCAGGGTCAGGTAGCAATAGCCTAGTATCACAGATCTAACTCCCAGTCCAGTGCTCTTTTCACTACACTAGTGGCTTTCAAACTTTTTCTGCTGCAGGACCTTTTATTCAAATAAACCAGAAAAGCACACTGCTGTGGTTAAAGCATAGTAACCACCTGAAACTATACCCAGTCATTCACTTCCCCACTTACCACAGTACCTCTTGAAGAAATACAGCAGGATGGAGAGCATCAATTTATAAAGCCATTGTTCTGAACTGTAGCTGAAGACTTGGCCATATAAAATTGAAACTAGATTTTTATCCTAGCAGTGCCATTTCCTGGTTACCTCAAGCTAGCTATACCTCTCCAAGCAGCAGTTTCTTCACCTAAAAAAATGAAATAAAAATGTCTACAATCTTTTGAGCTCATGCTTGAAGGTGGATGAGCCGTAAACCCTGAAGCTAACATTTACAGAGTTCCTATTATATGTCAGGACCTGTGCTATTGGGCTGTTATGGAATACCACATAGTAGATGTACAGTACCCAGCCTGGTACCTATAGTAGGGGGTCAGTAGTTAGAGTTCTCCACCGAAGTCTGAGCATTTGGTATTGTGGTAGCTTGATGAGAGATAATCAGTGATGCTATTGCCAGTACTAAAGAACCAGAGTGGGAAGAGTCTGGCCAAGTTGCCTATAGTTAGTGAAAGAATAGATCTAGGATGAGGAGGACCAATAGAGGGAATGGCTGAAATTTTTCCAGAATTGATGAAAGATGTGAGTCCTCAGAAATCCTGAGCAATATAAATAAAAATAAATCAACATTTGACACAAAATTGTAAAACTGTAGAACATGAAAAAACAAAGAGAATGTTAAAAGCAACTCAGAATGAAAGACCAGTTATTTACAAATGACAAGCTATCAGATCATAGCTGATTTCTCAGCAGCAACACTGAAAACCAGGAAACATTGGAACAGTATTTTCAAAGTGATGAGAGAATAATTGACAGCCTAGAATTTTACACCTATTTATACTATAAAGAGTAGTATAAAATAAAGACATTTTTGAAGACACTAAGTGAAGTTACCATTAACAGACTCTTGCTAATTGAACTGCTCAAGAATCTACTTTAGGAAGAAGAAAATTGAATCTAAAATGGAAGAAATAAGGTTTGAGAAGGAATAGTGAGCTAAGTAATTGGTAAACATTGGATAAATCTAAATAAGTATTGGCTCATTTAGCAATAATGATGATCACATGTTTATACTTTAAGTCAAGTATGTCTGTTGACAAAAGATATAATTAAAATAATAGAGGGGTGCCTGGGTGGCTCAGTCAGTTACGGATCTGCATTTGGCTCAGGTCGTGATCCCCGGGTCCTGGGATCCAGCCCTGCGTTGGGCTCCTTGCTCAGCAGGGTGTCTGCTTCTCCCTCTGCCCCTCCCCTGCTGGTATGCGCTCACAGTCTCTCTCTCTCTCTCTCAACTAGTAAAATCTCTTAAAGTAAAAATAAAATAATAGAAATAAATGTGTAACTTATAAGCTAGTAGTGGAGGGGTAGAAAGGAAGGGCATGTTGGAAAAAAATCCAATAAAATTCAAGAAAATTAGGAAAATGGCATAGGAAAACACCATAGGAAAAGAAGGGGTAAAAAGCAGAGGTATCATAAAAAAAAAAGAAGGGGTATCATAAAATGATAAAATGAATCAAAATATATCAGCAATTAATAGTAAAGGTAAATGTATTGTGAACACTGATAAAGAGTGATTCATCAGATTGAATAATCTCAGATTTAGTTATGTGCTCTTACAGGAAACACATAAAACATAAGGATTTGGCTCATAGTTAAAAGGATGGAATAAAAGATAATCCTGGTGAATATTAACCAAGAAAAGGTATATAACAATATTTTTATCAGATAAAACAGACTAAGATAAAAAGCATTACTGAGGATAAATAGGGCCACTTTTTGATGTAAAAGGAAATATTCATCAGGGAGCTAAACTTTTATTACATACTTAATAATCTAGCCTCAAAATATGTGAGGCAAAAGTGGAACAGGATTATATGGAGATATCACATCTTAGGGGACATATTAACACATCTGTGTTAGTAATTGATGTATTGAGCTTATTTTGAAAATTAGTAAGGATAATGCTTGAATAACATAAGTAAAATAGTTTGATATAATGGAGGTACATAGAAACCATGCACTAATAAATCAAAAATTTTTAATCTTTTCAAGCATAAATGGAACATTTATACAAATTCACTGTATTTTTCTAAAATCAAGTTTCAGTAAATAACAAGATATTGGTATCACACAGATCATGTTCTCTGACCACAGTACAATTAAATCACGGCAAACAATCAAAAAAAACAGCTAACCAAAATATCCTGTATTTTTAGAAAATTTAAAATACGTTCTGAATATCCCTGATTTTTTTTTTTAAGATTTTATTTATTTATTTGACAGAGAGAGACACAGTGAGAGAGGGAACACAAGCAGGGGGAGAGGGAGAGGGAGAAGCAGGCTTCCCACCGAGCAGGGAGCTTGATATGGGGCTCGATCCCAGGACCCCGGCATCATGACCTGAGCCAAAGGCAGATGCTTAACGAATGAGCCACCCAGGTGCCCCTATCCCTGATGTTTTAAAAAGCAATCATGATGGACAGCAAAAAATATTTAAAATGGAATAATGAAAATTGTATGTACCGAAATTTGTGAGATGTAGCCAATACAGCACATGGAAGAAAATTTAAGCCCTCAGATAACTGTGTCAGAGCAGAACATGAAAATTAAGAAGCTAAATATCTGACCTAAGAATTGAGAAAAAGAATAGCAGAGTAATAATAATTTAGGAGGAAGGAAGTAATAAAGATAAGAGCAGAGATAAGTATTAAAAAAACAAAATGGAACAAAGTAGCAAAACCAAAGATGTTTCTTTGAAAAAACAATTAAAACTGATGAATACGGTAAAACAAAGAAAAAGAGAAGACATAAGCAATGTAAAGAAGGAAAAAAGTGTGTACTTCAAAAGGGTGAATTTTATAATATATTAATTATATCTAAAAAAATGGGGAAAAGTTGTGAATAACTTCATGCTAATAAATCTTAAAGCTTCATCAAATTAACATTTTTCTTGAAAATATAATTTAACCAAAACTGATTTAAGGAAACTTGAAAAATCTGTAACTATTTAAGAAATTGAAATAATTAAAAATTTGTATCCCTATGAATCAGTTCGTATAACTCACAGGCCCAGATAGTTTTCCAGGTGAGTTTACTAAACATTTAAAGAACAGGGGCGCCTGGGTGGCCCAGTTGTTAAGCGTCTGCCTTCGGCTCAGGTCATGATCCCAGGGTCCTGGGATCGAGCCCTGCACCAGGCTCCCTGCTCAGCGGGAAGCCTGCTTCTCCCTCTCCCACTCCCCCTGCTTGTGTTCCCTCTCTCGCTGTGTCTCTCTCTGTCAAATAAATAAATAAATAAAATCTTTAAAAAAAAAAGAATTTAAAGAACAGATACAGATATTCTTCCAGAGCATAGACAAAGAAGAAAGAAGCTTTCCAGCTCTTTTTTGAAGTTATTTTAATCTTGATGCCAAAAATCAAAGAGACATGAAGAGAGGATAATATATTTTCACTTATTAATATGGATACTAAATCCTAAAAGTCTAATAGTATCAGAAATTGGAAAGATGTGGAACAAGAGTAGTTCTCAAACTGCTAGTTGGAATATAAATTGGCATAATGACTTTCTTTTTCCACTTTTTTTTTTTTAAGTTTATTTAAGAAATCTCTACACCCACCCCGTGGGGCTTGAACTCACAACCCCGAGATCTAGAATTTCACACTCTTCCCACTGAGCCAACCAGGCACCCCTGGCATAACCACTTTTGAGAACAGTTTGCCAATATCTAGTAAAATGGAAGAAGCTTTTTTACTTGAAACCTAGGAATTCTAAGTATATAGTCTAAAGACATGTCCAGAAGAATACATAACATTGCAAAATTGTTAAGAATGAAAATTGGGGCAGGGGGTGGGAGAACCCTAACTGTTCATTAGCAGAGTGAATGTATGGGTTCCATAAAATGGATCACCGTTATAGCAGTCAAGATGGATGGATCTCAAAAGGTAATATTAAGTGAAAAAGGAAACCGAAGAAGACAGAGTATGATGCCACTTATACAAAGATTAAAAGCATAGCAAAAATGCTATGCGGTTTACCTACATATGTGATAAAGATAAACAAACATGCACGGAACTATTAATCCCAATTATAAGGTAAGAGAGGGAGTGGAATGAGATTGGGAAGGAGTAGGAGGCTTCTGCTGTATCTACATATGTATCTGAAGGGAATGGGGCAAAATGTTAACAAGGTAGATGATTGGTACAGAAATTTTCCATACCTTTTTATATTCTTGAAATATTTTATTTAAAAACAAATGTTGTACCAGTTCCAGTACTCTATTCTAGGGATTTTCTTTTTCCTTTAGGACTAATAAGGATGACCAGCCCTGCCACAGTTATGATACCCCAGAGTGTAAATGTGTCATCTTCCTTGATGGCACCAGGCCCCAATTCAGAGCTGCAGCCCAGGACTCCTCGCCCTGCTTCTCAGTCAGGTAATGGCCTCTCCAATCTTTGTGACTTGAAGAGTCTGGAACTCTTTGCAGAGTTTTCATTACAAAATTCATCTGTCTCTGGTATCAATTCCTAACTGCCCAACTTAAATGCCACCTTCTTTACAAAATCTTCCTTATTTCTTCAAGCTAAAAGTCAGCATTTCCTTCTCAGAACTTCTCATTCTCTTATCAGTTATAACCTAACATTCCTAAAAATGCATTCCTTTGGCTACATACTTCATGGCAGAGAATTCTATAATAAATTGGTAAGTGCAGCATGCTTTACCCTCCCTCCTAGAGATTCACACTTAACCTATTGGAGGCACCGAACGTCCTGCAATGAAGAAACCTGTCTAAGCTGGTTAGGTTCACTTGTTTTCCAAACCTAATTGACTATGTTTAATTTTGTTTTCTTATAATGCTAATGAACATAGTTCTCCAGGATACGCTTTGGAAAATACTGCTCTCCACATTTTATGTTTGGCTCTTCTATCCACTTTTGAACCATAAGCTCTTTCTAGACAACACTCATCTTTCTGTCATCTTGGCATGTTGCTTTGCATATAGAAGGTGCTCACAAACATCTCATTGAAGGTGCCAGGAGATTTACTACTGCTAATAGGATCTAGGTTGCAGTAATTTAATTATTGCTTTGTTAACTGTCTTTAAACAGATGCAATGGATCCACTCCTCTCTGGGCTCCATATACAGCCGCAGAATCACCCCTCAGGATCTTTAGCTCCCCCGCACCACCCAATGCAGCCTGTGCCCGTGAACAGACAGATGAACCCAGCTAACTTTCCCCAGCTGCAGCCGCAGCAGCAGCAGCAGCAGCCGCAGCAGCAGCAGCAACAGCAGCCACAGCAGCAGCAGCTACAGGCAAGACCCCCACAGCAGCAGCAGCAGCAGCCACAGGGAATTCGACCCCAATTCACTGCCCCAACTCAGGTGCCTGTTCCTCCAGGCTGGAACCAGCTGCCTTCTGGAGCCCTTCAGCCTCCTCCAGCCCAGGGTTCTCTGGGCACAATGACTGCAAGCCAAGGGTGGAAGAAGGCTCCCTTGCCTGGCCCAATGCAACAGCAACTCCAGGCAAGACCATCCTTAGCCACGGTACAGACACCTTCCCACCCTCCCCCTCCATATCCCTTTGGCAGCCAGCAAGCCTCACAAGCCCATACAAACTTTCCTCAGATGAGCAACCCAGGCCAGTTCACAGCTCCTCAGATGAAGAGCTTGCAGGGAGGGCCCTCCAGGGTCCCAACCCCCCTGCAGCAGCCCCACCTCACCAACAAGTCTCCTGCCTCCTCACCCTCCTCCTTCCAGCAGGGATCCCCTGCATCCTCCCCAACGGTTAACCAAACTCAGCAGCAGATGGGACCAAGGCCACCTCAAAATAACCCACTTCCCCAGGGATTTCAGCAGCCCGTCAGCTCTCCCGGTCGGAATCCTATGGTTCAACAGGGAAATGTGCCACCTAACTTCATGGTGATGCAGCAGCAACCACCAAACCAGGGGCCACAGAGTTTACATCCAGGCCTAGGAGGTGAGGAACACTGAAGCTATTTGTGTTGGTAAACTTGAGATAGATCTTAGTAGAACTTCAATATTTAGAGTTAATGGAGGGAGGATGTAATTATTTGGCTTTGTGGATATAGTGGTGACACTTAACATAACTTAGTTAACTTGATACATTATGCAGCATCTTACTGGTTACATTTAAGCTAGCCCTCTGGATAAAAATGCAGGTAACTACATACAATATAGAGATTTCCATTTTGTTTTTCAAATTATTTTTGCTTGATCTTGGACTAGTAAATTAAGATGTCCAGAAGAAACATGCATTGTATTAACTTAAACTGCTCAACTGTTGGAAAGAAAAAAAAAAAGATTATGCAGTAGAGCAAAAATGAAAAAAATACAGGGTTTTTTGGGGAAAAGTCCCTTCAGCTTTCCAATTTTGATAATCTTAATAAAGTAGTAAGCATGGTATTTGTTAAATTTGATTAAAGTGTTAAAGGGGATTAAGTTCAGAAATCATTGACTTTTATAGTTTTATAATGCCAATGCCTGCTCCTTAGAGAGGGAGTTCCACCAGTTATACCTAAAGGAGATTTATTTATTTATTTTGTAAGGTGCCTCTTGTATGAAGAAAAAGCAATGGAGCTTAATGTGTGAGAGGTAAAACGATTACAGTAAAACTTATCCATCTCCATGTTTATTATTTATTCTTATTAATCATTGATCTAGTGCACATGAATGTGCTTGGAGCTTTTCAGTAAGGTGTAGAGAGTGTCAGTAATACTGTCATCTGATAAACATGTCCCCACCAAAAGACACCCATTGCCTACCCAGAAAAAAACCCTTGCATCTTTAGTGCAACATAGCAAAGGCATGTTCTCATGGTTTCTGGTGAAATTAAGTTGCTCATCAGTCTTTTCACTCTCTTGTAATTAATTTTGCTGACTTGCAGGCTATGATATTTGAATCCTAAGAAGGTTTTAGAAAATGCAAGAATGTTTCAGCTCCAAACTTCACTGTTCTGGGCATCTAGCCCTGGATCAGTGGAAGCTGGGTAGTCCCTCCTGCAAATGTGATTACTGATTTAATTACAGTGGAAGCATGCAAATGGGGACTTGTCACTGCTAAAGAAAGGACAAATGCATATTTGTCTACAAAGTGTTTTTCAGGACATTGAAATTTGGTCCTTAAAAATAAGTGGATGAATACAAATTTTTTAAGTGAGTTTAGGTCTTGATGCTTTCATAGAGCAGATGATGTGCTCACCTAGGTGATCTGGCCACATCAAGGCCTATGTTATAAACAATGAGTGGGTTCTGAGATCCTCCTTCTTACAGATCTGTTTTCTGAAATTAAACCTTCCTATAAAAGGAAGTAATACCTTCATAAGATTCCATTAGAGCATGGCTTTTGGTACCATAGCTGTTGGAATTACAGCAAACCTTAAAAGGGGAAGGTATGATGATAATTTAATATTGCCTCACTTTGGAGCTCCTATGGATTGTTTCTAATCTCCTGTCTCTTCCCAAGAGATAAGCACAATACTGGGGGAAATTTTCTACAACAGATTGTCATCCATTTCCTTCAATGGAAAAAAAAATCACCTATCATTAATATCAGGACCCAGCTCTTTGTTTTATAGTATTTCTGATCAATTTGTTTGAATATGAAAGAATTTAGTATATTCCTTTGGTGCCTGTGTTAAAGTATGTAAAGTTTTGGGGTCTGTTGTATTATAGTGAAAAGTGAGCCCTAAACCTTGCTGTGACGTGGCCTCAGATCACATTTAGGGAGCAGATTGCCATCTCTTCCTTGGCATGTTCTAAGTGTAAATTTTTTAGTATTTCTTTTTCATTTTGACAATGCTCATGTAAGAGATTGTGTTGATTTTTTTAACCATCTTTCCCAACCTTATTATTAAAGATCTTACCAGTGTGACAGAGAGAGCTAAGCCAGTGGAGACTTCATGCAGCTCATCCTTCCTTATTCATTCCACATCTAAGCAAGAGTATAAATTTGCTAGGTAACTGCCTTACTCATTGTTTTCTATTAAGGAATGCCTAAACGCCTCCCACCTGGCTTCTCAGCAGGACAGGCCAATCCGAACTTTATGCAAGGTCAGGTGCCTTCGACCACAGCAACCACCCCTGGGAATTCAGGAGCCCCTCAGCTGCAAGCAAATCAGAATGTCCAGCATGCAGGTTTGTTTTCTGTGCTTTATTCAGCCAGCATTTATTGAACATTGTGTGCTAGATACCATGATAGACAATAAAAATATACAGATAAATATAAGTCCTGGTCCTTCCCCTTAATCTCAAACCAAAATTATTCTTTCAGGGCAATAACTGATACAGCAAATGTAGATACAGTGTCTTGGGATCCTAAAAACACCTAAGGAAAGAAAATGAAACTTGAGTTTGAGCAGGGATCAGCATTTATTTTTTCCTGTAAAGGACTCCAGATAGTAAATATTTTAGGCTTTGCAGATTATATGGTCTCTATTGCAACTACTTAACTCTGCTGTCATAGTACAAAAGTAGCCATAAACAGTAGGACAGATGAGCATGGCAGTGTTCCAAACACTGTTTGTTTAGAAACTGGCTGTTGATTTGGCCCATGGGCCATAGTTTGCCAGCTCCCGAGTTAATAAAAGGGCAAAAGACATTTCTGGAAAGGAAGCTATAGGTACAGAAGCACAGAGGCACATGGCATTTTGGGGAAACTGCAACTTTTTAAATCTCTCTATAGTACACATTAGCTTTGTTTATGCAGAATGTTTAAATTCTAGTTTACAATGTGGTGTTTGAAGACCAGACTTCAATCAGTATAGATTTAATGCCAACAGTGTATTGTGTATAAGAAATTTTGGAGAAGAAATAGGATGGAGCAGAATGGCTAGAAAGAATTTATAAAGCAGTGTTATATATGCCTGGACTTTGTGTTCCTTGTTACTTAGGTACCACATGACTAATCTTATCCTTTCTTATTTAGGCAGTTTGGACTGAAGTAGCACAATTAGTTTCTGTGGAGAACTCCCCATCCCCACTTGGAGTTAATTTAGTTATGTGGTTGCAGCTTTAATTGTGAATCACTAAAGAACAAGAAAGTTCTAACTACCTCTTAAAGGGTGAGAGAAGAGTAGAGCAAACCACTTGGCTTTCCCCATCTGCTAATGCAAAACTGCATTCCTGAGTTTTGTGAATTCATGAGTTTTGTAGAAGTTATAAAACAGTGATAAAATCATTCATAATTCTTCCACCCAAGCACCAGCTATTTCTTTTTATGTGGTGCCTTCCACATGCACATATTGTTTAGATTTCCCCATTTATCCTAAGATAGTTCTACTCTTGTCTCTCATTTTCTGTTCTCTTACCCTACTTTATTTCTCTTGTGAGCTTTTACTTTTTATTTTTCTTTTATTATGTTATGTTAATCACCATACATTACATCATTAGTTTTTGATGTAGTGTTCCATGATTCATTGTTTGTGTATAAAACCCAGTGCTCCATTCAATATGTGCCCTCTTTAATACCCATCACCAGGCTAACCCATCCCCCCACCCCCCTCCCCTCTAGAACCCTCAGTTTGTTTCTCAGAGTCCGTCGTCTCTCATGGTTCGTCTCCCCCTCTGATTCCCCCCCCTTCATTTTTCCCTTCCTACTATCTTCTTTTTTTTTTTAACATATAATGTATTATTTGTTTCAGAGGTACAAATCTGTGATTCATCAGTCTTACACAGTTCATAGTGCTCACCATAGCACATACCCTCCCCAATGTCTATCACCCAGCCACCCCATCCCTCCCACCCCCACCACTCCAGCAACCCTCAGTTTGTTACCAGAGATTAAGAATTCCTCATATCAGTGAGATCATATGATATGTATCTTTCTCTGATTGACTTATTTCACTTAGCATAAATAATACTCTCTAGTTCCATCCACGTTGTTGGAAATGGCAAGATTTCGTGTTTTTTTTGATGACTACATAATATTCCATTGTGTGTGTGTGTGTGTGTGTGTGTGTGTGTGTGTGTGTGTGTGTGTATACACACCACATCTTCTTTATCCATTCATCTGTTGATGGACATCTTGGCTCTTTCCATAGTTTGGCTATTGTGGACATTGCTGCTGTAAACATTGGGGTACATGTACCCCTTCGGATCACTACATTTGTATCTTTGGGGTAAATACCCAGTAGTGCAATTGCTGGGTCATACGGTAGCTCTATTTTCAACTTTTTGAGGAACCTCCATACTGTTTTCCGGAGTGGCTGCACCAGTTTGCATTCCCAACAACAGTGTAGGAGGGTTCCCCTTTCTCCGCATCCTTGCCAACATCTGTCATTTCCTGACTTGTTAATTTTAGCTATTCTGACTGGTGTGAGGTGGTATCTCATTGAGGTTTTGATTTGGATTTCCCTGATGGCAAGCAATGTTGAGCACTTTTCCATGTGTCTGTTAGCCATTTGGATGTCTTCTTTGGAAAAATGTCTGTTCATGTCTTCTGCCCATTTCTTGATTGGATCACTTGTTCTTTGGGTGTTGAGTTTGATAAGTTCTTTGTAGATTTTGGATACTAGCCCTTTATCTGATACGTCATTTGCAAATATCTTCTCCCATTCTGTCAGTTGTCTTTGGTTTTGTTGACTGTTTTCTTTGCTGTGCAAAAGCTTTTTATCTTGATGAAGTCCCGATAGTTCATTTTTGCCCTTGCTTCCCCTGCCTTTGGTGATGTTTTAGGAAGAAGTTGCTGTGGCTGAGGTCAAAGAAGTTACTGCCTGTGTTCTCCTCTAGGATTTTGATGGACTCCTGTCTCACATTTAGGTCTTTCATCCCTTTTGAGTCTATTTTTGTGTGTGGTGTAAGGAAATGGTCCAGTTTCATTCTTCTGCATGTGGCTGTCCAATTTTCCCAACACCATTTGTTGAAGAGACTTTCTTTTTTCCACTGGACATTCTTTCCCGCTTTGTTGAAGATTAGTTGACCATAGAGTTGAGGGTCCATTTCTGGGCTCTCTATTCTGTTCCATTGATCTATGTGTCTGTTTTTGTGCCAGTACCATACTGTCTTGATGATGACAGCTTTGTAATAGAGCTTGAAGTTTGGAATTGTGATGCCACTAGCTTTGCTTTTCTTTTTCAACATTCCTCTGGCTATTCGGGGTCTTTTCTGGTTCCATACAACTTTTAGGATTTGTTCCATTTCTTTGAAAAAAGTGGATGGTATTTTGATAGGGATTGCATTAAATGTGTAGATTGCTCTAGGTAGCATTGACATCTTCACAATATTTGTTCTTCCAATCGATGAGCATGGAACATTTTTCCACTTCTTTGTGTCTTCCTCAGTCTCTTTCATGAGTATTTTATAGTTTTCTGAGTACAGATTCTTTGCCTCTTTGGCTAGATTTATTCCTAGGTATCTTATGGTTTTGGGTGCAGTTGTAAATGGGATCGACTCCTTAATTTCTCTTTCTTCTGTCTTCTTGTTGGTATATAGAAATGCAACTGATGTCGTGCATTCATTTTATATCCTGCCACTTTATTGAATTCCTGTATGAGTTCTAGCAGTTTTGGGGTAGAGTCTTTTGGATTTTCCACATAAAGTATCATATCATCTGCAAAGAGTGAGAGTTTGACTTCTTCTTTGCCGATTCAGATGCCTTTTATTTCTTTTTGTTGTCTGATTGCTGTGGCTAGGACTTCTAGTACTATGTTGAATAGCAGTAGTGATAGTGGACATCCCTGCCGTTTTCCTGACCTTAGGGGGAAAGCTCTCAGTTTTTCCCCATTGAGAATGATATTTGCTGTGGGTTTTTCATGGATGGCTTTTATGATATTGAGGTTTGTATCCTCTATCCCTATACTCTGAAGAGTTTTAATCAAAAAAGGGTGCTGTACTTTGTCAGATGCTTTTTCTGCATCTATTGAGAGGATCGTATGGTTCTTGTTCTTTCTTTAATTAATGTATCACATTGATTGATTTGCAAATGTTGAACCAACCTTGCAGCCCAGGAATAAATCCCACTTGGTCGTGATGAATAATCCTTTTAATGTACTGTTGGATCCTTTTGGCTAGTATTTTGGTGAGAATTTTTGTATCCATGTTCATCAGGGATATTGGTCGTAATTCTCGTTTTTGATGGGGTCTTTGTCTGATTTTGAGATCAAGGTAATGCTGGCCTCATAAAATGAGTTTGGAAGTTTTCCTTCCATTTCTATTTTTTGGAACAGTTTCAGAAGAATAGGTATTAATTCTTTAAATGTTTGGTAGAATTCCCCTGAGAAGCCATCTGGCCCCGGGCTCTTGTTTGTTGGGAGATTTTTGATTACTGCTTCAATTTCCTTAGTGGTTATGGGTCTGTTCGGGTTTTCTGTTTCTTCCTGGTTCAGTTTTGGTACTTTATATATCTCTAGGAATGCATCCATTTCTTCCAGATTATCTAATTTGCTGGCATATAGTTGCTCATAATATGTTCTTATAATTGTTTGTATTTCTTTGGTGTTGGTTGTGATCTCTCCTCTTTCATTCATGGTTTTATTTATTTGGCTCATTTTTCTTTTTGATAAGTCTGGCCAGGGGTTTATCAATCTTATTAATTCTTTCAAAGAACCAGCTCCTAGTTTCATTGATCTGTTCTGCTGTTCTTTTGGTTTCTATTTCATTGATTTCTTCTCTGATCTTTACTATTTCTCTTCTCCTGCTGGGTGTAGGCTTTATTTGCTGTTCTTTCTCCAGCTCCTTTAGGTGTAGGGTTAGGTTGTGTATTTGAGACCTTTCTTGTTTCTTGAGAAGGGCTTGTATTGCTATATACTTTCCTCTTAGGATCACCTTTGCTGCATCCCAAAGATTTTGAACAGTTGTGTTTTCATTTTCATTTGTTTCCATGAATTTTTTTAATTCTTTAATTTCCTGGTGGACCCATTCATTCTTTAGTAGGATGCTCTTTAGCCTCCATGTATTTGAGTTCTTTCCAACTTTCCTCTTGTGATTGAGTTCTAGTTTCAAAGCATTGTGGTCCGAAAATATGCAGGGAATGATCCCAGTCTTTTGGTACCGGTATTTGTGACCTAGGATGTGATCTATTCTGGAGAATGTTCCATGGGCACTAGAGAAGAATGTGTATTCCGTTGCTGCTTTTGGTACCGGTTGAGACCTGATTTGTGACCTAGGATGTGATCTATTCTGGAGAATGTTCCATGGGCACTAGAGAAGAATGTGTATTCCATTGCTTCTGAATGTTTGTGAATGTTCTGAATACATTTGTGAAGTCCATTTGGTCCAGTGTGTCATTTAAAGTCTTTATTTCCTTGTTGATCTTTTGCTTAGATGATCTGTCCATTTCAATGAGGGGGTGTTAAAGTCCCCTACTATTATTATATTGTTGTTGATGTGTTTCTTTGATTTTGTTATTAATTGGCTTATATATTTGGCTGTTTCCATGTTAGGGGCATAGATATTTACAATTGTTAGATCTTCTTGTTGGATAGACTCTTCAAGTATGATATAGTGCCCTTCTTCATCTCTTATTATAGTCTTTGGTTTAAAATCTAATTTGTCTGATATAAGGATTGCCACCCCTGCATTCTTATGATGTCCATTAGCATAGTAAATGGTTTTCCACCCCCTCACTTTCAATCTGGAGGTGTCATTGGGTCTAAAATGAGTCTCTTGCAGACAGCATATCGATGGGTCTTGTTTTTTTTATCCAATCTGATACACTGTGTCTTTTGATTGGGGCATTTAGCCCATTTACTAAATTCAGGGTAACTATTGAAAGATATGAATTTAGTGCCACTGTATTGCCTGTAAGGTGACTGTTACTGTATATCGTCCTTTTTGGTCTATGTTACTTTTAGGCTCTCTCTTTGCTTAGAGACCCCTTTCAGTATTTATTGTTAGACTGGTTTCGTGTTTGCAAATTCTTTTAGTTTTTGTTTGTCCTGGAAGCTTTTTATCTCTCCTTCTATTTTCAGTGACAGCCTAGCTGGATATAGTATTCTTGGCTGCATATTTTTCTCGATTAGTGCTCTGAATATATCATGCCAGTCCTTTCTGGCCTGCCAGGTCTCTGGATAGGTCTGCTGCCAGTCTAATGTTTCTACCATTGTAGGTTACAGACCTTTTGTCCCAATCTGCTTTCAGGATTTTCTCTTTGCCTCTGAGACTTGTAAGTTTTACTATTAGATGTCAGGGTGTTGACCTATTTTTGTTGATTTTGAGGGAGGTTCTCTGTGCCTCCTGGATTTTGATGCCTGTTTTTCTTCCCCAAATTAGGGAAGTTCTCTGCTGTAATTTGCTCCAGTATGTCTTCTGCCCCTCTCTCTCTTCTTCTTCTGGGATCCCAGTTATTCTAATATTGTTTTGTCGTACGGTATCACTTACCTCTCGAATTCTGCCCTCGTGATCCAGTAGTTATCTCTTTTTCTCAGCTTCTTTATTCTCCATCATTTGGTCTTCTATATCACTAATTCTCTCTTCTGCCTCATTTATCCTAGCAGTTAGAGCCTCCATTTTTTTTTTTTTTGAGATTTTTATTTATTTATTTATTTGACAGAGAGAGATACAGCAAGAGAGGGAACACAAGCACGGGGGAGTGGGAGAGGGAGAAGCAGGCTTCCTGCCGAGCAGGGAACCCAATGTGGGGCCCGATCCCAGGACCCCAGGATCATGATTGGATCGGATCAAGCCAAAGGCAGACGCTTAACGACTAAGCCACCCAGGTGCCCCGAGTCTCCATTTTTTATTGCACCTCATTAATAGCCTTTTTGATTTCGACCTGGTTAGATTTTAGTTCTTTTATTTCTCCAGAAAGGGTTTCTCTAGATCTTCCATGCTTTTTTCAAGCCCAGGTGGTATCTTTATAATCATCATTCTGAACTCTAGTTCCGACCTCTTTCTAATGTCTGTATTGATTAGGTCCCTGGCAGTCGGTACTGCCTCTTGTTCTTTTTTTTGAGGTGAATTTTTCCTTCTTGTCATTTTGTCCAGAGGAGAATAGATGCATGAGAGAACAAAATGCTAATAACAGGGTAACAACAACCCCAGAGAAATACACACTAAACAAGTCAGAAGAGACCTTCCAGAAAGTGGTCGCTTTTCTGTTCAGAGTTGCTGCTATTCCTTTCTTCGACTTCCTGTTGAGTTCATAGGTGTTCAGAATGGTTTGATACCTATGTAGCTGAATTCCTGGTACCAGACAAAATTTAGGTCTCCTACTCCTCCGCCATCTTGCTCCTCCTCCCCACCCCCGAGCTTTTACTTCTAACCGAAAAAATGCTTGTCTGTGTTATTGTCTCTTGCCAACTCCAAAGAATCAGGGATTTGGTCTGTCTTGTTTATTTGATATTACCTTAGCACCAAAAGTGTCTTGTACATATTAGGTACTCAATAAATAATTTTTTTTAAGATTTTATTTATTTATTTGACAGCAACACAGCAAGAGAGGGGACACAAGCAGGGGCAGTGGTAGAAGCAGGCTTCCTGCAGAGCAGGGAGCCCAACGCGCGGCTTGATCCCAGGACCCTGGGATCATGACCCGAGCCAAAGGCAGATGCTTAACGACTGAGCCACCCAGGCTCAGTCCCTCGATAAATAATTACTGATCAGATGACTATACACTGGTATATTCAGTGTGTATAGTATATGCAGTGGTCATGGAGTTCAAGTTAAGAGTTTATAAGCTAGGGGCACTTGGGTGGCTCAGTCAGTTGAGCATCCAATTCTTTATTTCACTTGCATCGTGGGATCGAGCCCCTTGCTGGGCATGGAGCCTGCTTGGGATTCTCTCCCTCCCTCTGCCCCATCCCCCATTTTGTCTCTCAAAAAAATAAAAATCTTTTTAAAAAAGTTTATAAGGGTAGTTTAAAAAATCTTCCTTGGGATTCAGAAAAACTCTGGATAGTGTGAACAAGGGATAGTTTGTCCCCTGTCTCCCTGGCTGGAGTATGGACTGGTCTCATAACTTCATTATGGCTTCCACTTTCTAGTCCTCACTTAAAAATGACAAAAGATAAAATCATCTAGAGGGTTATTCAGTAGAAAGGGGGATATAATGCAAGAAACTACAGGAAAATCCCAAAGACCCAACAATAAGTAAACACTGCAGCAAGCTGGCAGTGTCCTTGTCTAAATTAGAAATAACCAAGAAGACTAAGACATGTCCCATGTGATCCACCAGGGACTGCCACAGGGGAGGGTCAGTGAAGTTTTAACATCCCTTGTTAACTGTTCTCTGTCCGCAGCTTCTGGGTTGTTTGTCAGTTGTGTCCCACCAGAGGCTCAGCTTCCAGATCAGGATTAAATAATTTTTAGCTGGGGCACCTGGGTGGCTCAGTTGGTTAAGCATCTGCCTTCACCTCGGGTCATGATCTTAGGGTCCTGGGATCGAGCCCCGCATCGGGCTCCCTGCTCAGCGGGAGCCTGCTTCTCCCTCTCCCACCCCCCCGCTTGTGTTCCCTCTCTTGCTGTGTCTCTCTCTGTCAAATAAATAAATAAAAATCTTACCAAAAAAAAGATTTTATTTATTTGAAAGAGAGAGACACAGCAAGAGAGGGAACACAAGCGGGGGGGTGGGAGAGGGAGAAGCAGGCTCCCCCTGAGCAGGGAGCCCGATGCGGGGCTCGATCCCAGGACCCTGGGATCATGACCTGAGCCAAAGGTAGACGCTTAATAACTGAGCCACCCAGGTACCCCTAAATAAATAAAATCTTTAAAAATAATCATTTTTACCACATCGGGGCAGAGAAGATCTGTCCTCAGGAAGTATTTAGTGTTCTTTCTTTTCATGTGCAGCATCCAGGTACCACACACATAATCTGTGAGAGTCATTCATTTTCCAGGAAGCATTTTTAAAATGTCTTATCAACATTGTCAAGATTTTCCTAAGAGATTGCATCACATTCGTTGTTTCCTGGACTCATCTAAAGCAGAGCTTATTTCACTAGCCTACAGTGCTTTTCATTAACTTTTTTCACTTTAAAGTAGCTACATGTCATTTTTAAATAGATGCTGCCTTTCTCTTTAATCTGAAACAAAGTAAACTATTGATCTTCAAAATGTTATCTTTAAGGTACCAAATAGAAGTAAAGAAACAATTTCCCCTTCTTTCCTCTGGTCATTGAGAATGTAAACAATCATTCCCTAGTCATAGCTCCATACTTAGAAAAGCTACAGAAGCCTGGATGGCTCACTTGGTTGAGCATCCAACTCTTGATTACAGCTTAGGTCATGATCTCAGGGTCCTGGGATCGAGGCCCACATCAGGTTCCACGCTCAGCAGGGAGTCTGCTTGAGATTCTCTCTCCCTCTCTCTCTCCCTAAAATAAATAAATCTCACTCACTATATTAAAAAAGAAAGAAAGAAAAGAAAAGCCACAGAAAATATGTCAAGCACAGCATATTTGTTTTTGTTGGTCAGTGGACATGTGGGTGATGGGTGTTTTTCCAATTAATTTGAGTATCTTAGTATCAATAATATAAGACTATTTCTTTCTGAAACTGTCCTTTCTTTTTCTTTTTTTAGGTGGTCAAGGAGCTGGTCCTCCTCAAAACCAGATGCAGGTGTCCCACGGGCCACCAAATATGATGCAGCCCAGCCTCATGGGAATTCATGGCAACATGAACAGCCAGCAGGCTGGTAGTTCTGGGGTTCCTCAGGTGAACCTGGGCAACATGCAAGGCCAGCCTCAGCAGGGCCCACCATCTCAGCTGATGAGCATGCACCAGCAGATTGTGCCCTCCCAGGGCCAGATGGTCCAGCAACAAGGAACCTTGAACCCTCAGAACCCTATGATCCTTTCAAGGGCCCAGCTTATGCCTCAGGGCCAGATGATGGTGAACCCTCAAAGCCAAAATCTTGGGCCCTCGCCCCAAAGGATGACCCCACCCAAGCAGATTCTTCCCCAGCAGGGCCCACAAATGATGGCACCACATAACCAGATGATGGGGCCTCAGGGGCAAGTTTTACTCCAACAGAACCCAATGATAGAGCAGATAATGACCAATCAGATGCAGGGGAATAAGCAACAGTTTAACACTCAGAACCAATCCAATGTCATGCCGGGACCAGCACAGATAATGAGGGGACCAACTCCAAACATGCAAGGAAACATGGTGCAGTTTACGGGACAAATATCAGGACAGATGCTGCCACAGCAAGGGCCCGTGAACAACAGTCCGTCTCAGGTTATGGGGATTCAGGGGCAGGTCTTGCGACCACCAGGGCCCAGCCCACACATGGCCCAGCAGCATGGTGATCCTGCTACTACAGCAAACAATGATGTCAGTTTGTCTCAGATGATGCCTGATGTTAGCATGCAACAAAGCAACATGGTTCCCCCCCACGTGCAGGCCATGCAGGGAAACAGTGCCTCGGGAAACCACTTCTCAGGCCATGGGATGCCTTTCAGTGCACCTTTCAGTGGAGCACCCAATGGAAATCAGATGTCCTGTGGTCAGAATCCAGGCTTCCCAGTCAATAAGGATGTCACACTAACAAGCCCATTGTTGGTCAACTTATTGCAGAGTGACATCTCTGCGGGCCATTTTGGGGTAAACAATAAGCAAAATAATACCAACGCAAATAAACCGAAGAAGAAGAAACCCCCTCGGAAGAAGAAAAATAGTCAGCAAGATCTAAAGTAGGTTGTGGTAGTTTCACCTCAAATTTTATTTATTTCTATGTGGACAACTTTTTTTGTTGGAAAATTTTAAGCATATATAAAATTAGAACAGTATGAAATCCCTGTGCTTCAACAACTATCAATTCAGTCTATCTTGCCTTCATCTCCCCATTACTTTTTTGATTATTTTAAAGCAAATTGACTAAATATTTCAGTTCTATGTATCTCTGAAAGATAAAAATGGTTGTTTTTTTTTTTATGAACACACAGTATCATTAACATGTAGAAAAACTCACTGCCTTCATATTCTCACATATTCAAACAATGTTCAAATTTCTCTAATTACCTTAATTCTTTTTTTATAGTTTGTTCATATAAGGATTCAGACAAGGTTTATACATTGCAGTTGATTGATATATGTCTCTTAAGTCTGTAGTCTCAGGGGGACTGTGGCACATAGAAACTGAAAAGTAGCCAGTGCTGCCACATTGCACCTCCACAAAGCACTTCAGGCTATTAGTGGCTGTTGGGGGAGCCAGAAAGGCCAAGTGTGTTTTAGAGATGAAAACAATTTATGGAGATTCCTTGCTGTCTCAAATAGAAATAGATTTTTGGGGGTGCCTGGGTGGCTCAGTCGGTTAAGCATCCGATTCTTAATCTCAGCTCAGGTCTTGATCTCAGGGTCGTGAGTTCAAGCTCCATGTTGGGCTCTGTGCTGGCATGGAGCCTATTGTAAAAAAAAGAAAAAAATAGTTTTTTATACAAATGCCTTTCCTGTGAAGGCTCTCCATTTTTTTTTTTTTAAAAGGCTTTCCATCATCCCTAGATGCTTAAAACCTCACTTTAGGTTCGTTGGACCTTTTAAATCAGTTACCCTTTAAGTAAAGGTTCTCCAGGTGAGTTCTTTTGCACTTCCTTCCTTTTGCAGGAAGGAAAATTAATTTATATGTCATGTCTTGAAGCTAAGTGTTAATAATCATATTTTTGGCTTTGATAAAATGTTTCCAGAAGGAGTATTGATTAACTGGGTTTTCTGCCTTTAATCATAAAATTGGAATTCAGGGACCTTTGTTATTAGGGCATAGTGACTAATGAATGTAAAATGGGTTAATCAAAACAAATTGCTAGAACTGTAGAATAGGAGAGTTTTAGTTAACCATAAATGTTCAAAATAAAACCTACTGTCTCCATGCCTTCCCACAATATTTCTTTGATTGTACTCTAATATTATACCATACTCACTTGCTGCTTCTTGAATCTTAAAAAAGTCTATAACTGTATATTAACAAACAGTATTTTCCTGAATTCAGACCTAATAAGACCATTAATTATCTGATTTTTCCAGTAGCTCTTTCTAAGTTAAATTCTTTACTGCTATCAACGTGCTGTTTATTCCTCCCAGTAGTCTAGGAGTAAAATTGCAAGGTTATTCGGTTGCCATTAGTATGCATTCTTGCTGTCTTCATGAGTCCTGAGGGAGATTGCTTACTTCTTGTGGCTAGAAATTGTGAAAAGGACCTTATATAGCATCAGGGCTTCTAGGAAAGGGAGACAGTATGTCTAATAGGAAGAGCACCTGCTCCTAACTCTTATCAGCAGCTCACTGTGGAACCATGGGCCTCTTACACCTCTCTGGGCCTTTGTTTTCTCATCCATAACATGAGGTGGCTAGACCAGATATCTGAGATTTTTTTTTAGCAGTGCAGTTCCATGAAAGTAAAACCTACAGAATCCTTATAATTTGAAGTGAGAGAGAAGTCATAGAAGGAACAAATTGATATAGGCATCTGGATGTGTTTCAAGTTCTAAATTTCCATGTGCTAGGACTTTTTAAAATGGATTTAAGGTAAGGCTTAGAAACTACACAATATAATGAGATCAAATACGGTCTAAAAGTGGGTGACCAACATCAGGGCAAAGGGAAACTAAAGGAACAAAGGTGCAGCTAGGAATAAGATTGTAAACCAAATGGATGTGAGCTGCTGGTTCTTTGGAAATTTGGGTATTAGTAATAACATTCTTTTCATTTCTTTTTCCCCTGCTAAAAATTCTAAGCTACAACCAGGTAAAAATGAAAGCATCCCAAAGCCAACGGGGATGTCTGCAAATACTCATTCAGCAGAATTAATTAGCTTTGTTCTAGTATTCTCCATTTTTCTTTATTCTCTGAATACCATTTTTATCAGCCAGCCTACAACCTCTTGCAAGGTGTTGTGAATTATCCACACACAAAAAAAAGAAATAATCTGGACTCCCCGATTGACCTTGATAACTACACCAAAGATGGTGTGGTTTCACAGAAACAGTACTTTATAATGTTGATAGCCCAAACTATGATCAGGTCTTAAAACATCTAAGGGATGGATGATTAACGTGAAAATCATTATGTCAGAAATTTGTAGAAAGCACTTTGAGTAAATACCCATACTATTAGATTAAGTAGATTTTATGTAATGAAATTGCTGGATTATTTTTATGCCAAATACCGAATATTTTATCAGACTAGAGAGATGTAAGTAATGATAAGGATGATAATGCAAACAGATTTTAGTTCTTCAGAAATAGGGGAGAGGTTAAGCTAGTTTCATGTATAAACTATGCAACTTACTCTCAAATGTGTAATTTATTTTTTAGTACCCCAGATACTCGCCCAGCTGGGCTGGAAGAGGCCGATCAGCAACCATTGCCAGGAGAACAAGGAATTAACTTGGAGAACTCGGGCCCTAAACTGCCAGAATTTTCAAACCGACCACCAGGTGATAAAATGTTAGCTAAAGATTATATACTTTTCATCATTTATACAGCAGTACAAGGTTTCTTTTCAAGGAAACAGTAGTAGTTTATTTTGTCTCCTAACTAGGCTTCTTTAGAGATAAAGTGTATCTGATATTTGGAAACTTTGCCTTGATATTAAGTAAAAATTTCAAATACAACTTCTGAAGCTTGTGTGTATACGTAGTATATACAGTTGACCCTTAAACAACAGGGGTTTGAACTGCATGGGTCTACTTATATACAAATTTTTTCAATAAATACAGTACTATAAAGGTATTCTCTTATTACTAACATTTTCTTTTCTCTAGCTTACTTTACTGTAAGAATACAGTATATAGGGATGCCTGAGTGGCTCCATCGGCTCTCTCTCGGACAAATAAATAAATAAAATATTTTTTAAAAAAGAATACAGTATATAATACATATAACACAAAATACATGTTAATGGACTGTTTATGTTATCAGTAAGGCTTCCAGTCAGCAGGTAGGCTATTAGTATTTAAGTTTTGGAGGAGTCAAAAGTTATATGTGGATTTTCAACTGCATGGGGGGTTGGTGTACCTAACCCCCACATTGTTCAAGGGTTAACTGTATATATACGGCTTAGATTAGTCTTGCATTATTTTAAGTCCTCAAAAAATCAGACTGAAATGTCAAGTGCCTCTTTATTCTTGTCAGTATCGAGGTTCTAGTTGGCATCAAAATGGAGTAAGATTAAATGGAAAAATGTTCTCACTCTAATCCTGCTTGCCTGCCTTTCTTGCAGCCTTTCCTACTAGGGTTTTCTCAAAGCAGAGAACAGGGTTTACAGTAAGATTTTTCTATAGCAGTTTTGTTATGAATCTTTAAGCATAAAAACTATATGAGAGTAATAAAAAGATACTCATGTACCTACCACCCAACTGAATAATAAATAGGATCAGTATTGTTGAAGTCCCCTGTGTTATTCCCCTTTCTGACTATAAAATAATATTATCCTCTAAATGTTGAAAAGAAAAAAGCTTCTAAAATTCCTTTATTCCAACCTAGGTGTTGCAGAAGAACTAAGGCCAGTATCTCTGTACTTGTTACTGTTGGCCTGAGCAATGATTTGTAACCGTATTCCCCTGTGACTCAGTTAAAGACACACAAGCCTGTTATACTCAGGTCACTCTCCCCTGTGTATACAGAAGATTATGTTTTGTTTTTTCTTCACTAGTTATTACACCTTTTTGGCATGTAAATGAGAATGACATTATTTGGGGGATAAACTTTAATCCACCCTTATGTATTTTAAAAGTGAATCAAAAAAAGAAGTAAATACATCATGATGTCAGTATTTTGTGTTATTTATTACAAATTGTTTGGGCACACCACACTTCCAGTCAGTGAGTTGCAGCAGCACAGTTGAGGTGGGGAGGTCACCGGTCTTGACAGGTATATCCAAAAGGCATTATGAATAGGAAGGTACCTTCTTCCCTCAGACACATCTGAATTCTTATGTGAATCCCAGGGGTCTTCACACACATACTGCTTCCTTTCCATAGTTTGTAAACTAGGAACCTATAGGCTGAATTTGACCTATTAGGTGTTTGAATTGTCATGCAGTTTCTTAAACCAAACAAAAACCTGAATTTATATGCCTTTAGACAGAACATCCATTCTGATCAGTTTGGCTCTGTCCACAGGACTACTACTGTCTTATACCACACCACTTCTCTTCTTCACTACTGGTCTGGTGCCTAAAGGCATATGAGCTTGCATCCCTTGATTAACAATAGGGTGTTTGGTTATGTTATAGACACCATGTGTGCTTTGGCTTTCCTTCTCCACCCTTCTGTCATGGCAACCCTAATCTCTTTTCTTATCATTAGTGCCCTTTGGACTGCCGCCTCCAGTTTCTGGAACCTTTATAATAGCCGTGCTGTCAGCTATTACTTTTGAGAGGCTGCTGTATTATCTGTTCTGCTCTCTTTGGTATTTACTGTGCTGCCTGGTGGGCTGATTTAAAGATAAAAGACATTTGTGTCATAGCCCAACCAAAGTGGACTTCTACAGAAATGACAACTTTAATATGGGAATCTGAGTTAAACCTGTAGAAATGCCACATATTATTGGCTCTATAAATGTAAAGAAGTAACTCGGGCCTAAAATAGAAAAGGATTTTTAAAAAATCTTCAAAACTGAATTCGGCACATTGTACTCAGTGGTGCCATGGAAATCTTTGGCCGGAAGACATTAATTAGCTATGGACCACAGGGTCTGACCCTGTGGATCAGCAGCATTTGTAGCTGCTCTGTGAAAATCTTGAATCATCATTTCTGCCAACTGCCAGAGCCAACTGTTCTTATTCCTGCACCTTTGTAAAACTTTGCTTATGTACTTTTCATGCAACAATGGAATAAATTTAGTTTTTGAAATTGTATCCCAGCTATATCTCCACTTTTTCCCGTGGAACCCCCTTTATTCCTGGTTAATGCTTTTCCTTTCTGCTAATTGCATAAGGCTTTGGTTCTAAAATGCCAAGTAAAGGGGCGCCTGGGTGGCTCAGTTGGTTAAGCAGCTGCCTTCAGCTCAGGTCTTGAACCCCGCATCAGGCTCCCTGCTCGACGGGAAACCTGCTTCTCCCTCTCCCACTCCCCCTGCTTGTGTTCCGTCTCTCACTGTCTCTGTCTCTCTGTCAATTAAATAAATAAAATCTTTAAAAAAATAAAATAAAATACCAAGTAAAATCTTCACAAAAGAAAGAATCATTTGAGCTCTTGCCTTCTGGAAATCTATAAGCCATTGTCCCCCAGATTCTTGTCCTAAATTATTTTTTATTCCTGAGGGCAGTGCTTCTGGCTTGCTTATTCTCCCATTGTGGATTCATAGAAAATATTTCTCCAAATAGAGTTTTAATATGTAAGAAAGTAAATGAAATTAATATCCATTAAAAAATCTTCAGTGCCCTCAATTGATTTTCAATGTGTATATCAGCTTCTATGAACTCCTACTATTTATTAAACTGATTTACATCGGAGGAGCAGTTTAATTCAGTTGGGGTCCCCAAAGGATTGAGCCTGAAAGATGCAGCATGGTGTATGGAGCCAATGGATTGGAGTAATTTTAAATCCCTCTTAAGGAGTTTGAATCCCAGCATCTTATATTTTACTTCTGTTGAAAGAATAAAAAGGCTGTCTTTGGTGCTGGCATTTTCTCAAAATCTAGCCTTAAAAAAATTAATCAGTGATAACAGAAAAAATGAATCCTAAATGCCTTAGCTCATTCCCAAGGACAGTGGCATATTTATTATGCCCACGTGACAGCTCAGTGCTGGGTGCTCAGCTCCTTGCTGTCGATGGGAATTGTTCTCATTTCTTCCGAATGAGTGGCTGGGACAAAGTCGGCCGCTCTGAGCGCGCAGCACACAGTGTCTGTCTGGTAGTCTTGGTGCAGTAGTGCCGCATTCACACCCTGAGGACTACGGAGCTCCAGGTTCTGGATGCTTTGCTTTGTGCTTCCGTAAGCAGTATGCCCCTTGGCTTATGTCGGAAAGCGAGGGGCTGCCCCCACGCCCCCAGGAGTGGCCATGCCTGAGCTGTTTGTGCCCTGCCCGCGCCGCCCAGACGAGTATTGCTTGGCTGTGCTTTAAAGGTAGCAGAGCTTTTCTTGCCGAAAATCTAACTTCCCTGATTTGGGGGGCTTGTTTTAGGTTATCCTTCTCAACCAGTTGAACAGAGGCCACTTCAGCAGATGCCTCCTCAGCTCATGCAGCACGTGGCAGCCCCACCGCAGCCACCACAGCAGCAGCCGCCGCCACAGCTGCCGCCACCGCCGCCACCACAGCAGCCGCCGCCTCCCAGTCAGCCACAGTCGCAGCAGCAGCAGCAGATGATGATGATGCTCATGATGCAGCAGGACCCCAAATCTGTTAGGCTTCCAGTCTCCCAAAGTGTCCACCCCCCACGGGGCCCCCTGAATCCAGACTCCCAGAGAATGCCCATGCAGCAGAGTGGCAGTGTGCCCGTCATGGTCAGTTTGCAAGGACCTGCCTCCGTGCCACCGTCACCTGATAAACAGAGAATGCCTATGCCTGTGAATACTCCTTTGGGAAGCAATTCAAGGAAAATGGTATACCAGGAGAACCCCCAGAATCCTTCTAGCTCACCACTGGGAGAGATGGCCTCACTCCCTGAAGCGAGTGGCAGTGAAGTACCGTCTGTCTCAGGAGGCCCAAACAACATGCCTTCACATTTAGTGGTTTCCCAAAATCAGTTAATGATGACGGGGCCAAAACCCGGACCATCACCCCTTTCAGCAACTCAAGGTGCAACTCCCCAGCAACCCCCTGTCAATTCCCTGCCCAGCTCCCATGGCCACCATTTTCCAAATGTGGCTGCTCCAACCCAAACATCTAGGCCTAAAACACCAAACAGAGCCAGCCCCAGACCCTACTATCCTCAGACACCCAACAATCGCCCTCCCAGCACAGAACCTTCAGAAATCAGTCTGTCCCCAGAAAGACTCAATGCCTCCATAGCAGGACTCTTCCCCCCACAGATTAATATTCCTTTACCTCCTAGGCCAAATTTAAACAGGGGCTTTGATCAACAGGGCCTAAATCCAACAACTTTAAAGGCCATCGGGCAAGCACCTTCAAATCTTACCATGAATAATCCTTCCAATTTTGCTGCCCCACAAACTCACAAATTAGATTCTGTGGTGGTGAATTCTGGAAAGCAGTCTAATTCTGGAGCAACAAAACGGGCTAGTCCAAGCAACAGTCGCAGGTCTAGTCCTGGGTCCAGTAGGAAAACCACCCCAAGTCCTGGGAGACAAAATTCCAAAACCCCTAAGCTTACTCTGGCCTCTCAAACAAACACAACCCTGTTGCAAAATGTGGAGTTGCCAAGAAATGTATTGGTCAGTCCCACTCCTTTGACCAATCCCCCTGTACCTGGGAGCTTCCCTAACAACAGCGGGCTGACTCCTCAGAATCCTGCCATGCCTGTGGCTGCAGTGGGGGGTGTTCTCGAGGATAACAAGGAGAGCTTGAATGTGCCTCAGGACAGCGATTGCCAGAATGCCCAGGGTAGGAAGGAGCAGGTAAACATTGAGCTCAAAGCAGTCCCTGCCCAAGAAGTTAAAATGGTTGTCCCCGAAGATCAATCTAAAAAGGATGGGCAACCTCTGGATCCTAACAAACTTCCCAGTGTTGAAGAGAACAAAACTTTGGTGTCTCCTGCTATGAGGGAAGCACCGACATCGTTAAGTCAACTCCTTGACAACTCTGGAGCTCCTAACGTGACCATTAAACCCCCTGGGCTTACAGATCTGGAAGTAACACCTCCAGTAGTTTCTGGGGAGGACCTGAAAAAAGCATCTGTCATTCCCACACTGCAGGATCCGTCGTCTTCTAAAGAACCCTCTAATTCCCTAAATTTACCTCACGCTAATGAGCCGTGTTCAACCCTTGTGCATCCAGAATTGAGTGAGGTCAGTTCTAATGTTGCACCAAGCATCCCTCCAGTAATGTCAAGACCTGTCAGCTCTTCCTCCATCTCCACTCCCTTGCCCCCAAATCAGATAACTGTTTTTGTAACTTCCAATCCTATCACAACTTCAGCTAACACATCAGCAGCTCTGCCAACTCACCTGCAGTCTGCATTGATGTCAACAGTTGTCACAATGCCCAATGTGGGCAGCAAGGTTATGGTTTCTGAGGGACAGTCAGCTGCTCAGTCTAATGCCCGGCCTCAGTTCATTACACCTGTCTTTATCAATTCATCCTCAATAATTCAGGTTATGAAAGGATCACAGCCAAGCACAATTCCTGCAGCTCCACTGACAACCAACTCTGGCTTGATGCCTCCCTCCGTTGCAGTTGTTGGCCCTTTACACATACCTCAGAACATAAAATTTTCATCTGCTCCTGTACCACCTAATGCCCCCTCCAGTAGTACTGCTCCAAATATACAGACTGGTCGACCCTTAGTCCTTAACTCACGAGCCACCCCTGTTCAGCTTCCTTCCCCGCCTTGTACCACTTCTCCAGTTGTCCCTCCTCATCCCCCTGTCCAGCAAGTGAAAGAATTGAATCCAGACGAAGCTAGTCCTCAGGTGAGCACCTCAGCAGATCAGAGCACTCTGCCCTCCTCACAGTCAACCACAATGGTTTCTCCCCTTTTGACCAATAGTCCAGGCTCATCTGTCAGCCGGCGAAGCCCAGTCTCCTCTAGTAAGGGCAAAGGAAAAGTGGACAAAATCGGCCAGATTTTGCTGACCAAGGCATGTAAGAAAGTTACAGGTTCTCTTGAGAAAGGGGAAGAGCAATATGGTGCAGATGGAGAAACTGAAGGCCAAGGGCTAGAGACCACAACTCCAGGGCTCATAGGAACGGAGCAGTTATCCACAGAGCTGGACAGTAAAACCCCAACACCCCCAGCACCCACTCTGCTAAAAATGACCTCTAGCCCTGTGGGCCCGGGCTCCACCTCGGCAGGACCCAGCTTACCTGGCGGTACTCTCCCCACCAGTGTGCGCTCAATAGTAACCACTTTGGTACCCTCTGAGCTCATCTCCACGGCGCCGGCCACAAAAAACAGTCATGTTGGCATAGCACCTGAGCCACGTGCGGGTGGCCTAGTGGAGGAGAAAGTGGGATCCCATCCAGAGCTTCTGCCCAGCATAGGTATGTACTTGGGGCCTGGCATCATCTCCTCATGTCAATTTTTTGATGACCTATCCCACAAAAGAAAGCATGACTTCTTTTCTACTTGGAGGAAGAAGAATGGGCCAGATGGCAATAGTGGTAGTTTTATTTATTGGAAGTATATTGGGAAATATACTTTAAAAAAAAAAGTTTACATTTATTAACATGGTTCTCTCTCAGCTCCTGAAATAATGATAGGCCTTTCATTTATATAAAGTTTGTCACTTTACAAGGCAGCCTCTTTACATATGTTATCTCACATCATCATTATACCAACCATGTTGGGTAACCCTAACCCCATTCTGTGGGTGAGAAGATTGAAGCTCAGAGTTCAGTATCTGTTCAAAGTCCATACTGTGAACCTCCAGTTTAACATTGTCCCTTAAAGGTGAATAGCAGCTTCTGCAAGTTCTCCTCACTGTAATAATGACTTGCTCTCAACAGTTTCAGGGCAGGGTTCTCATGGCCCTTTCCTCATTGTACTCTATCCCAGAGACTATTCTCTTCTGATTGGCTACTCCAGAGGAGAGCTTTTCAAAAACCCGGGTTTCATGATTATAGACACAGGAGATGCAAAGTGGTTGAGAGACAGGCTTGAGTTAGTATCACAGTGCCAGCATTTACCAGCTCTATGGGTTTAGGTAAGTTACTTGACTACTCCAAACTTGAGTTTCCTTCTTTGTAATATGGAGACAACAGTAGTTGTAAGAACTCAGTGAGATAATGCATATCATGTGCTTAGCACAGAATATAGTAATCAACACATGTAAGTAATTCTTACTGATTTCTCTTTGATTCAGTCTCTGTAAATTAGGCCATTCCAATTTGTGTATATCTTTAGATTATTTCCTATGTACTGTTAAGGTGTGCAAATGACGGGAGCATTGGTGTCCTTAACACCTCCCTTCCTCCCTTCACACCCTGCCTCTCACATACACGTTCCTTCTTCTGTGAGGCCCAGAAGCTCTGTTTCTGCAGAGCTTCTCCATACACCATTACTGAGCCAATCACGCACTGCCAAAGCTGAGAAGGACCTTTGCTATATCCTAGGCAAGCAAATAGTGCCTATCTTTTTTAATGCAGCTGAAAATTTTTGAGTGGTAAGCACTCAAAACGTAAGTTTCAGGGTATGATCAGAGTTCAGATTCTGGTTACCAATCACAGTTGGGTGAATTCCTTGACCTCTTGTAAGTCATGTACTTGACCTGTAAAATGGAGGCTGTAATTCCTACCTCCCAGAATTTATACAGATGTAAGGAGAGGCCTTAGCATAAAGTGGCCAGCACACTGCCTCACTCAGAGCTTTGGAAAGGTTAATTCCCCTTCTCTCTGCCCCTTTACTTCAATGCTGGAGATACAAGGAGAGATAAAAGCCTTTGAAGAGTTCACTGCCCTTAGAGGAGACAGAGACTTCACAGGTCTGGGTGCTCTAGGTTTCTGGTTCTAGTTCTGTGGAGGTAGGTGACCTCTAAGATTGAAGAAACCTGGTGTGACTTAAATATATTCTCTGCTATTAAATATTTCTATTATAGAACTTTCCCCCCACATACCCAGAGAATAATGGTGAAGTGATGAAAAAATATTTTTATCTGGATCATATATAATCTTAGAGGAATATATGAGCTTTGGGGAGATGAACCTGTAGTTGGAAAAAAAAACCTTCAATTTTAGTTGAGATTGTTTCCATTCTTTTTCAAGAGGCTTCTGGGTTTTTATCTTGAAAATGTGAGAAACCAATACTAGAGTTAAAAGTAAAAGTTAAGGTAAAGTTTTAAGCTTTATGAGATAAGCATCCAAAATAAATTCTTAATACAAATCATTACTGACTAGGCAGGCAGAGAAATCTACAAAATTCACAATTTCCACAATCAGGTAAAACTTACAGAGTTTATCTAGGATGTTAGACTGAAATGTCAAGATGGGAGGACATAATCCTTGAGTGACTGTGGCATATCTATGCCCTTAATCTTTACTGTATGATCCAGGAAGCTCCCATTCTAGAGTACATTGCGTATCCTGTTCCATTCCTCTTCAAGGACCTAAGTACTCTCTGTCCTCTGAAGCATAATTCTCATGTTTATCCCCTCCATTGTACCATCAGTTTTCTCAATCTAGAATTGATCTTTGCTTTTGATTCCTATAGCACTTTATACTTTATGAGGCTTCTTCATATAACATCCCAGTGCATTCCAGTGTACCACATGTGTGTATCTTATCTTTATACTGGACTGTGTTCCTGATAGGCAAAAATAATAATTGGTCTTGAAAGGTGCCTGGCACAGTGCCTTGCCCCTAGTTAAGTTCTTGGTAACTGTTAGACAAGTAAATGACATATCAAGTGATTTATTCATCAAGTATGAATTGAATATCTGTTTTATGAGCATCATTCTTTGCCAGGTGCTGTAGAAAAGTATAAAAGAAATTGTATGATTCATTTCAGGTCTCAAGGGCTGTGTGTAATCTTTACAGGGATGAGACAGTTTTTAAATGCTAAGGTGAATGGTATAATTGTTCCTCTGAAAGTGTTTGGGTTGCCTACTAAGGTATGCTTTGGAGTTTTTCAGAGTACTGGATAGAACATGCCCCTAAGAAGCAAAAATCGTGGGTGCTCTTGTCCTCATGACCACCTCCTTCCTTGATCTTTGTACACACAAAAGGGAAAAAGACCACCTGCTGGTGGTCTATGTTACTGCGTGGTACAATAGCTAATTTTTTAAGTAAGTTTTGAAATGTCCTTTCAAGGCAGTTGAAATGCCCTCCAAGAGGATGTGTATTTAGCAGTTACTTAGCCCTTGATTCAGTCAGTGTTTTCTGTTTTGTTGAGAAAAGAAAGTAAAAGGCCTGTATTTTTTTTTTTCCTTGCCTTAGCCCCTTCACCAAGTTTAGTCTCAAAGGAAACTCCAGCCACAACACTGCAGGGGTCTGTTGCCAGACCAGGTAAGGCATGCTTTGGAGAAACTTCTCCAAATGGAATGGATTATGTGTGAAAGAACTGCTTCTCTCCTCAGGGTGCCAGGAAGTGGCTGAAAGTCTCTCACCTCCTGGCTTCAGAGCAGACTTCAGTTGAGCGGCAGAGCTTGTGCAGTACTATTTGAGGTTACTTTCCCTGGACCAGTTTGCTGTCTTATGCATTCCTGGTGTCAGCCAGGGAACTCAGGAAGGGCCTTGCACTGCCCATTGTCTGCCTGCCACCCAGCTATGTGTGGTTTCCATTGCACAGTTTGCCCTGTTCCATGACCCTGGCACCCATAGCTGGCAGCTGACTGACTGGCATATGGCAGCTCTCTGGGGTGGCAAGCATTACTGCACTAAACTAGTAATTGCACTTTCATGACAGGAGTGGAGGCTTGTTCTGAGAACCTCTGCTACAGTGAGGCAGCCATTCCCCAGGGAGTCAGTCATTTCAGTCATCTCTGGATGGCATTGTGTTTCTTCCCATGACCAAGAAATTGCAAATAGCACTAGGGATGGTGTTTCTGGAAGGTGGAGTACATGGTAATCTGACAAATAATTGTTGTAGAATCCTGTGTCAGCTCTGAACGCATGAGGATCTTGATGGCAATAACAGCACTGCCCACTGCCTTCGTAGGCAGATAAATACGCCAAAGCAGATAAATATCATAAATATGATACAGTTTAGTCTTGCCTGGCCCTTTGTCACTGGAGGTATTGAGGGATACCAAAAAAAAAAAAGTATGACACTTTCCCAAGGAGGTTAAAATCTCATTTACAGTACAGTTCACACTTGACAAAATTTGTAAGCAAAAAAATACTGCTGTGTTTAATTTTGTGGGCCTAAGCCATTGAAATTAAGGTATAACTTGTGGTTTATTTTAAAGATTTTTTTTTAAAGGCATCTCTATACCCCGGGTGGGGCTTGAACCCACAACCCTGAGATCAAGAGTCACATGCTCCACCCACTGAGCCAGCCAGGTGCCCTACTTATGATTATTTTAAAATGGGCTTCAGGTGCTTTGTGCTATGCTATGTTCTATCGCACACTCTGAGTAAAATCAGTCCTCTGAAATGAATGGATGAGCTAAAAACATTTCACCCACCCAGATTCTTCCTTTGCTACCAACTGCCTGCATGATTGTGCTAGGCACCTGAGAAGGGTGGGAGTGGAGCGAATTATTCACAGAAGGGCTTATAGTAAAATTCATTTTTGGTGAGAAAAGAAGCAACTAGGAAGAGGAAGGGAATTCCATTTCCTGCCCCAATTTTTTACTCCAGAAAAATGTTTTATCATATCCTACATCGAAGTCAGAATAATTGGCCAAAGAATCCTGTTCCTTTTAAAAGTTTCACTTAAATGAATCTCCAGTGCCCCCAGAGTCACTAATTGCCTTCACCAAATTCCTTTGATCTGTACTTACATGAATTATCTGTGATAGTGTTAAAGTTCTCAAAAGCACTGAATTTTGTTTCAGATGAGCAAACTAATCAAAATTTTTATGTAATCAGCCTCCTTTGAGCTGTTTTTTGTTTTTTGTTTTTTTGTTTTTTTGTTTTTTTTTTGAGCACATGTTACCTGAGTTTGTATGCTCCAGTGGAGCCAGCAAGGGAGCAGAGAGAGTACTCAGTGAGGTGGTATCTGTTTCATGTGGTGGGGTTTCCAAGGTTTATGGGTTAGATATGGGGAGCTAAGTAGCAAATGGGAAGCAGGGACTACCTCATCTTGCATTGAAGATGCAAGGCTCCTCGCATTAAGGCTGTATCAACATGAGCATCAAAGCAATAATAATAATAGCTAATATTAAGTTATTACTAAGAGCCAGGTGCTGTACTAAATTTTTATATGTATTATTTCATTTAATCTTCTTAATTTTGAGGTGGGTAAAGTGTCCCCTTTTTTTCAGATGAAGCATTGAGCACAGAGAGGTCAAGTAATTTGCTCAAGGTTACATGGCTAATCAGCAATGGGGTCAGAATTTTAACCCATGCACTCTGACTTCACTGCCTTCAGGAAGGTTAACATGTAGTCAGTGGGGTAGATGAGGCATACACCGAGTCTGTGGTGCTAAATTTTCTAAAAGGGGGGACAGGGACAGAGCTGTGGAAGTCCAGAAGTGGGAGAGATCACTATCTGGTGCATCAGAAAAGTCTTTTGGAAAGATGGAACTAAAAGCATATAATGGAGGAAGATGTTTTTCTGCTGATGCTGAGAAAGAAGTGCCTGGTAAACCCATAGAGTGCTCATTTAAGCAAAACCCTGCTAGACAGATTACTGAGGTTTTCCTTCTGGAGGGTGTTTCTGGGAGGTTGAGGAAGAGAGGAACATAATGGAGTTTGTGGGTGTTATCTCAAAGCAAAGCAGTCTGCCCTCTAAAGCTCAGTGAGGAAGTCCTTTGGAAGAGAATGCATCCTGAATAGATATTCAAGACATATTTGAAGATTACTGTCTTTAAAAACAAATGTCAAGAGGGTGGAGATATTTTAAGAATGAAAACAATCTCTTCTACATGAGAGGAAGAGGCTTATTTTACTAACCTAGTTATAGCTGGGTGAAATATGAACCAGGCAGTGTGAATTTAATTCTATTGATCCAAACAGGATTATTTCACAGTGTGGAGTAGAAGTAAAAATAGACCAAGTAAGTGTCTTATGCCCCAGACAACTGAGTTGTGTCCCTGCCAACTCTGTCTCTGTACCATGTAGGGTGAGAATCCTGTTGGACACAGAGACATGTTAGCCTAAATAGGGCATTCAGAGTTCTCATAGACACCGCGCTTCTCCCAGTGGACATAGACAACAGGAGCTCCCACATCTCATTTCTGTCCTTTGTATTTTTCACAGAACTCGAGGCAAATGCTGCCATAGTCTCTGGACAAAGGTAAGATGATCATTCTGCAGACTCAGCATGAAAATGGCATAAGCCTCTTTGAAGGGTATCGGCTTTCTCATCCTTTAAACCTCTCTTCACCTTGGCCTTTTCCCTCACTCTTTGTACCAGTCTGTTTTCCCTACTAAAGCAGGGGAGCTGTCATGAGTCCTAACCCCTCAGAAGTAACATTTCTCTTAATAAAACTTGGTGGCTAAGTTTCTCCCTTTTTTGGTTGTTTTGAAAACTGAATGAGAGAACATGTTCAGCACTCACCATAGTGAGTAAATAATAAATGTTCGGTATGTAGGAGCTGTTGCTATATTGTCATTAATAATAGTCCTTGCAACACCTTCTGAAGTACAGCTGTTTGTTCCTCCAAGCATAGGAGAGAGAACCACGTGGGGTCTGACCCCAAAACTCAGGCTTTTTCTGTTATACTATAAGCCCCACAACGTGACAAAATGAAATACACCTGTGACTTCAACCTCATTAACCCCATGGAGAAAAGTATTATTATTTTTCAAAAGTCATTCCTTTTTTAGTGTACTAATACATTGGATGACATTTTAGAGAATCTATCATATTTGTACAACTTAGTTTGTAAAACATCTTCACAATCATTTTCTCATGTAATCCTCCTATCAGCCCTCTGAGGTGGTTATAATAGCCAACATTTATGTGAATGCAGTCCGTGCCATGCACTGGGCTGCAAGCCCCCTAAGTGTATTAGCTCATTTAATTTTCACAATATCTATTAGGAAGGTAAATTCTGTCTCAAAGATAGGGAACCTAAAGCTCAGAGAAGTTAACTAAATTGCCCAAGACCACAGATTTAGTAAGTGGCTCTGACTCCGGAGCCCTCACACTTATGTATTGCAGCAGACAACATGGGGATTTATAGATCAGGAATCTGAAGCATAGAAAAAGTTAAATATCATGGCCAGTAAATATATAGGTAAGCCTTGACCCCTGTTCTTCTGTCTCCAAACTCATTGATATTCTTACTACATCATTCTGCCTGTATTTTTATTTGGATTGGGCTAATACTTGAAATTATTTGCCTTTCTCAAGCATGCACCAACTGTGTGGCTATAGAAAGAAGATAGACCAAAAATATCCTGTGGATGTTTGTTTCCAGAGCTGTCTGAGCACTGACCATATAAATACCAGGACAGTACTACTGTGGCTTTTGTTTTGCCAGAAGAAAGAGGCACCTCTATTAGGAGTCTTTCTTCCTCAGAGGCTTTGACCATTTTCTGGGCTCCTAGCCAGAAAGCCATCCATAACATCTCTAAAAGGATACGTAAATACCCCTTGACTTACAGTCCCACCCCAGCTCCAGCCTCGCTGCTTCTTCACTTACCTTGGCTTGTGGGGCAGTGGTTAGATATAAGACAAGGTAGCGAACAGTATGGCCAAATTTCCAGCCATAGTGCCACTAGTGAAGGATACTCCGGCAGGAGTGAAAACAGAGGGGTTAGGGAAAGTTGATAGGCCATGATGGTTCATGCCGCTAAGGAGCTCCTGATCTAGTGGAAGGCAGAAGATATTAAAAGAAAATATGCTGTACAATCTGATGGGTGCTCTAGAATGCCAGAGACAGATTGTGAAACAAAAAGACGGAAGAGACAGCTTCACTTGGGAAGTGAGGTCATGGAAGACTTCCCGAAGAGGCATCCCTTTGACCAGCTCGTTTTCTTTGTTGTACTACTTTTGTTTCAGTTCCATGCCTTATAAATAAGCAAATTTAATCAGCTTTTTTTCCCTAATGATTTTGACATGCATTTTTTTGAACCATGAAAGCAGTAAAAAGTTTATTAAAATTTGGAATTCAGATCAGAGAACTAAAAAGAAGAAAATTACCAGTAAACCAGTATTCCTGTGACTCAAACAATACTATGTATATTTTAGTTCATCTTCCTCTACTTCTCTTGAGAGTATGTATATAGATAGGGAGTATTTTATATATAAATAATATATCTAATATTTATATAATCTAGTGTTTTTTATATATAAGCACTATACATCATGCACACACACGCATATGTATCTCACATTCATTTATATGTGGTTACATATATACTCAACATGTATTATGATGAAAATGGGATTATACTATTCATAATATTGGTAACTTTTTTCCCACAATAATGTATCATAAACAGTTTTTATCATTAAACTTAACATGATTTTTCATGACTGAATATGGATGTGCCATGTTTTAGTTTTATAATCTATTGTAAAGCATTTAGGTCTTCTGTCTTCATTAGTATAAATAAAATGCTTTGACATCCTTGTGTGTAATTAGAGTGCTGTAAAAAGATTTGTTTCCTTAGGCACCTAGAAATGGAATTGCTGAGCCAGAGGATTACACCAGGGTTTCTCAGCCTTGGTGTTATTGACAGTTTGGATCAGATAATTCTTTGCCAGGGAGGGGTGTTGCACAGAAGAGCTGTCTTATGCATTATAGTTCAGTGGCATGCCTGGCCTCTACCCAAAAGAAGCCAGTAGCATCCCTGCCTCAGTAAAGACAGTCATCTTAACAATCAGAAATGTCTCCAGACATTGCTAAATGTCTCCTGGGAGGCAAAATGCCCCTATTGAGAACCATTGGGTTATATAATTTATATCAGGAGTTTCTCTCCCCATACCCTTAGTAGTACTGCATATTACCAATTTTAAATCTCTGCATACTAAAAAAGGGGGATTGAGGTAAGGGCAATCAGTATACCCAGTAGTATACTGTGAATATATCCTCATGTACATTCTATAATGTGACTTATAACATGCCATTATCTGACTATACCAGGCTCATAGGAAATGCCAGTATATATTCTTAATTTCCTAGATTTTATTTATTTTTATTTTTTTTCCTAGAGTTTAGATACTATTAGTTTTTGAAAGGGAATATTGTTATTTTAGAAAAATGGGTGAGGAAGTTTGGGAATTTTTGTTCCAAGTTCCTAATTTCTTACCTGTTCTTCTACAATTGCACCAGCAATATGCTTTAGTATTTTATTTTTACTAGTGTAACAAACTAGACTCACTCTTAAGTGAGTCTAGTTAGTAATATAGAAGGTAATTGTGTTCATTGTCCCAGGATGGAATATTTTCTCTTCAGAATGACTGTATAGTTCTTAATCTTCTGCCTTACAAATGAAACTCTATCTGAAGAACCCTTTTTGTGTGTGTGACTTGATTCCCTCACCTCCTTGGAAATTTTGTGCTTCCCTTTGTCGGCAGTGAGCCCAAAGAGATCATTGAAAAGTCCAAAACCCCAAGCCGAAGAAACTCCCGAACTGAAGAGCCAACTGTGGCTTCTGAAAATGTGGAAAATGGACATCGCAAGCGATCCTCTCGGCCTGCTTCAGCCTCCAGCTCTACTAAAGGTTAGCAGTGGGCTGTGGGTGCCATTGTGGGTCAAATAGAAGAATGGGGTCTTTATCACCACAGCGGACGACTGTGTCTTTCATCTCTGCTTCTGTTACTTTGACTTCTACTATTTGTCCTTCCTTAGTTCGTTTACCTATGTGTTTTCTGTGTGTGTACACAGCAGCAAGCACTGTTGGGGAAAAAAAAGAACATAACAGGGCAGATTCATTCATGATCACATGTTCAGATAGGGCCTCAATATGGCCCAGCCATTTTTCTGTGGTCAACTCTCTTTTCCACTCCTCTGGCCTCTACTTTTCTCTCCTCTTTCTCAGCAGAGACTCTCACCTCTTTACAGAGAAAATAGAACTGCTTCAGCTCTTGCTACCAAGACATAAATCTACCAGGATCCTCCTTTGCTCCTATCGTAATAGAGCAGCTGTCGCTCCTCAAGTCTGAGACCAGTTCCTCCACTTGCGCCTCTTTGATCCCATCTTTCTGACCTTGTCAAGAGCCTTACCTACCAGTTTTCTCTCCCCTGTTGACTGATGTCTCCTTTGTGAATGCATGCTGCCCTTGACTTCTCTGACCTAGAGCTCTTGATAGTTTTCTACCTCTCTGACTTTTCCTTCTCAACCTCTGTACGCAGACATTAGATGTTGGCTTTCCTCATACTTCGATCCTGAGTCACCCTTTCTCTCCAGCTCTTCTCTCCCTAACTGATCTCACTCATGCCCCCCTTTCTTAGTTACAACTTTTCACAGACAACTCATGAATTTGTATTTCTAGTACAGACCTCTAGAAATCGTAGACAACTGTATGTACAACCTTAGCAGGACTTCAAATTCAACATGTCTGATTTCACCCACAATGTCAGGTCATTTGTCAGTGTTCCCCACCTCAGGGAATGGCACCACCATCTGTTCATTGGGCACATCCTCCTCGGCACCTCTCCCTCATCCTCACATCTCTCATATCCATCACAGAAAGCTGCTGATTTTATCTCAGGTGACCCAAATTCATCCACTTTGCCCCGTCTCCATTGCTACTCCAGCTTAAAACCCTTCAGTGATTTACATTGTAATTAGGATTAAAGTCTAAAAGCACCAACAGGGACCCCAAGTTTCCATGTGGTCTGGCTCTGTCAGCCTCTCCCAGCCTCATCTGAGTTCCCTCAGCAACTCAGACATGCCATTCTCATCTCTTGTCACAAGCCTGTGTGTATGTTACACCCATTGCAGGGAATGTGCTGCCCTCTTCCTTCTTCTCTTCTCCTCATGCACTTCCTACTCTTTTTACCTAGCTCCCTGGTCACCGCTATGAGAAATCATAGCACCATGTTCTTCTTCATAACATCACAGCTGTAAGTTTATGTCTATTTATGTGATAGGTAATTAATCTGTGCATTCTGCAAGGGCAGGAGGTGTCTGGTTTTGCTCACCATTGTATCCTTGGTACCTAGTATGCTGCCTCATGCAAAGAGGTATATAATCAGAAATTATTAGTAACCGTCTATCAAATATATATTCAGTACTTATACATGCCAGGCCCTGGGGAATATAAAAGTGAAAAGACGGTCTCTGTCTTCATCATATCAATTTTATGCCAGCCAGAAAGACTAATACCATGTGTTAAATGTTAAATGCTGTGATAGCAAAATTACATGGTACTGTAGGAGCATATAGCTGGGATGCTTTGCTCCTCTGCCAAATCAGAGGCGGCTTTCTGGAGAAAATGTTTAAGCTGAGACCTGAAGAGTGAGGAGGCATTATGCAGGCTATGGGATTGAATGAAATATTCTAGGCAAAAGGTACGGCATGTGCAAAGGCCGAGATCTGAGGAAGGGTATGATACTTCATCTCCACAGGAAATGTGCTGAGCTTGAGCAACTCACATTAGGCAAGAGCTGGATCCTGGCCAAGTGCCTGATATAAGCAGTGGTGCTGAGAAACAGTCAAATACTATTGGGATGCCAGCCTGAAGATGAGGGCAGGTTCTGGTGCACCAACACCAGACACTGACCTGAGAACTCAGCTGTCATTAGCAGGTTATGCTTCTGGGCCAGACTTTCACAAATCCTCACAAGAGCCCCTGGGAGTAGGCCATGGGTCTACAGATCACAGATAGGTGGACGTATAGAAGCTACCTTCTCTCCGCCCATCAGAGAGGAAGGGGTCTTCATTCCTTCCCAGGTGTCCTGTATATACCACTGGCAGGGTCCTCTTTGGTGTCCCCACTTTGATGCAGAGAAGGAACCAGCTACTTTCTTTGTTCTCCCTGGAATCCTCTCCGAGGCAGAGATTTGTTTGGAAGGAAGCACTCCTTTCAGTATATTGAATACTATTAGACCACTGAAGGGAAGATTCCTGGAGTTCTGTGGGAAAACCTGCTTCCCTTCAGTTCTTTGTATTCTTTTGGCCCCTCACTTTCCCAAAGGATCAAGGTCCTCTAGGCTGTTGAATATGGTGTGTAATTACCTTTAAGCAGGAAACAAGTGGGGGAAAAAGAAAAAAGGCAGGAAACAAGTGTTTCCTTTAGAGATGTCACACACCAGATTTTTGGAAACTTCACCTGAGCCCAGACCCTCAAGATAATAAGGGTGTCATTTACAGTGCACCAGAAAGAATCAGAGGAGCAGCTGGGACAGTTAAGAGATACCCAAATTAGAGCCAGTCTGTAGAGAACTGCCAGCCAAGCGAAGATGGAAAGCTGGAACCTATTTTAGAAAGGGGTGGTGAATAGGCTTGTACACTTAAACTGGACATTGTCCCAAGGTGGTGGTAGTCATGTTGGAATGCCTGCCCCATCCCTGCTCTGAGGCTTAACAAGTGGCTTAGGAAAAGCCCTAATGACTTGAAAGCTTTGTGATTTTGCATGGAGGGGTGCCGGATAAGTGTCTCCTGAAAGGATGTCAGAGCTCTGGCCAAACCCCAGGAATCACAGTCATGTACAGATCTCCACTTCAGCCTCAAGCCCTCAGGCTGTCAGTTCTGAACTCCTAGAGTAAGTTACGTTTTAAATCCAAAATGAGTGCTATAGCTGTTTTGATTTTTAAGTGTTAGAGCTCTTGGATCCAGATTAGAGAATTAATATGCATTTTTATTTGCTATGCAATATACTATGTTGTATCCAGAATTCTGAACCAAAGTCATAACTTTTTGTGATCATATTTGAACCCATACCCAGGGAATGATCATAAAATATCACGGTGGTTTCCAAAATCTATGCAATTCATATTTGGAGACATAGTAGTGCTGGGTACCTAAAACATCTTTCCGCAGCATCAATACTTCTTAAAGTTTTGAGGGGGGAAAAAAGGTTTGCCTTTTTGCATTCATACAGTTTTGGTCATATATGCACAAACAAAATCAGAAACAGTCTCTTTTTCATGAGCATCTTGAAAGCTGAGAAATATGAGCAGTTTATAATGAGAAGTATTGGTACATTTGTATTGTCAGAGAACCAGTGACATTAACCATGCTCCTGCTGTGGGAACAGAGTTTGCTTACGTCATGCTGGCCAAGGCCTGCTATACTGCCAGATTGGAGCAGGTGGGACAGATTATTTCTGGGCAAGTCCAGGGAGGCCCACATGGTTGGTAGGTCGCTCTCTAACCTATTGTTTTGGTTTTGGTTGTTGGGTCCCCCCCACCCCACTTTTGATTACAGACACAAAAATTGGCTCCCACAAATCAGTGAGCTTTTTTTTTTTAATTAATCAGGTGTGTTGTTACAAAATGCAAATGAGTAGTTCTACTTCCTGACATGATGTGTTCCCTGTTAACACAGAAATGATTTGTCTTGTTTCCCTTATCAGTCTTTATTTACTCTTCTGTTCATAATAGATTTTATGTTATATTTTCAACTGGGAAAAGAGATCAGTAGTTAAAAATGAAGTTTAATGCGTAAGTTTGAAACCAGGGAAAATATGCTAATATGAAGGAAGTTCAGAGCAACCTATAATCAGCAGCAGCTGTGGATGTCCCTAGAGTGCCTTAAGATGCCTCTGACAGCAAAGTGGGATGATAGCCCTACCATACCCACAGCCTGTGACTTGAGAAGCAACAATCTAAAAAAAAAAAAATTCATCTTAAAATGGAAGTGTTACTGTAGAAATATAAATGAGCATGATATGGGAGAAGACTCTGAACAGTAACTGCCTGAAACTGCACTCTTGTAGCATCATCATTCCGAAACCAGCCATGAAAATTTTGAAAGGAGATTTCCAGAATTTCTTTTACAAAAAATAGAAATTTTGGCTAGAAGTAGTACAGTAAAAAAAAAACCATAATGAAGTGAACAAGGCCAAAGGTCATTTTCTAAAACTCCTTGAAAGGTAAAGGTAAACTCCAAATAACAGAAGATTTAATAGACCCTGTAGATCTGGCCAAATTTACTTACGGTCAAAATGAGGCAACCGGGGGAGAAAATGCCCCTATCAAATTATAAATGTAAGCGTTCTCCAAGTATATATATCTGAAAGACTGTTATTGACTTAGTTCTTTACCATATCGTTGGTTCAAAATATTAATATAAATGGTGTTACTCTTAGGTCTTTGAACTATTTTTATACCTGTGAAGACATTAATTTGTAAAATCTTTGATGGTTTAAAAAATAGGAGTTTTCAGGGCGCCTGGGTGGCTCAGTTGGTTAAGCAACTGCCTTCGGCTCAGGTCATGATCCTGGAGTCCCAGGATCGAGTCCCACATCGGGCTCCCTGCTCAGCAGGGGGTCTGCTTCTCCCTCTGACCCTCTTCCCTCTCAAGCTCTCTCTCTCTCAAATAAATAAAATCTTTTTAAAAAATAAATAAATAAAAAATAGGAGTTTTCAACAATATATATAATTTTTATTTTGGTAGTGTGGTATTGGTTATGGGGTCTTGGGAGTGGGATTATGCACAGATAAAGTAGGTATCCTTTAGGAACAGACCTGATGTACACCCTGCATGTACCATCAGCCACTTCATTACTTCCCTAGAATTCCTTACCTTAAAGAGTTTACCTCTGGATTTTCTTATTGTGTTCAGTGGAATAGTGAAAGTGGTAATATTTTGGAGGAAGTATAAAATTGAACTACAAAAACAAAAAAAAAAAACCTCACCTTTTCAGACAGATTTATAAAGACATCAAAAGTGACATTGCCCTGTGACCCAGATTCCTAGGTTTATCCAGGGAAGGTGATAAAGAGACTTCAGTATCAGGTTGATGCAGTTTTTTTCCTTCATGGAAGTATAAAAGTACACCCTACACCATCTTTCCCACCACTAACCGTGGTATCTAAAAGATTATTTTTTTGCAGTTTTTAACACAAATCATTTGTTTACTCGTGGTCCCACTCATTGATTGGTCTGCAGAAGCAGAGTCAGTCTGCCAGATCATTGGGTGCTATGAAGCAGTGACAGGTGGGAAAAGGCAAGGAAAGAGGAGGGGGAGGGAGAGCCTGACTTTGCTTCTCCACCCTCCCCCTTCTCACCTATTCTCCCAGCCACATAGGTGTTTCTCAGACACACCACTCGATCCTTCATATTACAACAAAGGAAAAGCTCTCAAAGTTGGCCTAATTAACAGATCTTTCTAAGGATGAACACTCAAGACACAACTCTGTAGGGGTGCCTGTGTGGCTCAGTTGGTTGAGTGTCCGACTCTTGGTCTTAGCTCAGATCTTGATCTCAGGGTTATGAGTTCAAGCCCTGCATTGGGCTCTGCACTGGGTGGGGAGCCTAATTTAAAAAAAAAAAAGAAAGAAAAGACACAACTCTGTATATTTTTACTCAAATGATAAATTTACTACAGTGAAAAAAACTTGAGAGTTGGACTAGGGAGTTGATCATAGGGAACTTTGGGGTGTGTGAGACTCTTAGTTTATTTACACAGAATTAAAGAACACCATTATCCGCATCCTGTCAGATTAACTGTCATCTGATTAGCAGAAGACTAAGGAGTAAATCAGAGAGAGACTGATTCTTCTACCACATGGCACAAGCAGCATGACCTTCCAGCAAGAAGATAGACATACTGAGATTTACGCCAACAGAAGCCCAAAGATACTACACTGGTCACTTCTTGGAAAGTCATTGAGACCTTCTTAGCAATTACTCTAGCTAATAGTGACATTTTCGCTTTTTGCATCTACATCTTAAGTTTGGACTTTTAAAATATGATACTAAAGAAAAAAGAAAAATTGCTTAGAACACTGAACCTAACATGCAGCATCAGAAAATTTAGCCTAGTTTCCAGAAACCAATAAAATTGATTCATCTTACATAGTATTGTGGTAGAAAATATTTTCTCCTTGATAGGAAGTAATTTTAAAACGTTGATCTCATATTAAAGCCAAAAGATCTATGGAGCAGCATGAAGAATGAGAGTGAATTTTCAAGATCAGTAGAAGATTTTTTGTTTAGAGATTTTATTTATTTGTCAGAGAGTACAAGCAGGGGGAATAGTAGGCAGGTGGGGGCGGGGGGGGGGACAGACTCCCTGCCGAGCAAGAAGCCCGACCTGGGACTTGATCCCAGGACCCTGGGATCGTGACCCGAGCCAAAGGAAGACACTTAACCAACTGAGCCACCTGGGTGTCCCAAGATGAATAGAAGATTTTAAAGAAATGTTTACATTTGGAGAGCTTCAAGCTATTCATTGTACCCTGCTGTAGAAGACTTTTGTGAGGAAGATTTTCTTTTGTAAGGTTTGTTTGTTTGTTTACTTATTTATTTATTTATTTTAGAGAGAGAGTACAGGGGGGTGGAGGGGCAGAGGGAGAGGGAGAGAGAAACTCAAGCAGATCCCATGCCGAGTGTGGAGCCAGACGTGGGGCTCTATCTCAAGACCCTGAGATCATGACCTGAGCCAAAACCAAGAATTGGACACTCAACTGACTGCACCACCCAGGTGCCCCATGTGGAAACATGGTTTAAATATGGAATAAGATTGAGATGATTGAAGACACTATGATAATACAAGAGAAAGTAAAGGAATTAAAACACACTTGTTCCATTTATGCCACTGTTACTCTGTGTATAAGTCACACAGTTCCCCACTCTTCCATGAAGCCTGCAGGCTCACCTGGTCTCAGAGCAGACTGTGGCTTGCTCTGAATTGTTTTCTATGCTTAGATGTATCCACAGCCTTGATATTCCTGGCTAGGCCACAATAGATACTTGTTGACCACAGGTCATGGTCATGTTATTTAGAGACTTTGACTATAGTAAAGCAAAAAGAGTTACTTACTGCAAAAGAATGGCTTGACTCCAAAAGGGATCCAGAGGCTTTTTTTTTTTTTTTTTTGCACTCTGGCACAATTTACCACTTGATAGTAGCAAGACTCGTTGATTTCTCACAGGACTCCGTCTGTCTGTCATTTTCACTGGTGATGGAGGTTGTAGGGCTAATTGCCCAGCCCAAGATGCTCCCCCCACCCTGCCACTTTTTCCAACTGGGTATGTGTGCTTCATCTCCCACCGCTTGTGTCAGACTTCCCCAGGAGCCAGGCCCTCTTCCCACAGAAACCTGAGACCATCTCCACACTGAGTGCTCCTTTTGAGGCCCTTCGATTTATTCAGAGTCCAGTAGAGCCCCACTTAGACCAGCCCTGCTTCTTGTGGACTAAACATCACTGCCATAAAGAGTTGCCTCAGCTGAGTATGTCCTTCCTTTCCCCCCACAGACATAACCAGCGCGGTGCAATCCAAGCGAAGAAAATCCAAGTAAACAAGCTGGACGGCGACTTGATCCTTGTAAATGTGTGTGAATTTTACAAAAAGCAATTTTGAGCTGTGACTTTTTAAAATCCATTTCTGTACAGTTAGTCATTTTAATAATATGGCCCTTTTCCTAGGCCCTGCAACCTGTTTCATAAAGTGCAATGGGAAAAGCAGAGTTGTTGAACCCTTTTGGTGTTGCAAGATGAAGTTCGAGGTTTCTAAAATGTTGCCATGTATTGAGAGGAGCTAATGCGATTATGTTATTAGTTTTCATATTTCCTAAGCAGCCTAGAGTACAGGGTGAGCATTTTTAGATCTTCTAATGATGTATTGTGCTGTGGAAGTTATGTGTGTGAATAGCAGTAGAGGGAGCAAAAGGAATCTTCTCATTTGGAAATGTTGTAAATATTTTATTATATAGTGTTTTGGATGTATTTGTTGTAGAAATGGACCAGTGAATAAAGAGAATCTAAGGGTTTGTACAATGTGAAATACTGAATGTGTTAAATAAATGTCATTGTCCTAGAACATAAATGTATGTTATTGGTAAGGGATTATTGGGTGAGCACATTTTCTTTGGACCATAAATGAGTAGGAACAGCCTTCTTTGTAAATTAGAATCGCACCTTGTCCTTACTATACCTGCTTTGAAGAAACTACCCCTTTTCAGCACTGTACCAGGCACTTTGATAAATGTTGGTCAAATTTGTTTTGGTTGCAAATAACAGAATCATCCTAGGATCAAAGACCACCCAGGATTTTCGAGGGACAGGAAGCCATCGGTAACCCAGATGCACTTTTTCTCCACCTCATACATCTGTTTCTCCATGCACAGAATGTTAACAGTCTCTTCCATTCAAGAGATAAGCCCAGACTGACTAGCCAGATTCTCTGTAACAGCATCAAGAATCAAGCCCACTTTAGGTCAGCTTTCCACCTTCAGTCCAATTCTATAGTTAGGTCAGGCAGCTCCCACATAAAAAGGGGTCATTTTGTGCTATATACTAGATATACTTCAAAGATGCCCACTACTTTCTACCCTTTGGGTGCCCTATTTCTCATCTGTATCAGACTTGGGGCTGGTTTCTCATCAACATGCCCAGGTTTTTCCCTTTCCTGGCTCAATTCCTACCTAAAAATTACAGTCTCCAAACCTGCTGCTTCTGCCCCCACCCTACTCCCAACCTTCAGGAGATTCTGATGCTTGGGGCTCTGTCCTTGGCTTGGTCTGGGCCTCAGCCTTCTGCTGTATCTTCTACAGCTAGACACAGAGTCCGTCCCTTCCCCTGCAGTGTCTTCTTGACCTTACCAGAACCTAATGCCTGAAACCAAAAGGATAAGTCAGTGACTCTATCATGCTCTCACTCTCATCTCTGTTTCAACTGTCTTTATATATGTCTTGGGTTATAAGGATCCTCCAGAAGTAGTTATTTATGAGTCAGATCCCACAGTTGTCTGGCTGTGTTCCCGACAAGCTTATCTTCCCTCTTCTTTCCATGTATGTATGACACACAACCATAACCAAAGCCAGCCTAATAATCCCTGTGCCAATACTGTGCTTGAGATTGCAAAGTGCTCTACTCAGACAGAAAGCATAATGTGCTTTAAATAGATTTTTATTTGTTTTTATATTAATTTTTTTCTCCCATAGAGGAATAACATTAAAATCTAACAATCAGAATCCTGTTATACACATACACAGGCATGCCACATGACTGGATCGAGGTGGTTGTGTCCTTGAGTCTGTCAACATGTCACAACATGATCAACCACAGTCTTCTCATTTCAGCCAGTCTCAACACAAAACACCTATGAGGGATACACTCAACTTGTTGGTTCCATATGGAACTAGGTGGCAAGGCAAAAAGGAAGATACAAGGGGCTCCGATGTGTCTGCATTCAGTCCCCTCACATAAAGCCACATGGATCTGAAAAGGCATCCAAGAGCTCTAGTGGGGTCCTTGTTGCATCTAAGACATTATAGGTTAGAACAAATTGATCAGGATACCAGGTGGGGGTCAGGGAGCAGGCATACCCCAAAACAGCCGCAAACTGCATTCATACACATATGGTACCCTGCTGGGGCCAAACTGGCAAAAGCTGGAAAGTGACAGCCAGCTTGAAGGGAGCACTCAGACGTATGGAGGAATTACTGTAAGTTGCCCTTTGATGTCTTGGGTCTCACTCTAGAAACAGGGGTCCCTCTGACATACTCAGTTTTGGCAAAGTGCTGGTAGTATTGACAATTAATACAAACTTCTCCACGGTCTCTGAAAACATCAGTCAGGACGGACTCTCTCACCCCCTCCTGTCTAAGGTTGCATAGGACTTTGTGAATTCAGGTTCCCTCGTGTATTCAAGTTCTGTGGTTTAAGAAAAAGAAAATCCTGAAGCATGCTCAAGGTGAAAGGCACACAGTCAATACAGTAGGACGAGCTCTGATGCTTCAGGAGTCAGACTAGCAGGAGACTGAGTAGCGTTGGTTCTTAGGAATCTAGACATACTCAAATGCTACAGATCTACAGGAAAGTACAAAAACACATGAGCCTTACCAGCCAGGTGGTGAGACTGCTGAGTTCTAGAACTACAGGAGCCTCCAGAAATATGTGTAAGGGAGGGGCCTTTTGAAATTTGAACCAAATGCCCTATAACTCACTCTTCTCCCCACCTGCCCCAGAAGGATCATAGGGACTGCCCAGGACTGAGCCTCTGCCCCAGCCGGCAGCAGAGGGGTAGGCAGGGAGCTGAAACTCCTCTTGGAAGTGCTGAAGACCCTAAGCTGGCTGTGAAGTGACCACAGGGTAGCTGGAAGAAGAAAACAACTAGGTTTTAACTGCAGGAGAACCTTGGCGAAAGGAGCAAGGTTGTCAACTACTGGGGCCCTAGTTAGGACTGGCGTAGGGACTTTGATCTGCCTTTACTGTAGACTGGGTTTACTCCGTTGGATAGGAGACCCCAACAGGAACTTCTCTGTCCCCACCCCAGCAACCATGGGCTACCCCCCTCCCTTATCCAGGGAGGGCAGCTGCCTTTACCCTCATGGGATCGCAGTTTTCCAACCAAGCCTCAGCTTGGCAGTGAGGCCAAGAAACCTGGAACTGGAGTGAGGGGGAAGACCTATGTTAATATGTAACAGGAAATCTTAAAAGTTTCAAGGAAGAAAGAGCACACACTAGAAAAGGACAGTTAGAGGAAAAGGGAAGCAACTCGGGGTATCCCAAGAAGCTGTTGCTGGTGTCTGAGCCCAAAATTCACTCCCACTACAAGAAGGGCAACACTGCCTGTGTCCCCTCTTGTCTCACCCAGGGATTCAGGTTCCCTCCTCCAGTTACTCACTGGAGGAGAGGGCAAGGGGAACCATAGGGCACCCATTTCTCCCCATCAGACTAGAAAGGAAGGGCCTTGGGGGAGGAAATGTGAGGCCCCGACCCTGGGTTAGAACTATTTGGGGAATGGGCCAGTGGGGCTCCTGGCTTCCTATCCAGGAGTGTTTATTAGTCATCCTAGGCAGTGTGTGAAATACAAGGCCAGAGGCAACATGAAGGCTGAGCTGTCCTCCTTGGGATGGCTTCACCCCACAGCTTGTCCTCCCCAGCATCATTCTCCTGCATTCTTACTCTGGGGTGTGCACTTTCCCTGCCTACGAGCCCTCTGGCCTGCATCTCTCCTAAACTAGTTCTAGCACCTTGGGCATGTGAACAGATGGCCAGGATGGCAGGGCCTTGCCCAGCCTCTACTCCTGGGGTGACATGTTGGGGACAGGGCAACAAGGTACTAAGCCCTTCAGACTCAGGGGTGTGCAGAGGGGTGGATTTCTAAAGAGAATTGGGAAGTGGGATTATAGGCAAGGGAAGTGGGGGCAGACTTCAGGCTCAAGCCCAAGAGGAGGGCTTGGCCTCTCTGAGCAAGCACAGTGCCAGTTCCCATGGTGCCCTGCTCCCTACAGCTTCTTAACCTGTATGTCCTGTCTACGTTTCCAGTAGGCTGCCTCTTTCCCTCAGTTCCCTCCAACCTTCTCCAACTCACATCTCACAGCCCTGTTCTACATACTTTACCTTTCCAGGCCTAAACAACTCCAAGGGGAGAGGGAAGGAGGAGACTAAAGGCAGAACCCTTTGGCCTCAGGGCCCACTCCCCCATCCATTTGGGAGGGAATTACTGGGAATGAATAAAGGAGCAGGAGTGAGCGTAGTGCCAAACATGAGAATGGGTGAGGCTTGTAAAGTGGGACTTGAAGGCGGGGAAAGAGCTAGATGTGGGAGAAGAGATTAGTGGAACAAGGAGTGGGCCAGAGGTACAGGACCGGAGGGCAAGGATGAAGGGGAATGTCAAGGCAGAGATGGGGACAGGGACCAGAAAAGGAGGGAAAAATGGAGTGTCAAGGGGGAAGGAAATGGAGGATTAGATGCCAGGCTTGGGGTCGGAGGGTGAAGGACAGGAGGGGATTCAGAGGCAGATCAGAGGATCAGAGGTGGGAAAATCGAGGGGGGAGGGGGCTAGCACCCCACCTCACTTGAGGAGGAGGGAGGTTGTAGTGTCCCACCCAGGTGGGCTGCGGGCGCTCCTCGAGCAACACACTGGCTGCGGCGGAGGGGCCCGACAGGGTCGGGAGTCGGCGAGGGGTCTGTGGTTCGACCGGAGGACCCTCAGTAGTTGAACTGGCGCTGGCACGGCTGGTAGACGAAGCTGCCCTGGTGCTTGGGCCGCCGCGAACGGCTCTCGCGGGCGCGGTTCTGCCGCTGCACCACCTTGGCGCTCAGCGCGTGGCGCTCGGCCCGCTGCCGGGCCCGCTGCAGCCTCCGCGCCTGGCCCGCCTTCTCCAGTAGCGCAGCCCGCGCGGGCCCAGGGGCGGCGGCGTGGTGCAGGACCCGGGGCTCGCGGCGGGCGGGCGCCAACTCCCTGCGGGGACAGAGCAGGGCTCGGTCAGGGCCGGACACTCCGCCCACCCAGTCCCCGCACCCTCGCCCTGGCGCAGTGCTGTCTCTGCTCTTAGCAGAGCGCCCAGTGCCCTTCTTGTGGGTCCCAACCCTTCTTCCGAGCCAGCCTGGAGATGCCTCCTCCGTTCTAACCCCTGTAACGGGTAAACCGGACTCCAGGGAAGGCCTCGGCTCCCACCTCCAATTCGGTTCTAACCTTCCGAGCCAGCCTCTTGAAAACCCCACCCCTTCGGCGCTCCGCCTAGCCCCTCCGCCAAACCCGCCGCAAGCCTCGCAGCTCGGTCTCTCCCAGGCCCCGCCCGGGCCACGAAGCCCGGCCTCGCCCTCTCTTAAAGCTCCGCCCCTTTCCCCTCAGGCCCGCTCCGAGCCTCGTCCCCGCCCCCGAAGACACGCCTCTAAAGGCTCCGCCCCTTCGGCGCGGGGCGAGCTCCTGGGCTCGCTCCCCGGTCTCCAGGTCTCCAGGCCAAGTCCCCGGCCCGCTCACCCTTCGCTAAGGTCGCCGTCAGGCAGGGCAGCGTCGGGGTGCGGGGAGGGGGGCCCAGACTCCAGCACTATGGTGCTGCCGGTGACGTAAACGGACATGCTGGGGTGTTCGATGAGGAGATCCTCCAGCGGGCTGCTCTGGAGGCGGGCGGGCCCGAGTCCGGGCCCCTCTGCAGTAAAACAGGCGGGAGGGGTAACAAACCAGCTCTCGTCCATCAAGGAGGGCGCGGGCGGGGGGCGGCCTGCGGGGGCAGGGGCGGCCCCGGGGCTGGGTGGAGCCGCGTAGCTGTCTACGGGGCGCGGGAGGGGGAGCCATGCGGAGGAGGGGGCGCAGCGGGGAGGGACACACACACACACCGGACACAGTGGGGCGGGGAGAGAAAGGGCATCGTTAGTCAGACACGCAGCCCCGCCCGCCGCGCCCACGGGGCACCCACGGGCCAGGAGTCTCGACTGGCTGCCCTAGGGCACGTGAGGTATGGGCCCCAACGCTGCGCTGCCAGGAGAAGGGCCAGCCAGGCTTTGCGTGGGATTGGGGCCCTGTTACCCCTGCCTTCAGTGTCACTGCCTCGGCCCCATTTGCCCAGTAGGCCGGGAGAACTCCCCAGTGCCTTAGCAGCTCCCTTCCCCTCCGCTGCTCGGCCGCTTGCCCTTTCACAGGCCCAGGAATCAGAGTCCGGGCCCCTGACCCAGGCCTCACCCGGCAGATCAATGATGAGCCAGCCGTCCATTTCATCCTCCTCGGAGACCAAGGCTAGGGGGCATTCGGGGTCCTCGGGGGGAGGGGGGGTACTGAAGAAGAGGCTGGTGAGGCGCTGGAACATGGCCGGGGATGAAACGGCCTCAAGGGGGGCGTCCTACGGCAGTGTAGAAACCTGCGAGGTGCGGAGAAGGAGTCAGAGCCCCCACCGACTTTAGTCACTACCCCTGACTCCGGGCTGGGGATCCCACCCCCAGCCCCCAGAGCGCAGTAAGGGTACGACAGGGATGTGTGGGGAAGCTCTGCGGTGTGTGCACGATCTGGTAAGTCCGTCTGCTTTCAGGCTTTTTCTATTTTCTGTGTGACCTTAGGAAGTTATTTAACTTCTCTGTGCTTTAGTTTTCTCATCTGCCAAATGCCAATGATAAAACACCTTCCTCTGGGCCCTTATAAGAATTACATGAGCTAATAAATAGTATCCTCCTCTGGGCTCCACTAAGAATTAAATGAACCAAACACAAAGTGCTTAGAGCCATACTCAGGCACAGAGTAAGCATTCAATAAACGAATCAATTAGTTATTAATATTACTGCATGCTCTAGGGACATGGAAGGAGTGATATATATATGACCAGATTCTATCAGGAAAGGTCTCCAGAGGGTTGGACATCCAAGCTGGACCCTGAAGTTCTCCAAGCAATGAAGAAACTGTCCAATTATTGTGATTACTTATCATCATCATCATAATATAGCTAACATTCATGTGCTAGGTACCGTACTAAGCACTTTACATATCACCACTGGTACTTCTCACAACTCTAGGAAGTGGGTCTAATTATTAGCCCTCTTTTACAGGTGAAGAAACTGAGGCTCAGGAAGATAAGGTAACTTGCACAAAGTCTCAACAGCTAATAAGACACAGAGGTTGGATTTAAACCCATGCTATCAGATTCCATAGGCAGCACCCATAATCACTGTACTCCTTTGCTTTTGCTGGATTAGACATTAGACATTAGTCCAGATTAGGTGTTTTTAACTTGGTGGCCAAAGTATTTTTCTGGGAAGAAGTTTTCATCATGATTTCCCACCATCACTCCTTGACCCCAAATATGAAGAACCACTACTTGAGCCTGTTTGGCTTGAAAAGTGCTAGCTGGCAGAAATCCTGCAGAACCGCCACCGTGTGACTGTACAGCTCTCATTTGTGTCTGTCAGACAAGGTTCTAAGATCCTATTCCCTTGGGCGCTCCCTCTCTCCCCCTCTATACCTAAGCTCCTGCGCAAGGGCAGCATTCTTGGCTAGGAGGAAGATCAGGTTGCCTGGCCCCAGAGAAACAGCAGGTCAGTGGGAGGTGATGATGAAGGGTGGGCCTGTCAGGCCCCAGGAGCCCTTAAGGATGAGCACTGAGGGTTGGACCAGGACCCAACCCCTCAAATCAGTCCTTCCCTGGATGAAAATGAGGAAGGAGACCCCCTGGTCCAGGAATGGAGACACCAAGGAGGTGGCTATAGATCTGCCCTTCTCCCCACTTCAGCCTACCTTAGGACTAGGCCTGGCTAAGGGTCCCCTGGATGTCCCAACACTTGAGCCTCCACATCTGTCCCCTGAAGATGGTCAACCATTTTGCTACTGAGACACTTGTCACCATCCTCTAGGGATGATTCCACACTTCCTGTAGAACTTCCTGGGGGCATGTCCACTTTTCCATTCCCTGGAGGCATTCTACACTTATTGCTAACCCACCTGAGGTTTTGGGTTTTTGTTTTGTTTTTTTTTTAAGATTTTTCTTATTTATTTGTCAGAGAGAGAGAGAGAGCACAAGCACGGGGAGCAGCAGGCAGAGGGAGAAACAGGCTCCCCACTGTGAGCAAGGAGCCCGGTGCGTGACTCAATCCCAGGACCCCGGCATCATGACCTGAGCCAAAGGCAGACGCTTGACTGACTGAGCCACCCAGGCATCCCCCACCTGAGGTATTTTTATGCTTGTTGCTACCTCTCCCATTCCCTGGGTATGTATTCACACTTGCCACCAGAATCATTCCAACCTCTATAAACTGAGAGTATTTCCACATTTGCAGACCCACAGTGGGCTCCAGAAGGTAAGTGTTCCCTGGGTGCTGGCTTCTCTGGTGGGAGATCTCCAGAGATTATAAAAGGTTGGGCAACCCCAACTAGGGTCTGCCCAGCACAAGCCACATATCCCAAACCATCTGTTAGCCATAGGGAGTTAGTGACTCAGTTACCAAAAATCCAGAAAGTTTGGCCCCTCCTGAAGGAAGGGAAGATTGGAGCCTTGATGAGGCACACCCTTCTTGCAACAACCTACTACTTCAGTGAGAAGATGAAAGGGAAGTTAAGAACTGTTGCCCGCCCATCATATTCACCTGGCCCATTTTACAACCTGAGAATCCGAGGAAATAAGTCTATCAAAAGACATAGAGCTAGACGGTGGCCAGGCAGGTATAGCCCCAGGTCATGAAACATCCAGTCCAGAGTATACACAGTCAGGAAAGCCTCAGCAAACAAGCCCCAAAAGGTAATGATGCAGGAGCCATAGGGAGGTCAGAGAGGAGTCAGAACTCAGCGAGTCACTTCTCATCTCAGAACCCCTCTGTCCAGCTGTAAAAGGGCTTGGAGTGCCTGACACCAAGATTCACCATGCATTTACCAGAGCACCTGCTGTGCAGCAGAACCTGCAGTGGGTCTCCTCTAATGACACACAGATCAAGGTAAAGGCGGCCCCGCAGGGGGAAGCTCCCTGCCTGAAGTCACACAGCAATTAAGTGACAGAGCCAAGAGGGACAGTGCACCAGCCGGCCAGTACCCGCCCCCTCTCATGACCACTGGGGGAGCCTCCCGGATTTTCTTTCCCATCTTTGCCAGCTTCCTGATTCTCACATTCCCAGCCCTGCTCCAGGGAGAACCATTCCCTTTAATAACTACAGCAGCTGTGCCCAGAATAGCACTTGAGCTCCAAGCCATCTCTACCCCACCCCATCCTTTAGCAAAGCGGGCTGGGGTGGGACTCTTGGCCCAGTCTCTGGGCCCGGCCACTTGGAAAGCCAGAAGCTCTCCTTCTCCTACTCCTTTCTCCTGCCCCTCTCTGTGAGCAGAGAAAGGGGCAGCACAACCCTACTCCTCACCAGCACTAGGTCAGGTCATGTCCTTCTTAGCAGACAATGCTGGGGGTTGGGAAGGTAAGAAAGGGCCAAACAGAGGCAACTCTCACCTTCCATTCCACCCCAACATCAGTCCTGGAGACAACCTGATGCAGCCAATGACTCACCTTTCTGTGGTCTAAAGAGCTGGGAGGCAGTGGGACTTTTTTGGGCTCTGGGACTCCAAGGTACAGAGTGAGGGTCAAGGCCACAGAAGGGGACCCCGTCTCCAGAGACCTCCTGGAAAAAGATCCAGGAATGAGGGGACCTAAGAGCCCCATCGAATTTGGATGGTACTGAGCCTAAGGTAGAGTCAGTCCCCAGTGTTAGAAGGATGTGTAACTTGTTACTTGTATTGATTTCCTACCAGGCATGTGCCGAGGCTAATGCATCTGTCATTCACTCAGTAGGCATGAATCTAATTGGCTTCATGACCTCGGGTAAGCAACTTCCCCTCTCCGGGCCTCAGTTTCCCCTTCCATGAAATGGCGTCTAAGACCCCTTGTTTGGGGGCTGGGAGTGACATCAGCTAAAGTGCACACAGCAGTGAGATGTTACGGTAGTCCCGGGGGGTGCAGAGCTTGGAGTTGGAGAGAGGGTATTCCGCCATCTGGCGCCGCCCCAGCGACCTAGAGCTGGAGCTCTGGCTGCCCCTGAACTCCTGAGGACCACCCGCCCCCCAGCCTAGACCCAGCAGCGCCGCCCGAACCCAAGGAGAAAGTAGGGGATCGGAGGCCTGACCCCGACACCTGGGTTAGCCTAGGAAACTGCCGAGGCCCCTCCGGTCCTGCTGCCTTTCAGCGTCCCTCACCCGTGGGCCCAGCCCCGACCGAGCGCCTACTGGGTCACGGGAGGACAGGCGACCCGAGCCGGGGGCCGGTGCCGGCCTTGGTGACGTCTCAATGTCATATGCAAATAGGGAGACGTCACGGTCTACCGGCGTGCGGCAGCCAATCGGGAGATGGGAATGCAGCCCGGCGGCCGCGGGCGGAAACAAAGACCCGGGAGCGGGGACCGCGGGCGTGTCTCCGGACGCAGGACCCCCCTGGGCCGAAGCCGGTCGGGACTCACCTGGGGGGCGGGGGGGCTCTGAGGTAGTTGTGCGGCGGAGCGTCCGGGCGTCGGCGCTGATCACAGGCCGGGCTGCATCGCGGGGGCTGGACGGGGAGGCGGCGGGGCTCCGGCTCGGAAGCTCGCAGCTGCTGCGCTCGCCCGCGGGGCTTTGAGACTGTGCGGCAGCTGCCGGGCTCACTGCACAAATTGGAACGTTCAAACAGCTGATTGTGACGTCACAAAGGGGCCCGCCCGCCTCGCGTCACTGGCCGGCGGTGCGGTGGCCAATCCCAGGCTGCGGATACCCCCACCCCACCCCCCTCCACGATTCGCCGGCTGGTGGATCCTGCCCGGGAGCCGGACTCCGAGCCTCGGGGGAGGCCCCCCGGAGAGGCCACTGGTGCGAGCTTCGACTACTTGCCGCAGGGCGACCCACGGACCTCTTAATGAGGAGGGTCCCCACTCCCTACGAGATCCCCATCTTCCTGCGTTCCGTCCATACATCCCAGCGCCCTCAGTGGGTCCCCCATATCCTTACGCCGGCATCCTCTACCCTTGTGCCCCAATCTGTACCCTTTTGTCAACTCCGCACCACGTCCGTGCACCTGCATTCTCCCCACCAACCTTCTCCCAGCTCTCCCTCCCTCTTTTGTCTCAACTCCTCACCCCTACACATTCTCTGCTTTCCCACTATTTTTCCTCAGCTGGGCAGGCAGGCAGAGAGGTGGAGGACATCCCCTTCCCTGGTTCCAGGGGAGCACCCGGGAGTGTAGGGGAATTGGCGAGGCTGACGGGAAATTTTGCAGAGTGGGACGCGGAGAGGAATCGTCCTGGGCTGAATAGCTCATCTAGAGACAGCTCTGTACTGGAGCGTTCATACTTTATTTAATCCATATTGCTACCAGGGCTGGACAGAAAAGTGATGGGACAAGGATTATTTGTCCCAATTTACACAAGGGGAAACAGGCTCACACATCTCACTGTCAGTATGTGGATTCATTTTCTTTTTTCTTTTTTTAAGATTTTATTTATTTGACAGAGAAAGACAGAGTGAGAGAGGGGACACAAGCAGGGGGAGTGGGAGAGGGAGAAGCAGGCTTCCCGCTGAGCAGGGAGCCTGATGTGGGGCTCGATCCCAGGACCCTGGGATCATGACCTGAGCCGACGACCGACGCTTAACGACTGAGCCACCCAGGCGCCCCTGTGGATTCATTTTCAATAATGCATTCAACAAACATTGTACCTACTATTGCCTCTGCCAGACCACTAGCTAACATTTACTAAACACTGAGTGCCAGGCACTGTGCTGTGGCACTTTATATGTATTTTGATCTCCACAACAACCCCAAAAGGTGAGTATTATCCCCATTTTCCAGCTGAGGACACAGACTCAGAGAGCCTAACATTTCCTACAGGTTGCAAAGCTATAATAAATAGAACCAGGATCTGAACCCAATCCCCTTCACTCTCTACATGTATCTAATCCCCAGGGTGCCTCAGCCTCTCCAGGGAAACCTAGGCCCAGTCCTAACTGCCCCAAACTTGCTGTGTGGCCTCAAACAAGTCCTGTTACCTCTGTGGGCCTCAATTTCCTTTTCTGTCACATTTAACATATACAAGCTTCGAGAGATTCTTTCAAACTCTCAACCCTCAGGATTCTGCCAATCCCATATTCTAGACCCCCATCTCTCCCAATGCCCTGGGAAATACCTGAGGAGAGACCACAAATACATGTCCTCCAAATCTCCAGGGCGAGAGGTTCTCTCTCAGTGGGGCAGCATGGGTGGGGGTGGGTCTGAGAGCTGCCTATCTGGCCCAATAGGAGGCAGGGAGTGAGCTAGGTGGGAGCTGCATGCTCTAGTGATAAAATCCTTCCCAGCCTAGTCTGAAACTCCAGAGGGACTCCTCAGCCCTAGCAACTAGGAGAAGAAGCCAGGAGATAATACCCAGAGGCTTGGGGGGGCGGGGGGGCGGGGAGCATTATTTTGGCCCTTGGAGTGATGTCCCAAAGTGTCTTCCTTCTGTGCAACCCTGAGCTTCTGCTTTTTACCTCTAGTTCCTGCTAACTTCATGTCCTCTCCTGACCTCCTTGCTGACTTAAGCTAAATAATCCCTAACATGCCGCTCCCATCACACCGTCTGCCTGTTCTAAAAACTTCTGTGGCTCCCAAAGTATCACACTCCTTAAGACAGAATCTGTGGCCTTTCATGAACCAGGTCCAGCCCTCTCCTGCTTCCTGCCCACTTCTCCTACCTGCAGCTTGTCATGTTCCTCACTGTCTCTTCAGCACTCTCCCACTCTCCCACAGCCTAGAATGCCCTCTTCAGGTCTTTCTGAATTCATATATTTTCTGTCTTCAGGACTCTACTCACCCCTTCTTCCTCTAGGCAGCCTTCCCCACCCATATGTCCAGAGCTACTTTGAAGGACAGTGATTTGTTCGATAAACAAGCAGTGGTGATGACTAAGTGTGTGTTTGTGTGTGTGTGTGTGTGTGTGTCTTCTCAAATGGATGGTTGGCATCCCTACCCCCACCCACCTGGACCCTCTACGCTGGTATAGGAAGCATTCTACTGGGCACAGGATTTTGGTTCCCCAAGCCCAGGGAAGGGGCTCCTGGCATATACTCTGATATCCTAAATGAGCTGGGTTCTGTTCCCAGACTTAGCTGAACCCCATGTACAGGCTGTTAGGGCAGATTCCAGTCTTCCGTTTCTCTGTAGAGTCAGAGGGGCCTGTGGATGTAGGGGGCTTTAGCCCAGTGGAGTCCTCTCCTGGAACCCCAGGACCCATCACTCTCTACTGCGAGATTTATTATCAGGGCTGGAGGACACCTCAGATCTTAATTCATCCAAACTCATCTTACAGTGGAGAAACAGAGGCACACTGGGGCATAGAGGGGTCAAGGCACCTGCTTAGAATTACAAAGCAGCAGAGCCATCTACTGACCCTGGTGGTGGGGGGCGGTTGGGAGCTTAGTATTCTGGGACCCTGGTCTGGGCCTAAGCACTGTAAAAAGAGGCAGTGGGCACCATGCTAGGGGTAATCCTGGAGTCTCATTTCCAATTAGAAAGTGCTACTGCTGGATAGACATGGACATCTACACATACACACGAAGGCATCCATGTACAAACATACACGCGTGCGCATGAGCTCACACTCATGGAGTTTACAGATGCCCATGCCCATCCAATCTTTGCTCAGATATAAGCATCTGCCCAATTTTATGGGCTCCAGGATTGGAGGTCAAGAGGCCACCCTTCTATTCCTGTCTGGGCCTGAGGCTTGCCCTCACCAAGCCCTGGGGGCTCCCCAATGGCTTGGGGCCCCCCCACTTCAAAGGGCAGAGATGTGTCAGCCTGGGTGTGTCCTTCACGAGACCATGCGTGTACTCGAAGGTATGAGTCCTGCTGGAGAACCGCCTCCCCTTTGGTCTCTCCCTCTTTCCCCTCTCAAGTAGAGGGCGAGGCTGAGGCAAAGACCAGTGGGTAGCTTGGGATCTGAGTCAAAACCTGGAGCCCTGATCACTCTAGAAAACAGAGCTTTCCCCTGTCCCCTACTAGTCTCCAGAACTACAGTTAAATGAAAATATTAATTATGATACTATTGGGATTTCTATGTGCCAGGTACTATTCAAAGTCCTTACCTGTGTTGAGGATTAACTGAATCCTCACAACAATCCTCTCATGTAGATAATATTATTCTTTCCATTTTACTGGTGAAGAAACTGAGACAGATGGGAAAAAACCCTAAGCGGTAAAGCCAGCTAGGGCAGACATAATCCCTCAATTCCCCGCCAACAAATTGGCCCATACCTTAGCCAGGGGCCGTACCCCTAGAATTTCTATTCAGGAAGGTTTGTTGTTTAACTCAGAGGTGTTTAAATTGAGGGTGGGGTGGGGTGTGTGTGTGTGTGTGTGAACACCATGAAAAAGACCTTGGCCGATTGTCGGTAAATCCGAATTTCAATCCCGGTTCTATCCTGGGCTCATGGCCTGGCGCCCTGGGTAAGTCAGTTTTCCCATCTGCAAAGTGGCTGGCTCCGTGCTTTCTAAACAGTACATCCCGTCCCATCCTTCAGGCAGCCCTTTGTGTGTGTTTGTCCTCCCGGGAGGAGGGGAGAGTCAGAGTCAGAACAGGATTCATTTCAGGAAGAGGAGGAGGTGACAGGAAGTGAAATACCCAGCTTAGTTTTAGTCCACCTGCCCAAGGTGTGAGGATGGGGTGGTGCCTTTGGTGTTCCGTGGGTATGTTTGAGTGTGGACAAGGACCCAAGTGAGCTGCTCGGGTGCGAATGCCCGGCATGAATTCCCACATTTAGAACTTTTGAAGGGAAATGGTTGCATCCCTCCAACTTTGGGGCTGGGAAGGAGAAAGTAGACAGTGGGGTTCCCTCCTGCTGAGGCAGCTTCTCTTCTAGAAGCAGATGGGCCCTCTGCAGCTCAAACCACTGCCCTTTTCCACTCACAGCTCTTTCTTGGCTCCCTACCATCTGGACCAAGGCATGGTCTCATGGTACCCGGTACACAATAAACATTCAGTAAGTACTGAATGAGTACACTCATTTAGCCTTCTCTGTCAACACACACGCACACACGCACACACGCACACACACGCACACTATGCAAATGACCATACTCCACCACCTGCTTTCCTGCTTCCAGGATTTTGCTCTGGCAGTTTCCTTGGCCTAGGGAGCCCTCCCCCGCCCCCACCTAATCTCCTTGTGTCTAAGCCCTCTGTATTCTTCAGGATTAATGTAATTAGCATCTTACATTTATTGAGCATTTACTGTGTGCCTGTAACTCTCCAAGATGGACACTGTTGTTATCCCCATTTTCCAGAAGAGGAAATTGAGGCTCAGACTCCTGAGGCCCAAGATCATGTTTCTGTATATGCAACTGTGTATAGAAATATTGTATGTACATATAGTAATAAATAGCATAAAAGTTATAAAGCCTATGTGTGAAAAATAGACAGCATTTTTTTTTTTTACCTAACATAAAATCATTTTCTCAAGTAACACTCTCCTGTGTTGGCCTTGAAGGAGCAAACCACCATGTTGTGGAGATGGCTACATGACAAGGACCCAAGAGGGGCCTCTAGAAGCTCAGAGGGGCCTCTGGATAACAGATAGCAAGGAAATGGGGATCTCAATAATATGGGCTGCAAGAAAGTGAATTCTGCCAACCACCTGAGGGAGCCTGGAAGCCAAATTTTGCCTGTTTGCGTCTTCAGATGAGGACACAGCAGGTCAACACATTGATTTCCCCCTGTGGGTCCCTGAGCAGAAAACCCAGATGAGCTTTGCCTGGACTTCTGACTTCTAGAACTGTAGCTAATAAATGGGTGTTGTCTTGAGCCCCTATGTTTGTGGAGGTTTGTAACACAACTATAGAAGACTTCTACATGTGTTGAAAAAGTTTTTTGCAGGGCGCCTGGGTGGCTCAGTCGTTAAGCGTCTGCCTTCAGCTTAGGTCATGGTCCCGGGGTCCTGGGATCGAGCCTCGCATCCGGCTCCCTGCTCCGCAGGAAGCTTGCTTCTCCCTCTCCCATTCCCCCTGCTTGTGTTCCCTCTCTCGCTATCTCTCTCTGTCAAATAAATAAATAAAATCTTAAAAAAAAAAGAAAGAAAAAGTTTTTTGCATGAAAATTAAGAGGTAGCTTGAGTTACTAATCTTACTCTAGTACATTTTGTTTTGGTGCAAATATATTTGTGAAACTCATAACAGTGTTATAAACGGGGAAAATCATTTTTCTATCTTTTTTAGTAAAGATTTTATTTATTTATTTGATAGAGAGTGAGAGAGAGCAAGCACAAGGAGAGGGAGGTGGAGAAATAGGCTCCCCACCAAGTAGGGAGCTGAACATAGGGCTCGATCCCAGGACCCCAGGATCACAACCTGAGCCAAAGGCAGATGCTTAACCAACTAAGCCACCCAGCACCCAGGCGCCCCTCTATCTTTTTTTGGGGGGGGTCAAAGTCATATAGTTGAAATTGAGTAACTTGAATATGTGGGATGCAACTCCAGGGTATATATCAACCACCCCTCATAACCCCGGTGCAGCAGCTCTCTCTGCCCACGGGCCCTGTCCCCATGCTTTAATAAACCACCATTTTGCACCAAAGACGTCTCAAGAATTCTTTCTTGGTCATTGGCTCTGGACTCCACCCCACTGAACCTCACCTATATTCCAAAACCCCATCACTTTCACTTAATTCCCCACACTCAGAAATACCTAGTTACTCTCTGGGAGACAGACACCTTTTCTATACTTGAGAATCTCCTTCAATGTAAACAGAAATATCATCAGAGACATTACAATACAGGGAGATAAGAACTATGACAGTTGGTAGGACAAGATGGTAGGGAAATCCAAAAAAAGAAAAAAGAGAGAGATTCAAGGAAGGCTGCTGGGAAGAGAGGGCATCTGAGGCAGGCTTTGAAGGATGAATAGAAGCTTGCCTTGGGGCAAATGGGTTGAATGGCCTGGAATACAAGTTCAAATTAGGAGCCCTGAACCCTTGTCTTGACTCTGCTTCTGACCTTCTTTGTAACTTTGGGTAACTCTGTCCCTCGGTGGGCCTCCGTTTGTACAATGGGGACATTAATGGGGAATTCCTTTGCCTGCTCACTAGTTTTTTGCCCTGGCTTTCTAGGGAGAGTTTTATCTTGTCTGATTGCTTCCTTTTGAGATACAAAACTGGGATAACAGGATGACAGAGGTTGGAGGGGAAAGGTGGGAAGGAAAAAGAAAAGCAAAGCTGTGGGAAAGGGCCTAGGGGGACAGTTTTTGATGGAAGTGACAAGTTTGCTGAGTGAGTGAGAGGCAGCAGTGTGGCGTGAGAGGATTAGTAAGAACACAGGAAATTCTAAAGATGTTGACATGGATTGGAGACCCTTTGATGTCTTTCAAGAACTCTTAAGTATTAGAGTCACTCTTAAATTACTTTTGGGAGTTGGACTATTGTTCTTGGGTTTAATACATTTTAATTAATCTCTGAATAGGTTAAAATGCATTAAATTCAAAATCCCAGAGAATGAAAGGATATAGGTTTCCTTCCCATTTCTGCCCCCAGCACCCTTCAATCAATTTCTGCTCCCAGGGGCACCTGGGTGGCTCAGTTGGTTAAGCAACAGCCTTCGGCTTGGGTCATGATCCCGGGGTCCTGGGATCGAGCCCCGCATCGGGCTCCCTGCACTGCAGGAAGTCTGCTTCTCCCTCTCCCACTCCCCCTGCTTGTGTTCCTTCTCTCGCTGTCTCTCTCTGTCAATTAAATAAATAAATAAAATCTTTAAAAAAATATATTCTTTGCATATACATATGTATATGTATGTACATATTTATATGTATATATGACCTCCCCATTCTGAATATAAATGATAGGGTACTGTGCATACTGTTCTGAAATGTGCCTTTTTTTTTTTTTAACTCAACAACATGAGAGATCAGTCCCTAGCTGCCTCCTTGTTTGTTAATAGCTACATAGTATTACATCAAAGTAGGGGTAGCTTGAAGTTGTCCATTCAGTATCCTGTAGCTGAATATTTACTTTGTTTTCAAATATTTGTCCTTTACACTACAGTTCTTGAATGTGACATTGAAGGCTAAGCCTGAGCCACGTAGGACGCTGGGATTTATTTGGGTTATGGGGGTATTTGGGCTCAATAGTATCTTTGAAAGATACTGACTCATTCTCTGGATCAAGCTCTTCCCACCTCCCTTTCCCTTGGTTCTACCTACCCAACCCTCTGGGTCCAGAGTGGCAGCCTCAGCCCCTTCACCATGACCTGCTCTCTGAAGTCCTCACAATGCCTTCTACTCCATAAAAATCTTCCTAGCCTGATTTCCTTGATTCCAGCCAAGAGTCTACCACCAGGAGCTTTGGGCAGAAAAGCTGGGGATAGAGACTCTGAATAGACTGTAAATATTTATTAATCAATCCTTGAACTTGCCTGGGGCCTCCCTGCTTATTTTCCCTGCTTGTCTGGTTTTCTGTGGATTTTGTTCTCCCTTTCTGCCAAAGGAATTGTCTGGGTCTCTGTCAGTGGGGTGGGGGGCAGGACCTAACTTGTGAGCCTTAAAAAAAAATGTGCCTTCTTGTAGGAGAAGAAACCCTTCCACCTTGATTGGAGTTGCATGGAATTGTTCTTTAGAGATCATCTAGTGCAGTAAGTTTACAGATGAGTAAACAAGCATGGATGAGGGAGAAGTGCTTACCCAGGGTAATGGGATGAGCAAGTGGAAGGGACACAGGGCGAACGCTTGAGGCTTCTTTTCTGCCAGTTCTCACCTCTTCACCCTCTTCATCAAGACTTCAAACTCTGTCAACCTTTATTCTCTCAAAATCTAGTATATAAAGGTAACAGAATCGTGGTATATTCATACAATGGACTACTACTTGGCAAGAGAAAGGCATAAACTATAATACCTGCAAAAAATATGGATGAGCCTCAAAATATGATGCTGAACAGAAGAAACCAGATGCCAAAGAATACATATTATATGATTCCATTAGTCTGAACTTCTAGAACAGGCAAAAGTAGTATATATAATATATACTGACAGAAGGCAGATCAGTAGCTGCCTGTGCATGGGTGGAAGGACTGACTACAAAGGGGAGCAAAGGAACTTTCTGGAGTGATAGAAGTGCTCTATATTTTGATTGTGAGAGTAGTTATGTGGTGTCAAAATTCATTACACCTCAACAAAGTTGGTTTAAAAAGAAAAAAAAAGAATCAACATTGAAATAGGCTTACTCAATTTATTTAAGAAAATACAAATGTGACCACTGACCTACATGCACAAAATCAACATTGTCCAACTCATTTGAGAGGGGCAAGTTTAGCAGTTGATTACCCTCAGGCCAGATGTTTTCCATCTTTGAAATTAAGTTGTCACAGATTTTGGTCAAAACATCATTTTCCTTAGACTTATGTTCAAGAACTTCCTGTCCCATGACAATCATTCCTGACTCGGGTTGGATTTTATTTTTTTTTTTATTTTTTTTAAAGATTTTATTTATTTATTTGACAGAGAGAGACACAACGAGAGAGGGAACACAAGCAGGGGGAGTTGGAGAGGGAGAGGCAGGCTTCCCGCGGAGCGGGGAGCCCGATGCGGGGCTCGATCCCAGGACCCTGGGATCATGACCTGCGCCGAAGGCAGGCGCTTAACGACTGAGCCACCCAGGCGCCCCTCGGGTTGGATTTTAAAAAGCTAGTCGCTAGGGGCGCCTGGGTAGCTCAGTTGGTTAAGTTTGTGCCTTCCGTTAAGGTCATGATCTCTGGGTACTGGGATCAAACCCTGTGTTGGGCTCCCTGCTCAGCAGGGAGTCTGCTCCTCCCTCTCCCTCAGCCCCTCTGCCCCTCTCCCTCTGTCCCTCTGCCTCTCTCCCCTCATGCGCGCTCTCTCTCTCTCTCTCTCCCTCTTAAATAAATAAATAAAATCTTAGAAGAAAAAAAGAAAAAGAAAAAGCTAGTGACTAATATCTCTTTGCTCTATATCCGGGTGATTTATTGGCTCGACAGATTTAATATTTCTTTTGCAGGGCCTTCAAAGCTTTCAGTTCTGTCCTCAAGAAAGAAAAACTATTTGTACAAGTAATAACAATCATGGCTAATGTTTATTGATTGCTGTCAATGTTCCAGGTGGTAATCTAAGAGTTTTTCAAGTAATATTTCTTTTTTTTAAAAGGTCAGTATTTTATTTTATTTTTTATTTTAATTAATTTATTTTTTTAGAGAGGGAGGTGGGGGAGGGGCCGAGGGAGAGGGAGAGAGAGAATCTCAAGCAGACTCTCCACCCAGTGCCAAGCCCAATGTGGGCCCAACACTGGCCTGATCGATCCCAAGATCCTGAGATCGTGACCTGAGTTGAAATCAAAAGTCTGCTGCCCAACTGACTGAACCACCCGGGTGCCCTGAGCCCATCTAGCTCTTAAGCACTATATGGCATTGACAATCGACGTGACTCAAGAGTGATAGCAAAGCCCTTTTGCCTAGGATCCCTTCCTCACTGGTACCAGAAATTCCACTATTATTGCTTCTTCCCTCACAGTTAAGCATTGCCCTCTTTAGATGCCTCCTAAAATACAACTAGTTCAGGTGCCTGGATGGCTCAGTCTGTTAAGTGTCTGGTTCTTGATCTCAGCTCAGGTCTTGATCTCAGGGTCATGAGTTCAAGCCCTGCATTGGGCTCCATGCTGCCCATGGAGCCTACTTTAAAAAGTAGAAAAGTGGGGCGCCTGGGTGGCTCAGTCAGTTAAGCGACTGCCTTCGGCGCAGGTCATGATCCCAGGGCCTTGGGATCGAGCCCCGCGTCGGGCTCCCTGCTCTGCGGGAAGTCTGCTTCTCCCTCTCCCACTCCCCCTGCTTGTGTTCCCTCTCTTGCTGTCTCTCTCTGTCAAATAAATAAATAAAATCTTTAAATAAATAAATAAATAAAAGTAGAAAAGAAACTAAAATACAGCTAGTTAAGAGAGCAGGACACTAAATCCCTACACATCTGGGGCGCCTGGGTGGCTCAGTTGGTTAAGCGACTGCCTTCGGCTCAGGTCATGATCCTGGAGTCCCCGGATCGAGTCCCGCATCAGGCTCCCTGCTCAGCAGGGAGTCTGCTTCTCCCTCTGACCCTCTTCCCTCTCGTGCTCTCTCTCATTCTCTCTCTCTCTCAAATAAATAAATAAAATCTTAAATAAATAAATAAATAAATCCCTACACATCTGATTGAATGGGTTTTTCACTGCACTGTCTACCAAACGGACTGAAAGAGAGACACAGATTGGGAGGTGGGGAATGGGGGGGGCAGGGCGTTGAAGGGGATGAACAAAGAGATAAGAGGTTGGAGCCAGATGTCCCAATTTTCCTGGGTTGGCCCTGCTCAACCTCACATCGATGGGGCCCTCTGGAAATACAACCTTATGGCCAACTGGCACTGGTTCTCAGCCCAGAACTCTGGGGACAGGGAGCCAAGTGGGTGAAAGGAGACAGGAGAGGCTCTTTGGAATGATGCTGGGAGTAGCTCAGGTGCCTCCTTCAGAGCCAGGGTATCCTTAGGGAAAGGCAGGTGGGACAGAGGGCATGACATGAATCCCCTGAGAAGGAAAGTCAGCCTCACTCTTTTGCCTTGAGGTGGTTGTATTCTATCCACCTGAAGTCCATTTTTAAAAAATTAAAATGTATTTTAAATGATGCAGCAATTTACATAAATATTGTATAAAATCCAAATTTTTTAATTTTAAAAAGTTATAAATATAAAATTCAAACAATCAAGATGAAGTCAAGGTCCCTTGACTGTCACTCGTCCAATTCAAGAGACCTTCCACCATGCCCCTAATTTGGAGTATATCCTCTCTTTTCCTCTCTTTTTTCTACATGATATATATATATATATATATATATATATATATATATATATACATACACATGCATCACACGCATATAGGAAGTGTTTTGTTTCATAGGGCGTGTTTTACTTCTAGTTTTAGAATTATGCTTTACATTTTTTTGTTTACTTACTTAATTACAGGGACATAGTTCAAAATTCCAAAGGTTCAATAGGGAATCCAGTGAAAAGCAGGTGTCCTTCCTTCCCCAGTTCACAACCATCTGGTCTCCTCCCTGGAGGCAACCACCAATTCTAGTGTCCTGTTATTCCTTCCAGAGGTATTCTATGCAGTTAAATCCAATGCATATATATAGATATACACACACAAACACATATATTACATTATATATGTATTACATTACATAATGTATGTACATATACATTATATATTATAATGAATATATTCACTATAATATATATTACATTATATTGAATATATACTGAATATATAGTCTCTCTCTCTCTCTCTATATATATATATATATATGTATGTATTTTTCACACAAATGGGGACACGGTTCTGCACCTTGTTTTTTTCACCTTACAGTATATCTTGCAGACCTGTCCTTATCAGTATGGAGAACAGCCTCATTCTTTCTTACACATGCATAGTATCCCATTGTATATATACCTGACATTTCTCTAGTCCCCTATGGAAAGAAAGGTTGTTCTCAGTATTTTATTTCTATAAACAATGCTGCAATTGATATATTTTTTTATTTTTAATTTTTATTTTTTTAAAAGATTTTATTTGTTTATCAGAGAGAGAGAGAGCACAAGCAGGGGGAGCGGCAAACAGAGGGAGAAGCAGACTCCTTGCTGAGCAAGGAGCCCGATGCAGGACTCGACCCCAGGACCCTGGGATCATGACCTGAGCCAAAGGCAGACGCTTAACTGACTGAGCCCCCAGGCATCCCTGATATATTTTTTTAAGGATTTTATTTATTTATTTGTCAGAGAGAGAGAGGCAGGCAGAGGGAGAAGCAGGCTCCCCACTGAGGAAGGAGCCCGATGTGGGACTCGATCCCAGGACTCCTGGGATCATGACCTGAGCTGAAGGCAGACGCTCAACTGACTGAACCACCCAGGCATCCCTGTAATTGATATTTTTATCCATTACTTTGCATATTTATTTGTAAGATGAATATTTTTTTGAGAGAGAGAGAGAGAGAGATAGCAAGCACATGGTGGGGGCGGGGGTGGAGGGGCAGAGGGAGAGGGAGAGAATCCCAAGCAGACTCCCCACTGAGTGCAGAGCCTGATGTGGGGCTCAATCTCACGACCCTGAGATCATGACTCCAGCCAAAATCAAGAGTCAGACACCCAACCAACTGAGCCACTCAGGCCCCCCAAGATGAATATCTACTACTGGGGATTAGTAAAGTGAGGTTATTTTAAAAGTTTAAATAGTATTTTAAGTGTTTTTTGATGTTACCAAATAGCTTCTAGAATGTACTGATTTTTACTGCTTATAGGTTTGTTCATTTCTACATAAACATGTCATATTATATACTCTGTCCGGAACTCACATTTTTCACTCAGCAATATGATTTGGAGTTCTACCTATGTCAATACACATAGACACAGAGCCCTACCTCATTAAAAAATATACCACCCTAGTGTTTCCTGTTGTATGGCTGTAGATAGCTTATTTAACTGTAGATAGCTTATTTAACTGTAGATAGCTTATTGATGGACATTTTAGTGGTTTACAATTTTTTGCTGCCACAAACAATACTACAATGACTATTCTTGTGTGAATAAAACAGATTCAAAGAAATGACTTGCAAGAGTGATAGGTATACATATTTTGAATTTCAATAGATGCTGTCAAATTGTTCTCCCAAAACGTGCCAGTTTAACCTTTCACCAATGGTGCGTGAGAGCTTTAGATTTACATCTAGAAGTGGCCTAGATGCTTCCCCCTGAATCAAAGCTTAAAGTCCCAGTTATCACTGGGATCATCCAGGCCCTGAGCTCCCCTCCGCAGAGTGTGAGTGGACAAGCAGAGTGTTGGGAAGGATGAACACAGACTAGGGGCAGTCTGTCCCCCATTAGCCAGGTGGTCACCCAGGTAACACAACCCTCTCCAAAGAAAAGGCAAGGCTACTTTGGGAGAGAGTGAGCTCCTCATCATTACAAGTGTCTGAGTGGAGGTTTGGTATCAACAAATGCTCGGAGCATTTATTTGGTGCCAGATTTGGGGCTTGGTGTCTTGACTCAGAGATGTGTCAGACCCATTTCCTGCCTTCCCAGAGCTTGATAATCATGGAGAAAATAAACAAGTAAACCGTGATAATTCTGTCTACTAAGTATTGAGTTGGACTTCCTTTTCTGACAATATCTGGTACTTCCTGCTACATAACACATGGAAATGCCAGAAACAAAAACAACAAACATCCTTTTAAATGCACAACTGAACCGAAGCAGTTCAAGTTTTAACAGACATTTGGGGAGATGAAGACTTGGACTTACATGAAGTTTGGGGTTAGAACTGAGACTCTTGAAGGGCTACACCCACAGTGTAAGATTAGACTAGAAGAAAACAAACTTCTGACTACTAGCAAAGGAGACAAACAGGATATATGTCCATCTTGACCTGGTCTTTGGGTGGGGGAAAGAAACTATCTCCCAAGAATTTGAAACCACATGCCTGCCCTTGACGAGTCTGAGGTTCATATTTATATCACCTGCATGGCTGGGAATCCCCAAGGCTGAGAAATTAACATAAAAGGAGACCTATTCCAAAACCATCTCTCAGATGCCTAGCTGAAATAAATGCAAATCCTCTTTGGATCTCCCCCACACCCAATTGCAGGCTACACAGAATTCCTATATATAAAGCTCTTCCAAACATTAGCTAATAATCCACAAGGAAACAATCCACCATGAGTAAGATCCCGTAGACACGACGGCCAAAATCTTCAGATACCAGAATTATCAGATAGTGATTATTAAGTGCAGCTTAGAGGCACCTGCTAAGTGCTTTGGGAGTATAGAGAAAGAACTGACTCCCGGATGGAACCAAAGTCTTCAGAGAGATGGAAACTTGGAGAATGGGCCTTGAAAGATAAGTAGGACTTTGTGCCAAGTGAGGACTTTGGGGTAGCCAGTGGGGTGTACAAAGTAGAATGTACCAAGGAAATGACTATTGATTATTTAGTTTCTCAAGTGCAAATAGGGCAGAAAAGTGTGGGATGAGGCAAGGGAGGTAGGTAGAGGGATAGATCATGCTGGTCCTTGCAAGCCATCCTAAGGAAAGCCAGTGAAGGGTTTTAAGTGAAGAGTTAGTGATATTCATTTGTTCATTTGTGCATTCATTCAACAATGGGCATCAGGCATGAAGAATGGGTTGTAGACTGGAGAGTAGAATGCAACAGGAGATGAGTCAAGAGAGTATAGCAGACATCTAGGTGAGATATGCTGGTGGCTTAGGCCAGGGTGGTGGCAGTGAAGATGGAGAAGAATAGGTTGATTTTACTGATGTTTAGGTCAAAGCTTGAAGGTGGATTGTCTACAAGGGATGGGGAAATAGGTGTCAAGGCTGATTCCCAGGTTTTTGGCTGAGCAACTGAAAGACGGGTGGTGCCATTCATGGAGATAAGGAATTAAGGAGGAAAAGTGAGTTGTTAAAAGAAGATCATGAGTTCAGTTTTACATATTTGGAGTTTAAAGTGGCACTATCTAGTTTGACACAAATTTCTGAGTATCAATAAGTGAAACCTCGGCTGGAAATAAAGATCTGAGAGTCACCAAAATATAAGTGGCAATTAAAGCCAGGGAAGTATATGAGAGTCTTTTGGGAGGCTGGTTTCCATCTCCTGTTGTAATGGTTAGGAACTTTTTTTTTTTTAAGATTTTATTTATCTAGGGGCGCCTGGGTGACTCAGTCCGTTAAGCGTTTGCCTTCGGCTCGATCCTGATCCCAGGATCCTGGGATTGAGCCTGGCATCGGGCTCCCTGCTCACTGGGGAGTCTGCTTTTCCCTCTGCCTCTGCTGCTCCCCCTGCTTCTGCACACTCTCTCTCTCTTTCTCTCTGTCTCTCTCTATTTCACTTATTTATCTATTTATTTGTCAGAGAGAGAGAGAGCACAAGCAGGGGGTAGCAGCAGGCAGAGGGAGAAGCAGGCTCGCTGCAGAGCAGGGAGCCCGATGTCGGGCTCGAACCCAGGACCAGGGGATCAGGACCTGAGCCGAAGGCAGACGCTTAACCGCCTGAGCCACCCAGGTGTCCCTAGTTAGGGCCTTTTGATTACAGGTACCTAAAGACCCAACTCAAACTGGATTAAACTCGAAAAGAAGTTGGGTTGAAATGTTTAGCAATAATCGCCTTCAGGCAAGGCTTCATCCAGTGTCTCAAATAATGGAACTAAGATCCAGTCTTTTCTGATTTTTCTAAAACACTTCCTAGGAGTTGGCTTAATTCTTGACAGGCTCTTTGTGACCACATGCTAGTGTAGGGAAATGGCTCTGCCTTGGGCACCCTGATGACCTTGCATGTATTCATTCATATAGGCCACACGGGCAAAGGTTTGAGAAGCTTATCCGAGTCTTGGCAGACTGCCTTGTGACCCTCCCAGAACATGAGAGGATGTGAGGGGCTTGTAAGACTGAAGCCATCTTCTGCTTGCTTCCCTCTCTCCCCCGGGAGGCTATCATGAGACAGTTTTCTTACTGCTTCCCAGGTTCTGAGGAGCTAATGGAACTTTCTGCCCCGCCCTATTCAGAATGGAGCGGCAGACTATAGAACCTGTTAATTGCAGTCTAGAACTGGCTCCTCAATAACAGGGTGCCCACGACTTGTTTTGTAATTGTCCAGCTCCTTTTGATTCAGTGTCATCCTTTTCGGTGTGTGGAACAAAGATCATCAGGAGCTGGCTTATTCTTCTTGCTGTGTATGTGAGTAATAAACTACTTAAATTGAAAAGTGGCTCATTGTACCTTTACCAGTAGAATTAGTTAGGCCTTGGCCTTATCTTGTCTTGTACATATAAACTACCAGCAGCTTCTAGGTCTGGGTGCTTCCAAGCTCAAACCTGGCAGAAAAGAAAATGTCCATTTGCCCAAATGGCTCAATTCAAAATTTCAGAATTGAAAGGTTTGGTTTTTTTTTTTTTTAGCTCTTATTGACCTGATTTGGGTCATTTGTTCATCCCTGAACCAATCACTGTGGCTAGGGATTTGGAATGTATTGGTTAGTTTGAGCCATTTGGAGCCCAATCCTGGAAATGGGGTTGAGGTCAATCCCATTCAAACCACATGGCTGAGAATTCAGAGTCCTGTTAGGAAAGGGGAAAGGAAAGGTGGAAAGGAGGCCAGAAAGCAGCAAGGAAAGCCCACTATCCCTGTTTCCTTTGCCAGAGCAGGGAAGTCTGTGCGTAGTTGGAGGAAGGGCATGAGGGGTCTGAATGCATAGATGTGGAGGGTATAGGGCTCCAGAGGCGGGAGAGGGATTCAGAAACAGGAAGCTGAGCAAGAGGAAGCCGATCTTTAGCCTTCAGGCTGTAGGTCTAGTTTGTATCTTGGTCTTGTTTTCCTAACAGGATGGCTTTTGCAATGGTGGGCATTTGTGGGTAGGGGACAGGAAGGAAATTGAGAGCTGGAGGCACAGAGTCCCGGAAATCTGTGTTCAGAGCATTATGAAGGTCAGATTTCCAGGTTTCTTTGGGCCCTTCCAACACTTGGGGGCAAGGGTTGAGGATGGAGCTGGTGTGCGTCTCCTTTTAGGTCTTCCCAGACACCCAACCCGGGAACAAGAGGCCGCCGGTATAGGAGACAGGTGATGAGAACCCTGGTCTCTGGACCCAGTGCCACCACTGACTTGCTAGGTGATCCTGGGGCAGGAGCTGCTCCTTTCTGAAATTTCGTTTCCCAGTCTGTACAGTGAACTAGATCGGGCCTTTCCTACTTTTTCCATCTTAAGGACACTTTCAATTATTTTTCCCGACATGCCACTGCCTTCCACTCACCCGATTTATTGAGTTGTTATTCTTCATTTTTAAGTATTTAGATAGTTTGTTTTCTGGTGAAAAATCTACACAAACATAGAGCAAGCCAGTGCTGTATCTTTAATTCTTCTTTTTGCTTTCATAGCAGCCCTGTTTGTTTTTTTCACTCTGTTCTTATGTGTCTTTTGCTGATTTTCTTGAGTTCTTTTTTTTTTTAAGATTTTATTTATTTATTTGACAGAGAGAGAGAGAGCACAAGCAGGGGGAGTGGCAGGCAGAGGGAGAGGGAGAAGCAGGCTCCCCGCTGAGCAGGGAACCCAACTTGGGGCTGGGTCCCAGGACCCTGGGTTTATGACCTGAGCTGAAGGCAAATGCTTAACCAACTGAGCCACCCAGGCGCCCCTATTTTCATTTTTTTTGTTGCATAAGCTACTGAATACCTATGCTTTCAGGGTAATGTTCTTCAAAGTACAGTTCCTGAACCACCAGCATCAGAATAAACTGGTGAGATAGATGAAGAGTGCGGGTTCCTGGGCTCCTTCCTGGACCTAGCGAATCAGTTTCTAGAGCAGAGCTAGGAAATTTACATTTGAAAAATATATCTCCCAAAGCTCATTTAAAAAAAAAAAGGTATTATGAATAATAACTATGAACAAGCTATAGACAGTCATGTGCAAGTTTTTGTGGGGATATATGTTTCATTTCTCTTGAATATTAACTAGGAGTGGAATTGCTGGGTCACATGGCAACTCTAGGTTTAACATGTTGAGCAACTGCCAAACCTTTTTTCAAAGTGCCTACAGCATTTTACATTCCCATCACGAGGATTCCAATTTCTCCGTTTCCTTACCAATGTTTGTTATTATCTGCCTTTTATTATAGCCACCCCCATGGGTGAGAAGTAATATCTCATTGTGGTTTTGATTTGTATTTCCCTAATAACTAATAATGTTGGGCATTTTTCACATCCTTATTGGCCATTTTTATCTCTTTTTGGAGCTATGTCTATTCCAATCCTTTGCCTACTTTTTTAAGGCTTTTATTTTGAAGTAATCTCTACATCCAATGTGGGGCTCAAACTTACAACTCTGAGATGAAGAGTCACATACTCCATCAACCAGGCACCCCATCCTTTGCCCATTTTTTTTTTTAAGATTTTATTTACTTATTTGACAGAGAGAGACATAGCGAGAGAGGGAACACAAGCAGGGGGAGTGGGAGAAGCAGGCTTCCTGCCAAGCAGGGAGCCTGATGAGGGGCTTGATCCCAGGATTCCGGGATCGTGACCTGAGCCAAAGGCAGACGCTTAACGACTGAGCCACCCAGGCGCCCCTCCTTTGCCCATTTTTAAAAATGATTTATTTATTTATAAGAGAGAGTGCGCATGAGCAGGGGTAGGGTCAGAGGGAGAGGGAGAGAAATCCTCAAGCAGACTCCTGCTGAGCACAGAACCTGACTCGGGGTTCTATCCCAGGACCCCAAGATCATGACCCGAGCGGAAATCAAGATCATGACCGAGCCACGCAGGTGCCCCCTCTGCCTGTTTTTAATTGGATTCTTTATCTTCTATTATTGAGTTATAAAAGTTCTCCATATATTCTGAATGAAAGTCCCTAATCAGATATATGGTTTGGAGATATTTTCTCCCATTCTGTGGGTTGTCTTTTTACTTCTTGATGATTTCCTTTGGAGCACAAGTTTTTAATTTTGATTAGATCCAATTTCTTTCTTTCCTTCATTTGTTGCCTGTGCTTTTGGTGTTGTATCTAAAAAACCATTGCCTAACTCAAGGTCATGGAGATTTACTCCTAGGTTTTCTTCTAGGCATGTCATAGTTTTAGGTCTAATATTTAAGTCTATGATCCATTCAAACTCATGTTTAAGAAGCACTAGTTTGGGGGTGCCTGGGTGGCTCAGTTGGTTGAGCAACTGCCTTCCACTCAGGTCATGATCCTGGAATTCCAGGATCGAGTCCCACATGGGCTCCCTGCTCAGTGGGGAGTCTGCTTCTCCCTCTGACCCTCCCCCCTCTCGTGCTGCTCTCTCTCTCAAATAAATAAATAAAATCTATAAAAAAAAAAAAAAGAAGCACTAGTTTGGGTCTACCTGTAATGGTTTTTCCCAAAGACAATCCTCACCCTAAGAAGAATTTTTTTTTGAATATTTATCATAGCTTTATTCACAAGGGCTAAAACCTGGAAACTACATGGATATCCATTAATAGGTGAATGTACAGACAGGATATATCCATACAGAGGAATACTACTTAGCAATAAAAAAGCCTGAGCTGGTGATACCTGTAGTAATATGGATAGATTTAAGAATCCTTAAGCTGCACAAAGGAATGTGGGCATAAAAGAGTTCCTTTAATGTTGTTAAAAATGCAAGCCCACCTATAGCGCTGCTGGTTGCCTGGGGCTGAGGGTGGAGGCAGAGATAGACTGCAAAGGGACACAAGGGAACTTGTGAGGTAGAGGAAATGCCCTGTGTCTTGAATGGAGCAGTAGTTTCATTTGTATGTACACTGTGAAAATACATTTAATTATACAGTTTATTTTTTTTAATTTTTATTTTTTTGAGAAAGCACTCAGACTGCATCCTCTCCTGCTTACTCCTCCAAAGGAGGAGAAGAATGATCATCGATGGCAATTTGTAGTGGTGGGAACAACACCTAAAGCCGGCTTCACGGGGTGCCTGGGTGGCTCAGTCGTTAAGCGTCTGCCTTTGGCTCAGGTCATGTCCTGGGATCGAGCCCCGCATCTGGCTCCCTGCTCTGCGGGAAGCCTGCTTCTCCCTTTCCCACTCCCCCTGCTTGTGTTCCCTCTCTCTCTGTCAAATAAATAAAATATATATTTTTAAAGATTTAATTATTTATTTGACAGAGAGAGACATCTCTTCAACTACTGAAGTCTCATAAAGGTGGGGGAGGGTGGAATTTTGTCACTGCAATATTCCCCAACACGCAGTATAGGGCCAGGGGATATAGTGATCTTTTAAAAATATACACTTGACTACATCACTTTTTGGTTTAAAATCCTCCAACGGTACTTGGATTACACTTTGAATAAAGTCCGAATTCCCAACCATGGCAAACAGGTCCCTACCTGATTGGCCACTATCTGCCTCTCCACCCATACCTTCTACTACTCTCTCCACTTGGAACGTACTTGTTTTCTTTCCCAAACACATCCTGCTGTTTCCTTTTTTTTTTTTTTAAGATTTTATTTATTTACTTGACAGAGAGAGACACAGCGAGAGAGGGGACACAAGCAGGGGGAGTGGGAGAGGGAGAAGCAGGCTTCCCGCTGAGCAGGGAGCCCGATGCGGGGCTCGATCCCAGGACCCTGGGACCATGACCTGAGCTAAAGACAAACGCTTAACGACTGAGCCACCCAGGCGCCCCCATCCTGCTATTTCCTTAATCAGTCTGTTTCTTCCACTTGTCAGCTCTGATTAGTTTCTCATCCTTTGGGTCTCAGCTCAAATGTCTCCTCTTCCCAGAGCCTTCCCTGACTGCCCTGTCCAGTGTTACCAACACACTTCCACCGAGTTATTCTTTTTTTTTTTTTAAAGATTTTATTTATTTGAGAGAGAGAGCGGGTGAGGACACGAGCGGGAGGAGGAGTAAAGGGAGAGGGAGAAGCAGATTCTCCGATGAGCAGGGAGCCAAGGCGGGGCTCCATCCCAGGACCCAGGGATCACAACCTGAGTGGAAGGCAGTGCTTAACCGATTGAACCCCCATGAGCCCCCTACCAAGTTATTCTTGATCATACAACCTGTTCCATCTTATTCACAGACGTAAAATTTCCTTATATATTTAATATTAATTATTATAGCTAACACTTAAATACTCACCATAAGCACTTTTCATACATTAACTAAGTGGTGTGCTACTTAATGCTTATCAATGAGCTCTCCAAAGTCCAAAACTCTGATTTGTAGTGCTTGCTGATTTCTGTGTGTAAACACTCTCCTCAGGGAGGGTTTTCAAGCTACCAAACTGATGTCAGTGAACACCAGTTTGGGAATTGACGGGCAGTAGCACGCCATTATACAGTATTTGCCATAGTAATATAGTAGTGATAAATAACCTCAAGAGCACAGATAAAACAAAAATGTAGTAAAATAATTAGGAAGTAATTTGAGTATTTATTACCTTGTTTTAATATTGTAAGTCTATATAATTTAATTCTTGATAATTGTTTTTTTTATTTTTAAGATTTTATTTATGTATTTGGCAGAGAGAGACACAGCAAGAGAGGGAACACAAGGAGGGCGAGTGGGAGAGGGAGAAGCAGGCTTCCCGCTGAGCAGGGAGCGTGATGCGGGGCTCGATTCCCAGTATTCTGGTAATAAAGGTAGATGCAATTACCAAATGCAATAAAGGTAGTAGCAATTCTTCTGTGTGATAGTGAGTTTAGTCTTGATAATCCTTGAATATAATATTTGCATATAATTTGTTGAACAAACTGAATTGTTTGGGTTGAAGCCACATGGTCCCTGCTTTCTTCTGGATACCAGAAGCCCCGGCAAAATTTCTAAGCATTCCTCAATCATTTCTAGCGAGTCCATAGGGACGGGTGGGCTAACAACCAGCATATTTTTCAGATGAGGGACCTGGGGTACAAAAAGTTTGGCTACAGAGCAAATAAATCTGTCTACTACTCCAAAACTACTACTACTACTTCAGAACCCAATATAGTGCCTGGCATACAGGTGGTGTTCATTAAACAATTGTAGAATACATAAATGAATACATATTTCATTTTATACTGTCAAATAACTAAATAAAACCTTTATTTATTTGAAAGCGAGAGAGCACAAGCAGGGGGAGCGGCAGAGGGAGAGGGAGAAGCAGGCTCTCCCCTGAGCAGGGAGCCCCACATGGGGCTCGATTCCGGGACCCTAGGATCACGACCTGAGCCGAAGGCAGACGCTTAACCGCTTAACCGACTGAGCCACCCAGGCGCCGCATAAATAAATAAATCTTAAAAAAAAAAAAAAAAACCTTTAAAAACAAAAGGGAAACATCCTAACATTAAAAGCATTTACACAAGTGCTCGCTTCCGCAGCATATACTAAAAAAAAAAAAGGCACTTACACAAGATTGAAATTAACAGCTCTTCAAAACTTGCTCACTATCCTAGGAAGATACGCCTTCACTAGTCTCCTGTCGGCCTCACCAAGCGCTTTTACAACACACCTGCTATCTTAGGAGACGCCGCCCAACCCTGTGCCGGGAGCTTGAGACGCCCGGCTCTACGTCGTCCCGCCCTGTCTCACCGCAAGGCTTCCTGGGAGCGGTAGTCCCCAGTTTGAGCGCACCGGCGGCAGCAGCAAGGCGCACTTGACCGCGGAACTACAGAGGGTGGCGCACAGTTCGCGAGGCTTTTACGCCTCGCGTTTCCCTCCCGCCTGCGCGCCCGCCCCAGCTATCATGGCGGCTCCCTTGGCTCTGGTGGTGGTGGTGGCCGTGACCGTGCGGGCGGCCTTGTTCCGCTCCAGTCTGGCCGAGTTCATTTCCGAACGGGTGGAGGTGGTGTCCCCACTGAACTCTTGGAAGAGAGGTGAGGCCACTGGCTGGAGTAGGTGGCCAGGCCCCGCCTGTGCTCTCCGGGCCTCAGTGAATGGGAGGCGGGGGCAGTGGCCTCAAGCTCAAGATTCTGAGGGAACTGACCCGCTCTGGCGTCCTCGGAGAGGGCAGGAGGGCGGGGCCTGAGGGCGGGGCTGCCAAAGGGAGGGGGCGTGGGACTGTGGGGCGAGCTTTGGGCCCTAGGAGCAGGCACACCTGAGCGGAGGGGAGCTGAGGGGGGTGTGTCCCCCTCGGGTCCTGAGCAGAGGGGCGTGGTCTGAGGAAAGATAGGTAAAAGGAAAGGGAATGCTTAATGGAGTGGGCTTTGCAGAGGGGATTGGGATTTGATGAGGGATCGCAGGTGGTACTCCCTGGGGTATGGTATGGTATGGTATGGTGTGTGAGGGGGGCCGCCAAGTGAGGGGACCAATCTTGCCTAAACGAGTAGTGTGTGAGCGTGCTTAGACTCCTATTCTCAGTTTGGGACTTGCAGTGCAGCATTTCTTACTGTTTTTTCTTAAGTTCTTCATCAGGCGCTGTTTTCTACCAGCGCCTACAGTGAGATAGAGTTTATGCTGAAGGATCCACAGACTAGTGGGCGAGACAGATAGTTATAATCCTTTTTGAAAAATGTTCTTACTGTGTACATCCGGTTCCTTCCTTGGAGTTTCAACCCTGAAGAAAGTGTCCTCTCCTTTTCCAGTTTCCTAAGGCTGTGGGCTCTGAGCTAACTGTTGAAGGATGTAGAATTTGGAAAGGGAGATTAGAGAAAGGAGAGTTCCAGGTAGCTGAAGGTAAAAAGGATCAAGAAAATGTTGAAGACTGCGAAATGTAGAAAGTGGGGGAGTAATGGGGCACCGGTTAGGTTAGGGCCAGATTTTAAAGATTTTTTTATTTTTATGTTTTTTTAAAGATTTTATTTATTTATTTATTTATTTATTTATTTGAGAGAGAGCATGAGAGGCAGGAGGGTCAGAGGGAGAAGCAGCCTCCCCGCTGAACGGGGAGCCCGATGTGGGACTCGATCCCGGGACTCCAGGATCATGACCTGAGCCAAAGGCTGTCCCTTAACCAACTGAGCCACCCAGGCGCCCCTTAAAGATTTTTTTTAAAAACTCTTTTACTAAAGTACAATATACATACAATGCACATGTAATAAGTGTAGAGTTCAGTGAATTTTTACAAACTGCGTACACATGTAGCCAGCACCCAGATCAAGAAACATTACAGAAGTAACAGCACCACAGAAGTACTCTTAAGTTCAAATGTCCTTGAACTTAGTAGTTTTTTTTTTTTTTTTTTAGGTTTTGTTTATTTGAGAGAGAGAGAGCATGTGCAGAGGGAGGAGCAGAGGGAGAAGGAGAAGCAGACTCCCCTGAGTAGGGAGCTGAATGTGGGGCTGGATCCCATGACTCCAGGATCATGACCTGAGCTGAAGGCAGCTGCTTAACCAACTGAACCACCTAGGCACCCGTGTTCTTGAACTTTAAATGCTAGAGGGTTTTTTTTGTTTTTTTTGAATGACTTGTTTTTTATTTATTTTTATTTTTTATTTATTTATTTGAGAGAGAGAATGAGAGATAGAGAGCACGAGAGGGAAGAGGGTCAGAGGGAGAAGCAGACTCCCCGCCGAGCGGGGAGCCCGATGCGGGACTCGATCCCGGGACTCCAGGATCATGACCTGAGCCGAAGGCAGTCGCTTAACCAACTGAGCCACCCAGGCGCCCTAAATGCTAGAGTTTTGATGTTATCCCGTAGACATTTTGGAATGGGGAATGGCATAATGAATGGTTGTTTTATGAATAATTCGAGCTTAGGTTTCTAAAAAATACCATATTAAAGACTATGTTTAAGCCTCTTTTATCCTCCAGTTATTCTCTGTGTTAGGTGGTGCTATTTCCCCTATTTTACAGATGAGGAAACTAAACTTTAGAGAAGTTAAGTAATATGCCCAAGTTTCCCAGTTGACAGATGGTAATAAAGGTAGTAGCAATTCTTCTGTGTGATAGTGAGAGTTTAGTCTTGGTAATCCTTGAATATAATATTTGCATATAATTTGTTGAACAAACTGAATTGTTTGGGTTGAAGCCACATGGTCCCTGCTTTCTTCTGGATACCAGAAGCCCCAGGGCAGTATTAGGCCCTCCTTCCTCTGTTCTCTTAGCACTTTATACATACCTCTATTGCGAGCATTTCTCACTTTTTATCATAATTATCTGTTTATATCTGGTTTCTCCACTGTACTATGAGTTCCTTGAGGGCCAGAACTGTTTTATTCATTCCTGAATCCTTTGTGCCTGGCATAGAGTAGTTGCATCGTTACTGTTGAATAAATACTGAAGAAAAGAAAACATAAGCTCTGGTTACATATAGGATGGACAGGGTGAAGGATCCAAAGTTGAGGCAATGTAGTGTGGTGACTAAGAGCACAGGGTCTGGGATATATATATATTTTTTTAAGTAGGCTCCATGCCCAGTGTGGAGCCCAACACAGGGTTTGAACTCACCACCCTGAGATCAAGACCTGAGCCAAGATCAAGAGTTGGATGCTTAATGACTGAGCCACCCAGGTGCCCCAGGTCTGGGATCTTTAAAACGGTTTAAATCTTTTTTTCCTCTGCCACTTAGAGTTGTGTGATCTCTAACATCAGTTTTGTCATCTGCAAAATAGGAGGTTATAATATGTACCCCATTAAATGAGATAATCCATGTTGAAGCTCTTAGCACAATATTGAAAGCCAAAATAGCTAATTCTAGGAATTTGAATTTAAATAATAGGGAGAACAGTGGTGATACTGACTGAAATAGGTAGATTCAGAAAGGACAGCAGTAAGTGATGTGTGTATATGTGTGTATAAGGTGTAGTATGTTATTCACAGGTTTAGGTCTGGAGCTTGGGGCCAGTGTCAGACCTAGAGAGAGAGATTTGGTAGTCACCCATCTGAATCTGATTGGGTCAGGATAATTGTTTGTCCTGTTTTAAACGGGGATAGTGGGTGGAGGGATGGTACAACATCTATAAGTATCACTTGTCTTCAGAGTATATGTTAAGATGGGGTATTTTAAAAAGCAAGTGTTTGTATATTGAAGTAGGATCCCTTCTGGTTTCACATGACATTCATTATTCATTCATTTCACATGAGTTTTTTGAGTGACCAGTTGTTTAGGTGAGGGGCCATGGATCCAAATAGATTTTGGTTGGCGGACTGATTTTTTTTTAAGAGAGGGTGTGTGCATGTGTGGGTGCTAGCGGAGGGATGGGGAGGGGCAGAGGGAGAGGAGAGAGAGAATCTTAAGCAGGTTCCACACCTAGTACAGAGCCCAACTTGGGGCTTGATCTCATGACCCTGAGGTCATGACCTGAGCCAAAATCAAGAGTGGGATGCTTAACCAACTGGGCCACCCAGGTGCCCCTCATGGACTGATTTTTAATAGGAATAAATGAGAGGTTGTATACTTGGAGGGGATGATTCTTGTCTTCAAATATCTGAAGGGTTTTAAATTGGCATGTTGTCAGTTCTTTCATGTGCAGGTGACAGAATCCCAGCTCAAACTGCCCAAATTATAATAAAAAGTGAACTTCCTGGTCTATATAACAGAACAATCCAAGGTAGATCCTGACTTCAGGCCTACCTGGATCCAGACTCAATGATGTCATCAGGACTAATTCTTTCTCCATCTTGGCATTGACTGCATTCAGGAGGGCTCTTCTTGGGTATTGGCAAGATAGGCCCCTAATAGCCTCTGACTTTTTTTTTTTTAAGATTTATTTATTTGACAGAGAGAGACACAGCGAAAGAGGGAACACAAGCAGGGGGAGTGGGAGAGGGAGAAGCAGGCCTCGGGCAGAGTGGAGAGCCCGATGTGGGGCTCGATCCCAGGACCCTGGGATCACAACCCGAGCCGAAGGCAGACGCTTAACGACTGAGCCACCCAGGTGCCCCTAGCCTCTGACTTTTAAATCCTTACAGTATCAGGCCCAGTGGAAGGAGGGTGACTGTTCTTCAATAAGCATAACAAAAGCCTTGGTACTGAGTCACATTGAACTTATTTGGGTAATACACCAGTTCTTAAGCCAGTTACTGTGGTCATGTATCTATTTCTACCTCTGGAGCACCTGGCTGGCTCAGTGGTGGAGTGTGCGACTCTGGATCTTGGGGTTGTGGGTTCATGCCCCACGTAGGTTGTAGAGATCACTTAAAAAAATGAAATCTTTAAAAAAAAAAATAGAGCACCTGGGTGGCTTAGTTGGTTAAATGACTGCCTTCAGCTCAGGTCATGATCCTGGAGTCCTGGGATCAAGTGCCACATCGGGCCCCCTTCTTAGCAGGGAGTCTGCTTCTCCCTTTGACCTTCACCCCTCTCATGCTCTCTCTCTCTCTCTCATTCTCTCTCAAATAAATAAATAAATCTTAAATAAATAAAAATTAAAAATATATATATATACCTACCTCTTTGGAGAGGGGGAACCTCCCAAAATGTGGAAGAAGGGGGTATCCCATAGGAAAATTACAGTGCTGTTACTAGAAGAGGGGGAAATTAATGCTGGGAGGCGAAAATAACAGATACCCATTATAATAAGAAAGACGTCTTTTCTATGTCACTCATTTCTACAGACCTATCAGTTTATTTGATAGTCCAACTAAAATTTATACAGATTTTTTGCTTGACAAAATGCAAGCATGTGCTTCTCATTCTAGTAAAAATAATAACTAACACTGATACAATGCTTTCTATATGGCAGCCCCTGTTCTAAGCTTTTAAAATATGTTTAAGAACTAATTTAATCACCACAATGGCCCTAAGATATAAATGTCCCTACACATAAATACCCCATTTTATAGATGAGAAAATGGAAGCACAGAGAGATTAAGTCACATAATGTTTTATGTGAATTACTGGCAATCTTGAGGCATTGCTGTTCCACCAGAGTTCACTCTATACCATCTTGTATAAAAATCTGTTGGAAATGCTTTTGGAACTTTTTTTTTAATCAGTATTTTGGTCTTTCTTCAGCCTTGACCTAGTGATTAGGGATCAGTATGGGCTTATCTTCTTGAGTTCAGGATAGAGCCCAAGCTATTAGCACTTACTTAGAAACCTACCTCTAATGTAACCATGAGGGTCAGGGTCTGGAAGAACACTTTTTTTTTTTTAAGAGATCTTATTTATTTATTTGACAGAGAGAGACACAGCGAGAGAGGGAACACAAGCAGGGGGAGTGGGAGAGGGAGAAGCAGACTTTCTGCCAAGCAGGGAGCCCGATGCGGGGCCTGATCCCAGGACCCTGGAATCATGACCTGAGCCGAAGGCAGCCGCTTAACCGACTGAGCCACCCAGGTGCCCCAGGAAGAACACTTGTGATAGCACTACTTTAAAAAAAAAATCGCCCTGGGTGGTTCAGTCATTAAGCATCTGCCTTCGGCTCAGGTCATGATCCCGGGTCCTGGGATCGAGCCCCACATCGGGCTCCCTGATCCGCGGGAAGCCTGCTTCTCCCCCTCCCACTCTCCCTGCTTGTGTTCCCTCTCTCGCTGTGTCTCTCTCTGTCAAATAAACAAAATCTTAAAAAAAAAAAATCAAAACCTCTATTGTTAAAATGGAGAATAAGTAAGCCACACATAGCAGTGTATTGCACAGTGAATTATAAGGCAAACCCTTTTGTAGCCATCATCCAAATCAAGAATCAGGACTTTGCCACTTACTCCAAAAGCCTTTCTATGTGCCCCATCTCAGTCACAGCCTCCCCGCACCCCCTTCATTAAGTAGCTGTTATCCTGACTTTTATATTATAGTCATGAAATCTTTACATTCTTTTCATTTTATTGCTCAAATGAGTGTCCCTAGTCACTACAGCTTAGTCTTGCCCCTAAACAAAGGTTTTTATATGTGTTTTAAGTCCCCCTTAATCTTTAAGGTCCCCATCCAGCCCATCCTTTTCTTATCTGTTAAAGAACCCAGACCGTTTGACCTGTAGTTTCCTATAGTTTGGATTTGACGGACTGTGTATTCATGGTACAGCTTAACATGTTCTTGCATCCTCTGTATTGGCAGCTGGATACCACTACTTTTTTTTTTTTTTTTAGCTTTTTACTTGAAATAACTTTAGAATTACAAAACATTGGCAAAGATGGTACAGAAAGATCTGTACTCTGTTCGCCCAGCTTCCTATACATTCCTATAATGTTTACATCCTGCATAATCATGGTACAGTGATCAAGACTAAGAGAATACCATTGTTATAATGCTGTTGAACAAACTGTAGTTGTTCAGAGTTTACCATTTTTCCCACTGTTCTTTTTTGTTCCAGCATCTGATTCAGTATGCCATATTGCCTTTAGTTGTGTTTCCTCATTCTTTTCCCATCGGTGAGAGTTCCTCAGCTCTTCCTTGTCTTTTATGACCTTGACACTTTAGAAACATACTGGTCAAGTATTTTGTAGAATGTCCCCCAATTTGGGTTTCTGTAGTGTTTTCTCATAGTTAGATTGAGATCATGGATTTTGGAGAAGAATCCCACTGAAGTGATGTGATCCTCTCAATATATTGGATGGGGGTACATCATATTGAAAGGTTTTATTACTGGTGATATTATCCTTAATCCCTTGGTTATGATAGTATCTGCCTGGTTTCTCCAGTGTAAAGTTACTTTCCCTTTTTAACCCATAAATATTTGGGCTATATGTAGGGGCTCTGTAAACATCTTGTTTCTCTTTTAAGTTTTTGCCCACTACTTTTTGCACTTACGGGTTGATCTGCCTGCACCAGTCATTACTGTGGTGTTCTAACGGTGACTTTTCTCTTTCCCTCATTCCTTCTTCATTGGAATTCTTCTGTAAGGAAGAGTTGTCCCTTCTTCCTTATTTATTCAGTCATTGATTTTATATCTGTATGGATTCATAGGTATTTATTATATTCTCTGGATTATAAACTACATTATCTTTATTTGATGCTCAAATTGTTCCATCTTTGGCCATTGGGACACTTTCTGCAACCACAAGATGCTTTCTTTAGGCTTAGCTTATATATTTTCCATTGTCCGGCTGTGGAATCAACCACTTCGCCAAGGAGCCCTGGTTTCTTTTATTGGAGAATGTTATTTAGAAAGCAAGATCTGGATGCTAAGTGTGTTCATTGCTATGGGAATGATACTTTATCTTGGACCTTCTGGACAAGAAATATAAGGATAACCACTTCTTTTGAACAAGCTGAATGCATGTCCTTCTTGATATGGGAAGCTCAGAGACAGTGTTTGTCTTATGCTAGATGATATGCTTTTATGATCACCCATAGGAAAAGTATATCAAGGTAACTAAGAATTTTTGCTTCATGGGATTTATCAGTTAAGAGTTGAGACACTTTATTAGGGTGCCTGGCTGGCTCAGTCAGTAGAGCATGAGACTCTTGATCTTGGGGTTGTTAAGTTTAAGCCCCATGTTGGGTGTAGAGATTGCTTAAAAATAAAATCTTAAAAAGTTGAGACACTTTATAAAAAAAAAACCTTATACTTTAGAATAGTTGGCAATAATGAATTAGTTTTTATGGTCAACTATGAAATATTAGTTTTTGGATAAGAATTCCATGAAGCAGAAATTTTACTCAATTTCTCTGGTGTACTTTTTACAGCTGTTATTTTGGGGGGTACTCTAGGAAGAAGAATGGCTTAAAGCTGTGGGTTCTTTGTGGTGTTGTTGTTGTTGTTTTAATTGAATATTTTGGTTTTTCCCCAAACAGGCATTTTATGAAACCTATTTTAAAATGTTCCTAGCAAAATATTATTGGTCTTTTATACATAGATTCACTTTTTTTAAAAGCATTTTTTATAAACACTTTATTCATTTGAGACACAGAGATAGAGAGAGAGAGAGAGAGCATGAGCAGGGGGAGAGGCAGAGGGAGAGGGAGAAGCAGGCTTCCCGCTGAGCCAGGAGCCCGATGTGGGGCTAGGTCCCAGGACCCTGGTATCATGACCTGAGCCGAAGGCAGACACTTAACCATCTGAGCCACCCAGGCACCCCGGAGTAGATTCACTTTTATATTCTAGAGGGTTTTGTTACTCTATAACTCAGATGTTCCCAAATGTCCTGTAGACAATGCCAGAGTTTTCAATCATGTGCACCAAAATAAGGAAATTGTAAAAAGTTTATCATAAAGTGTATTCAAGTGAAAATATTTTGAGTTTATGCTCTTTTACACTTTTTAATGTTATAGATGGTGGTAGTAAATGGCAGTGGTTTGTTTTTTTTTTTTAATGTTTTTACATGAGGTTGACTCTTCCCTCAGATCAATTATCTATTAAGTAATATGAGGTCATATTTAATCACCAAGGTAGCAGAGCCACATTCCAAGTACTTGCCAGAGAACACAATAACAAATTCACAGGTGTACAATTCCAATCCAGCAAAAGCAAACCTGAGAGAAATTACATTTTAGACAATTGCCTGAAAAGCATACAATCTGTTCTTCCAGCTACATACTGAAGAATCTCCCTCTGGATTAAACCAGTAGAGAATGATGTCCCTGGACAGCATCTTACTGGTCCTCTGTTGAGTTGCTTTTACTGCTCTGTGGTAGGATGCCATTGGCTTAAGGTGGGACTTACCTGGTGAAGTGGCCTGATGAATCATGTCCTTGGGTCTCCAGTAAAGCTGTTAGTGAAGGGTTTAATAGTTGTGTTACACAGCAACCTCTTTATGTGGCTCCTTGGGGGAAGTTTCTTTTTGGTCCTAGTATAAGGACCAGTTATAACTGTCTTGAGCAATGGGGTTTGTTTTATTTTACAGCCCGGATGAACTGTGTAACTGATTAAGTTTCCTTCTAGGGTGGGTCCATAAAGTTTAAAAGCCATATTTAAGGTCCACTCATTATAAATATATAGTTTATTTGGAATAGGCTTTGTAACTTTGATTTTGTTTTATTTATCTTTGAATAGGTAATTCAATCACAGGTTTCAAAAATCAAAGGTGCAAAAGGCTATATGGTTAAAAGGCACCTTTCCACACCGCTTTTCTAGAACTACGTAGTTGTGTTCCCTGGAGGGACCAGTTTCTTATGCATATCAGTTTCTTATGTGTACTTCTGAGATATTCTAGGCATGTATAAGCTCATACATTTTATACGTTTTTGTGTGTCCATTTTATATTTTTTCTTATCCTTCTGTTTCTTTTAAAATTAATTTTCTTATTTCTTTCTAATAATTATGAAATAATGCTCATTGCTAATGATTCAGAAAATGAAGAAAAGGTAAAAGAAACCAAACATTTTCTGTAATCTTATCAACAGGGATGGTTGCTGTATTTTTTTTTTTTTTAAGATTTTATTTATTTGTCCGAGAGAGAGAGCACAAGCAGGGGAAGTGGCAGGCAGAGGGAGAGGGAGAAGGAGGCTCCCCACTGAGCAAGGAGCCCAGGGTCCCAGGACCCTGGGATCATGACCTGAGCCGAAGGCAGATGCTTAAGCGACTGACGACCCCCCAGGTGTCCCAGATGGTTGCTGTATTTTTAAATTTTTATTTATTTTATTTAATGTCTAAGTTTTATGTTTGAGGCATTTCTCATTGAATACATATTCATTTTCTCTCAAATGGATTAAGGCTTATAAATATTTAAAATAAAATTCAATCATATTGACATGCTGTGTTATGTCCTGCTTTTCATTAAGAGTATTTCATGGACATCTTTCTTTCAGTAAATGGATATCTGTAGTATACTTTTTAATTTTAACTCTTAATTTTGAGATAGTTTTAGATTTTCAAAAAGTTGCAAAATTAATACAAAGAATTCTTGTTTATCCTTCCCTTAGCTTCTTCTAATGTTAACGTCCTACATAACAATAGTACACTGACCTAAACCAGAAGATTAACATTCATACAATACTAATAACTAATCTGTTACTAGAATTTTATCAGTTGTACCACTAATGTCCTTTTTATGGTCCATGATTCATTCCACAGTCCCACATTGCATTCAGTTATTACGTATCCTTAGTCTCTTCCAATCTGGGACACTTCCTCAGACTTAGTATTTTTCTTTTTTTCTTTTCTTTTCTTTTCTTTTCTTTTCTTTTTTTTCTTTTCTTTCTTTCTTTCTTTCTTTCTTTCTTTCTTTCTTTCTTTCTTTCTTTCTTTCTTTCTTTTTCTTTCTCTCTCTCTCTCTCTCTCTCTCTCTTTCTCTCTTTCTCTCTCTCTCCCTCTCTCTCTCCCTCCCTCCCTCCCTTTCTCTCTTTCTTCTTCCTTCTAGAGTGCGCACACCACACACACACACACATACACACACACACACACACACACACACACACACGTGAGCGGGGGGAGGTGGGGAGGGACAGAGAATCTCGAGCAGACTTCCCACTGAGCACAGAGCCGGCCTGGAGCTCCATCCCACAACCCTGAGATCACAACCTGAGCCAAAATCAAGAGTCAGACTCTCAACCGACTGAGCCACCCAGGCGCCCCTTAATATTTTTAAAGAGCACTGGCCTGTTATTTTGTCTCTTGATTTGGGTTTGCCTAGTGTTTTCTCATGATTAGATTGAAGTTATGCTTTTTTGGCAAGGATACCACATTTTTGGCATGAGGACCACAGAAGTGTTTTTGTCTCCATCTCAGTGAATCATTTCAGGAGGTACTTGATGTTGATAATGTGAACTGTTCAACATATTGCTGGTGATGTTAACTTTGGTCACACGATTAAGGTAGTGAATGCCAAGTTTGTCCACATAAAATTATTTTTCCCCTTGCAAATATGGTTTCTTATCATATTTTTATTCTCTGATTTTCGTATCCCTTGACAGTCTTGTCTTTCACCACTATTACTGTGGGGTCCGCCAAGTGGTGATTTATTTTTTTTTTTCTTTCTTTCTTTCTTCCTTTTCTTTTTCTTTCTTTTTTTTAAAGATTTTATTTATTTATTTGACAGAGAGAGACACAGCAAGAGAGGGAACACAAGCAGGGGGAGTGGGAGAGGGAGAAGCAGGCTTCCCGCGGAGCAGGGAGCCCGATGCGGGGCTCGATCCCAGGACCTTGGGATCATGACCTGAGCCGAAGGCAGACGCTTAATGACTGAGCCACCCAGGCGCCCCAAGTGGTGATTTTCTATTTCCATCTTTCCTTCTACATTTGATACTTACAGATCTCTGTGAGGAAGAGCTTTCTTTTCTCTTCCACGTATTTATTTATTTATTCAATTATTTATACCACAGTATGAATTTTAACTATACAGTGTTTCTATGTATCTATACATACACATATATACATATCATAATTCATTTAGGTAAATATTAATGGACATTGGGATTATTTTTTAGTACTCCAAGCACCATAATGAACATACAGTTATTTCCCTAGGATAAATTGCCATAAGAACAATCACATAGAAAAGCAGGCTCCTGCTGGAAGTGTTAAAAGGCACATACTGAAAAAGTACATATTTCCCTGTGGAAAAGTTAATACACATGCCACTCAAGCATTGCATGAAAGTGACTGCCCATGTCCCCACACTAGGGACAGCATTTCTCACCAGCTTCTAATTTGTTGTCATATTATTTTGGGAAATGGGGCAAAATATATATAAAGGAAACATTTTATTTTATTTTGTTTTAAGATTTATTTAGTTGGGAAAGAAAGAATGAGATAGAGAGAGCATGAGGGGGGGAGGGTCAGAGAGAGAAGCAGACTCCCTGCCGAGCAGGGAGCCTGATGTGGGACTCGATCCCGGGACTCCAGGATCATGACCTGAGCCGAAGGCAGTCGCTTAACCAACTGAACCACCCAGGCACCCTAAAGGAAACACTTTTTAGAGTGGGTGGAAATCACAAGGAAATCAGAGAAAGCTCATAGTCTAACATAAAACTTTTTCCTGAGAGCTGCCCCACAGTGGAAAGGGATGCTCTGTATGGAAAAAAATTCTGCATTGTCTGAAGTATTCAAATCAAGATTTAAAGCCACTTGCTGGGAATGAGGTAAAGGGGGTTGGACAAACTGTGAGGCCCTTCTTGTTTCTGGGAGTATCTAATGCTTTAGTCTCTGGCCATCTGCATATGTCTGTGAAATAAGAGTGAACTTGGATGTCTTACTTTTCAGTGGTTGAAGGCCTCTCACTGTTGGACTTGGGAGTGTCTCCGTATTCTGGAGCAGTATTTCATGAAGTAAGTGTTCTTGTTTTCTTTTCTGAGTACTAAGAGTAGTTTATAGTCACAAATACCAAAGCCTAACCTCTGTTTTGTACAAACATTTGAAAAGATCTATTTTTGAAAATCATATTTAGAAACAGACCTTTTTTAGATGTCCTCTGCATAAGAAGGAGGTTTCACAATTGCAGTGGAAATGATCCAGATTAAGATTGTGATTTGGGGAAGCAGATGAGACTTCTGTGGAAGTTACCATTTTTACTGGCAAATAAATTGTAAACAGTTCCCAGTCCACAAATAAGTTGTATGCTAATTGTCATGTAATTGGTTCTTTGGAACATGCTTTCCCATGAAAACTATGTCAGCAATGCTGGTTTCTTAGAAAGCCCACAAAAACCTATTTAACCCATAACATTAGTTCTTAAAATAGTAAAATCCTTCTTAGGTCACTATCATCTCTTGCTTGGGTTCCTGCAACAGCTTCCTGACAAGTTTTTCTCCATTCAGTCTTGCTCCTTTACTCTTTATTCTGCAGCCAGAGTCATCTTTCTGCAATGTGAGTCTGATATTGTTAGTGTCCTGCTTAGTACCTTTGCTCACCACTGAACTCAGGGTAAAACCCAAATACCCTAGGGGGCATACAAAACTGTGTGGGCCCTGCTTATATGAACCACATTTCTTTCCACTCTCCCCTCCCCATTATTGTTCGTTATATCATTTTAAAGTAGAAGTCTTCTATTTGAATTCTTAACCTCTCATTTTTACAGTTGTCTCCCTCATACCTACTTTGAGAACAAATTTTTATTTCTTTCTTTCTTTCTTCCTTCCTTCCTTCCTTCCTTCCTCCCTTCCTTCCTTCCTTCCTTCCTTCCTTCCTTCCTTCCTTCCTTCCTTCCTTCCTTCCTTTCTTTCTTTCTTTCTTTCTTTCTTTCTTTCTTTCTTTCTTTCTTTTTTCTTTCTTCCTTCCTTCCTTCCTTCCTTCCTTCTTTCCTTCCTTCCTTTCTTTCTTTTGCTACCTAGTTTTTTTTAAAGCTTTCAGCTTGGTTCTCATGGAGATAACAATTGGCTTTTGCATTCATATTTCATTAGTTTTGTATTACTATCTAATTGAACCACAGTAATAAGAACTGCAAGCAGAAACAGGGATATTTTAAGACTCTTAATAAGCACACAGATCAGTTATTGGGAACAGTTGTGTGGGCATGTACAAGCATAGCCCACTAGCCATGGGGGCTCAGTGTGCAGCAGTCCTTGGGCAGTATGTTTTCAAGACAGAACAGGAAGAGAGAGTTCTGAGAGAGTTCTCACATACTTTCATTATGCTCCAGCTCTATATTCTCTCTTACCTATGTGTTTTTGCTCATTTTGTTGTCTCTTTATGAGGGTCTGTTTTTCCCCTCTTTTTGTGGTTGGCTATGCTATTTATTTATTTATTATCATTTTTTAAAAAGATTTTCTTTATTTATTTGACAGAGAGAGACACAGCGAGAGAGGGAACACAAGCAGGGGGAGTGGGAGAGGGAGAAGCAGGCTTCCCGCAGAGCAGGGGGCCCGATGTGGGGCTCGGTCCCAAGGACCCTGGGATCATGGCTTGAGCTGAAGGCAGATGCTTAATGACTGAGCCAGCCAGGCACCCCTGGCTATGCTATTTAAATATTAGTTTAGATTTTGGGGCACCTGGGTGGCTCGGTCGTTAAGCGTCTGCCTTCGGCTCAGGTCATGATCCCAAGGTCCTGGGATCGAGCCCCGCATCGGGCTCCCTGCTCCGCAGGAAGCCTGCTTCTCCCTCTCCCACTCCCCCTGCTTGTGTTCCCTCTCTCGCTGTCTCTCTCTGTCAAATAAATAAATAAAATCTTTAAAAAATAAATAAAATAAAATAAATATTAGTTTAGATTTTACCTCCTTCTAGAAGCCATTCCTCATCACCTTAGACCAGTTAGATGTTCTTCCTGAACATCTTCTAAAGCATCTTGTGCTTGTACTTTTAACGGTTCATATTGTACTCTTGAAATTGCCTCTGTACTTGTTTTACTTATTATATATTCCTCAGAACAAGTACTGGTACCTTTTCATTAAGTATTCCTAGTGCCTAGCTCTGTATCCACATATGAATTCCACTCCCTCCCTTCCTTCTCTCTTTTACTAAAGATTTGTTAAGTACATACCAAATGCCAGCTACCCTGCTAGGTGCTAGGGATACAAAACAAGACATAGTCCTTGGTTTCATGGTTCTTATTTCTGAGAGCAACGAACAGTAAGTTAGTAAAAAGGGAACAGATTTCAGAACAAAGAATATTACCAGGGGTAAAGATGGTTATTTCATAAGGATAAAGGGGCCAATTCATCAGGAGAACATAACAGTCCTAATGTTTATGTACCCGATAACAGAGTTTCAGAATACATAAAGACTGACAGAACTACAAGGAGAAGTAGACAAATCCACAATTATAGTCAGAAATTTCAATATCCCTCTCTCAAGGATTGACACGACAGGCAGACAGAAAATCAACAAGGATGTAGAAGCCTTGAATAGGTTGTCAACCAACTTGACCTCATTGATGTTTATAGAACATTCTGTCCAACAGCAACAAAATACATAATCTTTTCAAGTGTACATGGAACATCTGCAAGATAGACCATATTCTGGGTCATAAAATAAGGCCCAATAAATTTAGAAGGATTGAAGTGATACAAAGTATATTCTCTGACCACAATGGAATTAAATAAAAAAATTAATACTGGAAAGATGTCTGGAAAATCCCCAAATATTTGGAAACTAAGTAACATGCTCTTGAATAACCCATGGATCAAAGAAGAAATCAGAAGGGAAATTAGGAAGTATATTGAACTGAAAGAAAATGAAGACACAACCTATCAAAATATGTGGCATGTTACTAAGCAGTGATAAGGGGAAATACATAGTGCTAAATGCCTATATTGGAAAAGAAGAAAAGTCTCAAATTGATGACCCCTGTTTCTACCTTATGGAACTAGAAAAAGAAGAAATTTACTTCAAAGTAAACAGAATAAAAGAAATAAGATCTGAGTGGGAACAAACAGAAAATAGAAAAACAATAGTGAAAAAAACTGAAACACGGTTGGTTCCTTTGGATGAACAGTAAAATTAATAAACATTTGGGAATGGGGATATATTCACTATCTTGGTTGATGGTTTCATGGGTATACACACAGGTCAAAACTTATGAAATTGTGTACTTTAAATATGTGAAGTTTGTTTTATACTAATTCTACTTCCATAAAGCTAAAGTTAAGAAAAAGTGGAATTTCAGTTAAATGATAAGCAAATACATGTAGAAAAATAAAGCTGGGTATAGGGATAAAGAGTGATGGTCAGATAAAGCTGGGTAAAGGGATAAAGAGGGATAAAAAGTATGTGTCAGTATTATAGATGGTGTGTTCCAGGAAGGCACTCCAAGGAAGTGAAATTTGAATAATCAACTTAAATGAAGCTAGCAAGCCAGATATGATGGCCCTGATTTGGGAATGTGGTTGGCATTTGTGAGTTGGATAAATTCTGCCTTAGTGTTGCTAAGGCAGAATGAGCAAATAGGGAAATATTAAAGACAACTTGTGAGAAGTTAGGAGTCAGATTATGTAGCACTTTTTACAGACATGGTTAAGAGTTCAGATTATCTATCTATCTACTATCTATCATCTATCTGTTTTTAGTATAATTTTTTAAAAAATATTTTCTTTATTTATTTGACAGAGAAAGACAGTGAGAGAGGGAACACCAGCAGGGAGAGTGGGAGAGGGAGAAGCAGGCTCCCCGCTGAGCAGGGAGCCCGATGCAGGGCTCGATCCCAGGACTCTGGGCTCACGACCTGAGCTGAAGGCAGATGCTTAACGACTGAGCCACCCAGGCGCCCCAGTATAATTATTTTTGATGTCTAGAATTTATGAGGGCGAGAGCTTCCTCCCCGACTCAAGTATATAAAATCTCAATTGGCTGGTGAGGCCAGTTGGGATACTTCTTGTCTAATTTGGTTTCTAGGAAGACTGCATTCAAGTCCTCAGTGGTCATTTGATCAAATGGAATTATGTTCTTCATCTTCTCCAGCTCTCTCGTATTCCTCAATCCTGGCGAGAGACAAAAACTCAGCACAACTTTTCACATCTTCTTTTTTCTTCAGCATCCTGGCACAGGAACCTTCAGGGCATTAAACTTCTCAAAGTCATTTGCCAAGCCAGCCTTTACCACATTGGCCTTGTGTAAGTCCAATCAATAGCAGGTGGGTTCTTAGATAGAGTAGCTAGCTTGGTGGTAAGGGTCTCAATTCCAGGACTTTAGGGAGTTAGCAGTGGCCTTTTGATCTCAGGGTATGATCTCCCAAAGGACTACTTGGTAAATGCCTTTTATTTTATTTTATTTATTTAAGATTTTAAGTAATCTCTGCATCCAACATGGGGCTTGAACTCACAATCCTGAGATCAAGAGTTGCAGGCTCTACCGACTGAGCCATCCCTGGTGCCCCTGAATGCCTGTTAGAACAAGTTTTTGCTCAGCCATTTTGAGATTCTTCACCAGCCCTGGTAGCCCACAGTAGCAAGTGGATTTTGTTTTTACTATGCTGAGAAAATGGAGACTTCCTAGATTAGGATATACAAGACCCTGTGGCTTACATCTTGGACTTTCTCTTTCTTGAAAACACAGAGAATAGACAACCTTTATGAGGAGTTTGGCTCTAAAGGAGGGCAGGGAAATGGTATAGTAGCTACAGGCAGATGTATAGTAAAGACATTTTATTTTTTATTTTTCTTAAAAGATATTATTTGAGAGAGAGAGCACATAGGAGTGGGGGGGGCAGAGGGAGAGGGAGAAGCAGACCCTCAACAGAGCAGGGCTCAATCCCAGGACTGGAGATCAGTGACCTGAGCTGAAGGCAGATGCCCAACCAACTGAGTCACCTAGGTGCCCTGTAAAGACGTTTTATTTTTATTTTTTATTATTTTTTATTTTTTTTCTCCTGCAGAAACCCGGGGTCGAGCCAGGGACCTTTAGATGTGCAGTCTAACACTCTCCCAACTGAGCTATTTTGGCCGTCTTTTATTTTTTATTTTTTTTTTTAAAGATTTCATTTATTTGTCAGAGAGAGAGAGTGTGCAGCAGGCAGAGGGAGATGCAGGCTCTCCGCCGAGCAAGGAGCCCGACGCAGGACTCGATCCCAGGACCCTGGGATCGTGACCTGAGCCGAAGGCAGATGCTTAACTGACTCAGCCACTCAGGCGTCCCTGTAAAGACATTTTTTATGAAAATCTGCTCTATATTTATCACAGCATTGTTTACAATAGCCACGATACGGAAGCAAACCAAGTGTCCAGTGACAGATGAATGCATGTGTGCACACCCACATCCACCCTCCCCACACACACACAGTAGAATATTCTTCAGCCATAAAAAAGAATGAGATCTTGGCATTTGAAGCAACAATATGGATGGACCTAGAGGGCACTATGCTAAGTGAAATAAGTCAGAGAAAGACAATTACCATATGATTTCACTTATATGTGGAATCTAAAAAAACAAAGCAGGGGGTGCCTAGGTTGCTCGGTTGGTTAAGTGTCTGACTCTTGATCTCAGGTCGTGGGTTCAAGCCCTATGTTGGACTCCATGGTGGGTGTGGAGCCTACTTAAAACAAACAAACAAATAAAACAAGTGAATAAGCAAACAAAAAGCAGAAACAGATCCATAAATACAGAGAACAAACTGATGGTTACCAGAGTGGAAGGGGATGGGGAGATGGGCAAAATGGGTGAAGGGCAGAGGGAGATACAGGCTTTCAGGTAGGGAATAAAAGGTACAGCATAGGGAATATAGTCACTGGTATTGTAATAGCCTTTTATGGTGACAGGTGGTAGCCACACTTGGGGGGAGCATAATGTAATGTATGAACTTGTTGAATCACTATGTTGTACACCTGAAACTAATGTAACACTGTGTGTCAACTATACTTCAGTGAAAAAAAAAAAAACGTGGGGGCCTGGCTGGCTCAGTCAGTAGAGCATATTCAACTCTTGATCTCAGGGCTATGAGTTCAAGCCCCATGTCGGGCATAGAGCCTACTTAAAACAACAGAAAGAAAAATAAAATAAGGTAAAAATAGAGACGGAGGCAAGCCATAAGAGACTCTTAAAAGTAGGAAACAAACTGAAGGTTGCTGGAGGGGTGGTGGGTGGGGAGACTGGGTAACTGGATAATGGGCATTAAGAAGAGCACTGGATGTAATGAGCCCTGCATGTTATATGCAACTCATGAATCACTACATTAGACCCTTGAAACTAATAATGCACTATATGTTAGCTAAATTGAATTTAAATAAAAAGTTTTAAAAAAAGAACATGTAAAAACTCTTAAAACTTAATAAGATAGAAGAATAAAATAGCAAAAAAATGAGACTGCATATTCGGTTGCTGATGGGAATAATCCTGTGGGTAGAGAAGTTGATGATGTAAGAAAGGATAATTGAATGAGCAGTGTCTTTGGGGAGGCAAGAAGAAATGGGCTACAGTTCACAAGGGGAGAATTTGACTTCAGATTAGAAGAAAGGAAATTCATTCACTGTTAACAGGAGATAGAGAATATAGGTGTAGATACAGGAAGTTAGTCAGTGGGGTAGTGGGAAAATAAGGTGGTTCTCGTTCAATTCTTTTCTCAGTGAAATAAGAAATGAGGTTGTCAGATGAAAGTGAGAAGTGGGTAGGAAAGTTGGAGGACAGGGGAAGATGTGAAATAGTCCCTTCAGAAAGAATATGTCAAACGAATGAATGGAAGAGCTATATCTAGCCTTTTAACCATTATTTAAAATGTGTCTGTGAGAAAATGCATTCTTAGCTACAATGAGGGAGTCTAGAACACATTCTTACTCCTTACCAGTGTGTGTGTGTAAGTGTAAGTAAAGGGGGATAATGATAGGAGGTAGTAATTTCCAGCTACAAGAAGCCATGTTAACTTTCTATACTTATGTAAGACAAACCCTTTAGGACTGAGCAGTTGCTTCCCCCAAACATGGTGGGGGTGACCTCAGAGTCAGACTCCCTTGCTCCTTTCCTGCCTATGGGTTAATTTTTTTTTTGAGATTTTATTTATTTATCTGACAGGGAAAGACACAGTGAGAGAGGGAACAGAAGCAGGGGGAGTGGGAGAGGGAGAAGCAGACTCCCTGCTGAGCAGGGAGCCCGACGTGGGGCTTGATCCCAGGATCTGGGATCATGACCCGAGCTGAAGGCAGACACTCAATGACTGAGCCACCCAGGCGCCCCTTGCATATGGGTTAATTTGCTTTTAAGCTCAGTGTTCATAAATCCAGAACAATCTATATTTCAAGACAGTTTCTCTAAGAAATAAAGAAATAAAATTATGTCAAGCCAAGTGAAAAGAAGACTTTGGAAGGGGAAGTTCATCATTGCTTTGCATTTTTTTTTTTTTAATCTTCAGCAGATTTTATTACCTAGTTCTTAGGGAAATGTAAGGGTGGAGAAGAAAAATCTACACAGGAGAGGAAAAGAGGATCTGGCAACCACGTTAGATTTCATGACTACCTTCAACAGACATTTCTGTTTTCTGTGGTTGGCCAATTACTGATTGTAAAATTGTGAGTTCATTCATATTTGCCCTGCCCTGACTGGGAATGGTCACCCACATGGAAATGTAGCATGAAGACAAATTATATTCACTGTTTACTTGTCTGTAATAATACAATACACGAACTAACTACTGTGACCATGTTACCTCATTATGGAAACCAGCCCATTTGCTGATAGGCTTTTTGAGAACTATTTGTTCTGTCATTTCTGAGACCTACTTAGGGCCATTCTTAACTATCTAAAGCATCAAAACACTTTGAAAGCAAGCCATTGGTAATATAAGTATCAAGTTACTACTTCTTACTGACAAAGATAAATGAAAAAAAAAGAATCTATTAGTAGATAGTTGTAAAAAGTTTAATTCTTTTAGAACTTTGAAAGGCAAAGTTGATGCCCTTGTTTTCTTTTGAAAACAGGAGGTAAAAAGTTGATCTCAGGTAGCTAACATATTGAGGTTTACTGTATATATGTTAGCACTTCATGCCCATTACCATTTACTCCTCCCAAGAACCTTGTGAAATAGGTCACTATTTTTTTTTAAGATTTTATTTATTTATTTGACAGAGTGAGAGAGAGAAAGAGCACAAGCAGGGGGAGTTTGGCAGGCAGAGGGAGAGGGAGAAGCAGGCTCTTCCTAGGACCCTGGGATAACAACCTGAGCCAAAGGCAGATAGAAGCTTAACCGACTGAGCCACCCAGGCACCGCAGTAGGTCACTATTTTTATTTTATAGCTGAGGACTCTAAGGTTTAGAGAATGGGAACCTGGTTTTAAACCTGAGTTTGACCCCAAAGACTTGTTCTTTCTACCACACCAGCTTGCTGTCCTTAAAAAGCCTGTTAGTGACCTTTGCAATATTGTAGGACACATTTTTGCATGGGGTTGGGAGTTGGGAAGAGGTCCTCCTGAGTCACCAGATAGGGTTCACTAAAACCAAGTCATGCACTATCCTTCTGGTTCTGGTGGGTTGGTGAACTTGTTTATAGTAGCAGACCAACCCTCCTGCCAAGGATGACTAGGAAAGGAGGATGAATAGGAAAAAACATGTGTTCGGTGGTGTTGGAAAATATCAAGATAGCCACGATTGAGGGATTGAGATCCCAGAGAGGAAGGTACAGAATGTGAGACTGACGACGGTCTAGGCTGCTTTCTCCTTAATGTATTTATCAGTTTGTAAGTGGCACAGGCCGAGAGCAGAGAAAGAACAGAAATTGGCTGTTAAGAGGCTAAGGAGCTAAGCAGAGCTATTGGCAGTCTCAGTACTAGAGAAATACAAATTCAAGTGCATGGCCAACCAAGGTGGCAGGGCTCTGGTAAAGGTCTTGGCTTCAGTTGGGTCCTCTGAAGGACTACACTGAAGGAAGGAATAAGGGTAGACCACATATAGACTAGTCTTACAAAAAATTAAATTCTAATTAGATTAAGGTGATGCAATTCTATTCTAATTGCTTGCCAGAAGTTTAAAGAAATCCTTTTTGAAAAAAGAAAAGTCCTTCCTGGAAGAAAATACCTCATGCAGAACCTCTACAGTTTTCCCTATACAGTGTCCATGATTCATTCAAAAGTTACCAAGCATAATAAAAGACAGGAAAAGACAGGCACTAAAGATTCACAGGTGATTCAGATATTGGAGTTATCAAACTTGGACTCTAAGATAATAGTGGTCAGTGATTAATATGCACAAAAAATGAGTGACAAGGTAGAGATTTTCTCCAGGGAACTGGAATATATATAATAATGAATCAAATGGAAATTCTAGAACTGGAAAACATAACAGCAAATTAAGAATGCAGTAGGAAATTTAACAACAGATTAAATAAAGCTAAAGAGAGGATTTATGATCTGGAAGATAGATCTGTAGAAAATACCTAGACTAAAGTTTGGAGAGAAAAGGATAGAAAACAGAAAAAAAAAAGAGGTCTATGGGATATAGTAAAGAGGTTTAACATACATATAAATGGAGTTCCAGAATGGGAGAAGAGACAAAATGAGGCAGGAACAATATTTGAAGAGATTAGTAACTGAAATTTTTTTTTTCAAAATTTATGAAATATTTCCATTCAAGAAGCTCTATAAACCCAAGCAGGATAAATTCAAAGAAAAACACACTTTAATAAAACTGCTCAAAATCAAAGACAGATTACAAACAGACAAAGGGGTTTTTATCTCTCAGAGATGAAGGTAAAGACATTTCCAAGCAAGTAAAAATTGATAGAATTTGTTGCCAGCATTTAAAAAATTATAAAAAGGCAGGATTGTGGTTCTCAACAGCATCATGGAATATAGGAAGGAAAAGTAACAGTGAAAAAGGTAGATATGTGGGTAAATTAAATAAATATTGACTGTATAAACAATAATAATGCCTTATGGGTTTAAAATACATGTAGAATTAAAGCTGTAGCACCAATAACAGAAAAGGTTGGGAGTAGCTATATTTAGTTAAAGTATTCAAAGGTCCTTATATTATCTAAAAGTAGTAAAAGTAGGGGCGCCTGGGTGGCTCAGTCGTTAAGCGTATGCCTTTGGCTCAGGTCATGATCCCAGGGTCCTGGGATCGAGCCCCACGTCAGGCTCCCTGCTCCCCGGGAAGCCTGCTTCTCCCTCTCCCCCTCCCCCTGCTTGTGTTTCCTCTCTCGCTGTGTCTCTCTCTGTCAGATAAATAAAATCTTTAAAAAAAAGTAGTAAAAGTAATAATTTATATTATATGCTAATTAAAGTCAAAGATCTATTCCATAATTTGCAGGTTAATCACTGAAAGAATAGTAGCTAAGTGTATGACCAACAAACTAGTAGAGGAGAAAATGGAATAATAAAAAATGCAGAAGCAAGCAAGAAAGAAAATGGGACAAATGGAAAATAGAATAGTAAGATGGTAAAGTTAAACACAAATACATCATTAATTACATTAAATGTAAATAGACTAAAAAGCCAACTAAAAGATAACAGTTGTCAGATTAGGTTAAAGAAAAGTAGGGGTGCCTGAATGGCTCAGTCAGTTAAGCGTCTGCCTTAGACTCAGATCATGATTCCGGTCCTGGGATCGAGCCCCGCATGGGGCTCCTCTGCTCAGCAGGGAGCCTGCTTCTCCCTCTCCTGCTCCCTCTGCTTGTGCTCTATCTCTCTCTGTCAAATAAATAAAATCTTTAAAAACAAAAAAGAAAAGTAATTATATGCTGCTTTTAAGAAACACATCTTACATATGAGGACACAGAAAAAAGTAGAACCTAAAAATATAGGAAAAGATACAGGGAGCAAACACTAACACAAGGAAGCTGATGTAGCTATGCTGATATCAGAAAAAGAAGACTTTAAGGCAAGAAACTGTGAAAGAAATTGAATCTGTAATTAAAATCTTCTCTTAAAGAAAACCCATGCCAGGATGACTTCACAGTGAGCAAATTTTCCCAAATATTTGAGGAGGCAGTAATATTAATGATATAAAACATCTCAGAGGACAAAAGGCGGGAAAATATTTCCCAATTTATTTTATGATTTCAGTAATCTTGGTCCGCTGTGGAGTTCCCCTTGGCTATTCTGTATGGCTTAGAAATAAAGTTTACCTCATACCTTTAATATGCTTTCAGTTCCTCAACAGATATTTAGCACATGTCATATTTTGTTCTCTTTACTCAGTTCAGCAGATAGACCCCAGGGCAAAAATGATTCAGTGACACTAAATTATTCTCCCTCATATGTACACTGGCCAACTAGCATAGAATAGTATTCCAGAAAAGAGAGAGATTTTTGCTGAAAGAATAGCTTCTTCCCCATTCCCTACACTGCAAACTGATAACAGTAAGATTTAAGTTAATTTGTTTGTTTGCTTGTTTTTTTCCTACAGACTCCATTAATAATATACCTCTTTCATTTCCTGATTGACTATGCTGAATTGGTATTTATGGTGAGTAACCTTCCACATAAAGTCAATATGTATATATCTTTAGAGTCTTTTATCTTAAGAAAAATATCTTTTAGGAGCTTAGGAGTCTCTTGAGAGTATAAAAGCAAAAACCTATCCTTAATTTGAATTCAAGGAACTGTGATAGTGTTATGGAAGTATGGGGAATGGTCTCTGACATTTGACCAGTTCCAATTCCTTATACTTGATTTCTGGACTATGTATTCTCAAACTTTGTAGCGCCAAGATTCTATGATTGGTTTTAATTGTGGTGCCAGTGTAGAGGGCATCCTGAATTTCCTAAGCATTCTGCCAAGAGATTCCATGCAGTGGACATAGGCCTGACGAGACTCTCAGGAGCAATAACCTTCAAAGTTGAGTTGACAGGGTGGTTTTGAGAGAGAGTAATTTGAAACATTGCCTAATGTAGGGTTGAAAATCTGGGTCAAGTAGGAGGCCCGCTGAAGTCTTCCTTAATCATTATAATGGCTGCTGTTTACTGAGGACTTACTTCATGCTAGGCACTTGATGTACATCAGGCCTGCAAAGCATTGGGTGTTATTCCTGTTTTACAGAAAACCTAAGTGACTTGCAATTAAAGAACAGATGTGGTACACCAGGCTAACAAGCCTTGATGGGCGCCAGTCCTCAGGGTTTTCTAGTCAAATCTCCCTGAAAGGCTTTATCTTTGGATGGTCAAAGTGAGAGTTGAGGTTCTGCCTGAGTTCATTACCAAATAGTCCACTATCATCCAAAAGCTCTAGGTCCTGGCAGTATTCCATCCCTCCTACACTAGTATTTCTCTTTCTCTTGACAGATAACTGATGCACTCACTGCTATTGCCCTGTATTTTGCAATCCAGGACTTCAATAAAGTTGTGGTAAGTAGTCAGTGGGTGAGACAAAACTGGTGGAGTTTTGGGGAGTCTTCTGGTCTCTGTTACTACAAAGAATCAAAGGTCATGTACTTAAGGATCTAACTGTTTAAAAATACTAAGAAGTAGGAGTGAAGCTACTGGCCTGTTAAGCCAGCCCTGGAATGGTCAAACCCAAACCAAAGACAGCTTTACTAATAGATACAGAAAGGTTCATTTTCACTTCTGTTGCCAAGTAATAGAACCAGAAGTAGCAGTCTGCCTTTCTGTGGCACTGGTCATTAGTAACAAAGCTGATGAATTCTAGAATTATGGACCTCAAAGAGATTTATAAGATATTTAGATTGGGAATCTTTAACTTAGGGTCCATTTATAGGCGTAATAGACCTATAAAACCCTTGAAATAGGGGCACCTGGCTGGCTTAGTTGGTAGAGCTTGTGACTGTTCATCTGAGGGTTGTAAGTTCAAGCCCCGCAGTGGGTGTAGAAATTAGTTTAAAAAAAAAAAGAACTACATTTTAGAGACTTATCACTAAGACCTAGTGAGTGTACATTTTAAACCAGTGGAGGATTTGGATCATCATAGATAAACCTAAGGGCATTATGCTAACTAAAGTCGGACAAAGACCAATACCATATGATCTTATTTACACGTGGAATCTTAAAAAGTCAACCTGCGGGCGCCTTGGTGGCTCAGTCGTTAAGTGTCTGCCTTTGGCTCAGGTCCTGATCCCAGGGTCCTGGGATCGAGTCCCACATTGGGCTCCCTGCTCGGCGGGAGGCCTGCTTCTCCCTCTCCCACTCCCCCTGCTTGTGTTCCTGCTCTCGCTATGTCTCTCTCTGTCAAATAAATAAATAAATAAAATCTTTAAAAAAAAAAAAAAGTCAACCTGGGGGGTGCCTGGATGGCACAGTTAGTTAAATGTCTGGCTCCTAGTTTCCATTCAGGTCCTGATCTCAGGCTCATGAGATCAAGTTTTGTGTCGGCACATGCTCAGTTTGGAGTCTGCTTAAGACTCTCTTCCTCTGGGGCACCTGGGTGGCTCAGCTGGTTAAGCGACTGTCTTTGGCTCAGGTCATGATCCCAGGGTCCTGGGATCGAGCCCCGCATCGGGCTCCCTGCTCAGCGGGAAGCCTGCTTCTCCCTCTCCCTCTCCCACTCCCCCTGTTTGTGTTTCCTCTCTCTCTGTCTCTTTCTCTGTCAATTAAATAAATAAAATCTTTAAAAAAAAAAAAAGACTCTCTTCCTCTGCCCTTCCCCTGCCACACTCACACGAATGTGCACTCCCTCCCTCTCTCTCTCTCAAATAAATCTTTAAAAAAAAAAAAAGTCAAACTGGGGAACCTGACTGGCTTGGTTGGTAGAGCATGCCACTCTTGATCTTGGGGAAGTGAGTTCAAGTCCCACACTGGGCGTAGAGCTTAATTTAAAATAAATAAATAAGGGTGCCTGGGTGGCTCAGTTGGTTAAGCGACTGCCTTCGGCTCAGGTCATGATCCTGGAGTCCCAGGATCGAGTCCCACATCGGGCTCCCTGCTCGGTGGGGAGTCTGCTTCTCCCTCTGACCCTCTTCCCTCTCGTGCTTTCTCTCTCTCATTCTCTCTCTCTCTGAAATAAATAAATAAAATTTTAAAAAAATAAATAAATAAGGGGCGCCTGGGTGGCTCAGTCGTTAAGCATCTGCCTTCGGCTCGGGTCATGATCCCAGGGTCCTGGGATCGAGCCCCGCATCGGGCTCCTTGCTCCGCGGAAAGCCTGCTTCTCCCTCTCCCATTCCCCCTGCTTGTGTTCCCTCTCTCGCTATGTCTCTCTCTATCAAATAAATAAATAAAATCTTTTAAATAAATAAATAAGTCAAACTCACAGAAACAGTATATTGCTGGTTGCCCAGGGGGTGCATTTGGGGGTGGGGGAAATGGGGAGATGTTGGTCAAAGGGTACAAACTTCCAGTTATGAGTAAGTTCTATATATCTAATGTATGGCATGGTGATTATAGTTAATACTGTATACTTTAAAGTTGCTAAAAGAGTTATCTTAGGGGTCCCTGGGTGGCTCAGTCAGTTAAGCATCTGCCTTCGGCTCAGGTCTTGGTCTCCTCACAAGCTGAGGAATGCAGAGATAAATTAGCTCCACCCTGGAGATTTTTTTTAATTCAAAAATTTCTATTGAAATATAACATGCGTATGGAAAAGCACACAAGCATCTGTGTATAAAGTGATTAATGATCACAGAGACAGTGCACCTAGGTAATTACCTTTTAGGCCACTTTTAACCTCTCCTATGGCAGCTTTATTTTTTTAAATTTTTATTTATTTATTTTTTAAAGATTTTATTTGACAGAGAGAGACACAGTGAGAGAGGGAACACAAGCAGGGGGAGTGGGAGAGGGAGAAGCAGGCTTCCCACGGAGCAGGGAGCCCGATGCGGGGCTCGATCCCAGGACCCTGGGATCATGACCTGAACCGAAGGCAGATGCTTAACTGACTGAGCCACCCAGACGCCCCAGCCTGTGGTAGCTTTATTTTTTATTTTATTTTTTTTAAGATTTTATTTATTTATTTGACAGAGAGAGACACAGCGAGAGAGGGAACACAAGCAGGGGGAGGGGGAGAGGGAGAAGCAGGCTTCCTCCCTAGCATGGAGCCCAACGCTGGGCTCAATCCCAGGACCCTGGGATCATGACCTGAGCCGAAGGCAGACGCTCAACGACTGAGCCACCGAGGCGCCCACTGTGGTAGCTTTAAATCTCCTCATTGTCAAGGCTGCTGAATATATCTAGAAATACTTATCTTTGGATTTTAAATTGTACTCTTTAACCTCATTTATTTTTATACTTTTAATATTTTCTTGGTGTGTGTGTTCACTTTTCCTTAGAGTTTTTTTTTAAAGATTTTATTTATTTGAGAGAGCGAGAATGAGGGAGAGAGAGAGAGCGCACATGAGAGGGGGGAGGGTCAGAGGGAGAAGCAGACTCCCTGCTGAGCAGGGAGCCTGAAGCAGTAAGGGAGGGGCAGGAGGGAGAAGCAGACTCCCCGCTGAGCAGGGAGCCCGATGTGGGACTCGATCCCAGGACTCCAGGATCATGACCTGAGCCGAAGGCAGTCGCTTAACCAATTGAGCCACCCAGGCGCCCCTCACTTTTCCTTAGACTTTTAGCCATTTTCCTATCGCTGACTGGATCCAGTGGGGATTTTTAAAAGGAATTTTTGTTGTTCTTCAGGGAGCTGAGTCAATATTGGGCCTGTGAGGCCAGGCATAATGGGGGCTTTGCTGGTGAGATTGGGGGAGACAAAAAGAGATGTAGCAGAGAATCTGGGGAATGCTGACCTGACTGCCCTTCTCTCCTGTAGACTCTCCTTTCATAAAATCTTCCTGTTTCAAAGTATTTTGGAAGATTAAGGTGACAAGGAAGTACTTTTCTTTAGTTGTTGGCACAGTGTCACCTCTGTGTAGGATCTACACGTGCCTGTTGAGCTGTCCCCATCTCCTCCTGTAGTCCTGCTGGCTGGCTTCCAGCCTGCGAATGGGTCTGCATTCCCACCTGTCTCTCTGGCTGCTTCTGGATCAACTCCCTGTTTCCTTTGTGGGTCTCACCCCATCCAGGTGGCCACCTTTTTGCAGGAACTCCAGGACCCTTAAGCTAGCAGGGCCTCCTTCCTCTACCCCCGCTGCAGCTGTCCTCACTAAGTGCTTTGTCTGTGGAGCCAGCCCCTCTGATAAAAGCACCTTAGTTTATATATTGTCTGTTTAATTAAACAGCCCCACCTGTGAATGGTAGTGTAACTTTCTTACTGATGATAATTCCCACTGTTGAACCTGAACACTCAAAGATGATCAAAGGGAGGTTTTTGAAGTTTGTTCAGGTTTTCTGATTAAGGCTCTATTTAAATCTGTGCAAGAAGTGTGGGCTTACCTGTATTCCTGTGATAACTCAATTTTCTTTTTCCTTTTTTTTTAAATCAGAGAGAGAGAGTGAGCACAAGCATGGGGAGTGTCAGGCAGAGGGAGAAGGAGCCCGATGTGGGGTTTGATCCCAGGACTCCGGGATCATGACCTGAGCCGAAGGCAGCCGCTTAACCGGCTGAGCCAACCAGGCATCCCAACTCCTCGATTTTCTTTTGAACTGAAAGATGAATCTTTAAAATTTTTTTAAAGCTTTCCATTTAAAAAAATTATGAAATATGTAAGACATGCAAAAATATGTAAAGAATAATACATAGTGTGAACCTATTTCAGGTTCAAAAATAAAACATTGCATGGGGCACCTGGGTGGCTCAGTTGGTTGAGTGTCCAACTCTTAGTTTCAGGTTAGGTCATGATCTTGGGGTCGTGGGATCGAGCTCTGTGTAGGGCTCTGCACTCTGGGGAGTCTGCTTGAGATTCTCTCCTTCTCCCTCTGCCCCTCCTCCCCCTCATGTTTGCACACTGTCTCTCTCAAATAAATAAATAAAATAAAAAATAAATATATTACACATATACTCGCCTCGGAAATTTTCACCTCTTTGTTCTCCCTCTCACCAGTTCACACTGTGGTGGATTTACTGTTTATCGTCCCCCCACAGGGCCTTAACTTTTGCTACTTTTGTATATATCCCTAAATAACATGTAGTATTATTTTGCATGCTTTTAACTTTGTGTAAATGGCACGATACAATATGTATTCTACACGTGCCTTTTTCATCATTAAATCTTCTATCATGCTCAGTTAAGTTCTCCCTACTCTGGCTCCCCTGTACTACTCTTTTATAATCGGTTGCAGCATTGATTTTATACTCTTGAAATAAGATTCTCTGACCATTAAATCAGCAAAGCTCCCCATTTTGGGTTCAGAGGCTTTTTCCATCTATAGTCTGACCCATGTTTGCTTATAGGGTTGCCTAACTTTTTTTCATTCTGGAGCACACCCATGAACTTGTTGGGACACACCAGGGGAAGGCAAGAGCTTTCCGCCCCCATCTCACTCCCTCTAGACTGTCCAGCTGCCCAGCCACACCCAGTGGTCCTCTTTCTCTTCATCATGGCCATTCCCCACTTCCTCTATGGAAGTCAAAAACTTGAAACGGGAGAGCTTGGAAGAAAACCTGGGATACTGTGACATTCAGGGGATCATTTTACTTTGTATGAAAATATTTCATTTTGCCGATGGAACTTTGGAGTCCTTAGGCCACTCATGATTACTCTTTTTTTTAAGATTTTATTTGAGAGAGAGAGCGCACATGAGCAGGGGGAGGGGCAGGGGGAGAGGGAGAAGCAGACTCCCGGCTGAGCAGGGAGCCTCCATCCCAGGACTCTTGAGGTCATGACCTGAGCCAAAGGCAGACGCTTCACTGACTGAGCCACCCAGGGGCCCCAATGATAACTGCTCAGAATGGCTGAGAACCTTGCTTTGCCACTCAGTCATTCATTCACCCATTCAGTAGATATTTACTGTTTGCTCACTGTACCAGGTCCTGGCAAATAAACATCGTCCCTGCCCTCATGGAACTCATAGTCTAGTGAGGGAGACAGATATTAGTCACATAAATAAGAAAGTTGTAACCGTGAACAGTGTTATGAAAGAACGTTATAGGGAGATTTTACCTACTTGAGGGGGGTGAGTGTGTCTTCCTGAGGAAGAAATGATTTAACTGAGATCTAAAGGTGATGTGGGAGCTAACTAGGGAAAGAGAAGAGGTTGTTCCAGGTCAAATGCAAAGGCCTGGGAGCATGAGGGTTACGGTGTGTTCATGGTGCTGGAAGCCAGAGTGAGAGGTAAGGGGACAGGTGGGTGTGAGCTGAGCCTACACAGCTAGGGCCAGACCAGGTGGGGCCATTTGGGCCATGGAAGGACTGCTGTCTTCATTCTAAAGTCAATAGGAAATAATGTGTTTTGTCATTTCTTTTTTCCAGTTTAAAAAGCAGAAACTCCTCCTAGAACTAGACCAGTATGCCCCAGATGTGGCCGAACTCATCCGAACCCCCATGGAGATGCGTTACATCCCTCTAAAAGTGGCCCTGTTGTAAGTATTCTTTGACAAAACGGGGCTCAGTGCCAACAAATGCAAGGAAAATCTGATGAGACTTTCTCATGTTGTTTGTTGTATTTTTGGAGATTTGCAGTCTTAGTCATCAAGTACTTGCTGTGGTTCTGTTGCACAACTGGGGTTCTGGCCAGCAAAAGAGACAGAGCCATTCTGTTTCTGTTGGGACAAAGCCTCACACAGGGACATGCACAATCAACCCTTCACAAATGCTTTTTCACTCTATGCTGATCTGGGCTCCAGCCTACTTGTAACCAGTGTTTCAAAAGAAAAAAAAAGTTCTTTAATTGTATATATGGATTGAATAAAATTCTGATCTTTCTGTGGCCATTACTTTGAGCAGCTCCTATATTTCATGTACAATTAGTCCCCCATTTGTAGTTTAGAAAACTAGCCAAACAGACCCATCCCAGCTGGCAGACCAGTATGGGAGAGTGGAACTTACTGAAGCTCTGTAAAAGATTTCTCGGGGAGTGCTCAGTGCTGCCAGTGAATTTAATTCTTCCAGGTTATTCCCATTTGTATTCTGGAGATAAGCAAATGTGACAATTATTCAGTCAAACTAACAGTCACTGAATATTAATAATATACTAGCTTCGAGGGATACACCGTAAACAAGACAGATAAGTTTCCTCATGGAAAAACCTGACCTTAGAACTTCAGAATTAGATGGGGCCTTGTGAGGACGGTTTATTCAACCCTCTGCTTTGTGTTGAATCTCCTATTCAGTGTTCCAAATAGGTGGCTGTGCAGCTTCTTGAACATCACATGCTATTTAGAAATGGCTTTTTTTCCCTCTCCCACCAAACAACTTTCATATCTATGTATTTCGAAAATATTGGCAGGAACTACCTAATAGAACCAGAGGTTTAGCAACATTATGAATCCCTTATGGACTCATATATCTCCTGGGGATACTTTTATAATAGCAGCAGCCATTTCTTTAAGGGTTGTGTAACAGGCCTATCTGTAATTGTTGAAAAAAAACACCAACAATTTCTGGGCTTTTGGCTTTAGAACTGCTAATCTTAACAGCCCTGGGAGGTATTGGATTTAAGGTCTTTACTGGTGAATAATAATTATAATCTGTCCCTGACATGCTGGTATGTTTCTTCCTATCTAATAATCAGATTACGTAACTGGTGTCCCTTTTCACTCTGTCTGCCAGGAAACTCAGAGCCAGATTTGAAGCTGATTATTACAGTGCTGTAAAAGACCCTTTGGTCTTTTTTCCCCTGGCCCTTATTTTTTTTCTATTTACGTTTTTCCTGGTCTTAATTTTTTATTTCTATTTTTATTTTGCTGTTAGCTTTTATTATCTGTTCTCATTTGAGCGGCCTCAAATCTTTTGTGAAAGCAGGATAGAAATGAAATAAAATAATAATCAATTATGACTATGTAAAATTTCCCTAATCAGCATTTTAAATTCATTTCTCAGTCCATTCTTTTCCACCTCAGAAAAAGACTAGGTTTTTCAGTTTAATTCCTTCCCAGTGGAAGTTTAAGATGCCCTGTGAAGTTCTGTGGCAACCAGCTTGTGGAATTCAGCACATACTTACCCTGTCCTAGGGGTCTGGCTTGGTAGATATAGCTTGACTACCAAGAGGGCTAATGGCAAGCTGCTCTGGCCTCTTGGAGGAAAGGTGGGGTAGCCTGCATCAGAGCTTGGGAGCCTGATTGAGGAAAAATTACTTTCCTGGTTTTCAAAGATAACTGTAGCCATTCCTAAAATATATGACTGTGTGGGAATTGGTAAAATTTTATCATTTATGATATCTGAAGTAATAAAAAGAACATAGCCTTTGAACCATAAAGTCCGGATTTTGAATGTATTGATTAGCTTATGAAACCTTGGGCAAGTTCCTTAACCACTGAGTCTCAGTTTCTCCATTGGAGGAATAATGGTGTTGCTAGTTTACTGGATCTCTGTGACGATATACCATGTAGCACAGAATAGGCAGTGAATGTTCAGCATCTTATACTCATTGGTCCCAACCCCATTTCATTCTCTTTTACTTAAGAGAACTCATTTCTAAGAAGTTGCCTTCCCTTGAGTATGGTGTTAGTAAATCTCTTGAATTGCCTGCCTGTGGTGGCCAGGACTCCCTGGTGCTTCGACCGGGATTACTAATGCCAACATTTTTTTTTTCCCCAGCTATCTCTTAAATCCCTACACCATCTTGTCTTGTGTTGCCAAGTCTACCTGTGCCGTCAACAACACCCTCATTGCTTTCTTCATTTTGACCACGATAAAAGGTAAGGCCCCAGAGGAAAGCGTAAAGCTCAGTCCCTGATTTGTGCAGGGTTTTATAATACTTCTGCTGTGGATTTTTTTTAAAAAAGCAGTCCAACATTTAAGAATATATTTTTTTGAATTACACAAGTAATACAAGATTATTATAGGAAATTTAGATAAGCTAAGAGAAAAAAATTAAAAGATGCTGAAATTCTACTACTCAGAGAGTTATTGTTAACACAGTTGGAAAAAAATAAACAATGGGACGCCTGCTTGGCTCAATCAGAAGAGCATGCGACACTTGATCTTGGGGTCATGTGTTCAAGCCCTGAGCTGGGTATAGAGATTATTTTAAAAAATAAGTAAGTTTAAAAAACAAACAGGGGCGCCTGGGTGGCTCAGTTGGTTAAATGACTGCCTTCGGCTCAGGTCATGATCCTGGAGTCCCTGGATCAAGTCCCGCATCGGGCTCCCTGCTCGGCAGGGAGTCTGCTTCTCCCTCTGACCCTCCCTCCTCTCATGTGCTCTCTCTCTCTCAAATAAATAAATAAAATCTTAAAAAAAAATAAAAAAAATAAAAAACAAACAGAAAAACTGAGAAAAAGCTTATGAGAATAGTAGCCCTCAGCCTCTCTTCCCATCCCTAGGTCAACTTCAAAAGAACTACTTTCTGGCTTTTGCTGGTATTTACTTCCATATTTCTTTTTTAAGATTTTATTTATTTATTTGAGAGAGAGAGATAGAGAAAGCACAAGTAGCGGGGAGGGGGAGAGGGAGAGGGAGAAGCAGGCTCCCCACTGAGCAGGGAGCCCGATGCGGAACTCAATCCCAGGACCCTGGGATCATGACCTGAGCCAAAGGCAGACGCTTAACCGACTGAGCCACCCAGGCTCTCCTACTTCCATATTTCTAAGTAAGATCTCATATTGCTACTTTCTGAATTATAAATTTTAGACATTATTTATTGCATTCCCCTGATGGGAGATAAAGATTCAGCTGTTTTGTATCATCACTTCCCCTTTGCCTAATTTTCTTAGAGAAGTTGTATCACAGGTTTGATTGATAATCAGTAGTCAGTACCTATAGTTTATGACCCTGTATGTATTATTCATTGTTGGGCAAAGTAGTAACTATGATTACTTTTTCTTTCTTGTATAACCTTTTCTTTTTCCTGGGGTTAATAATTTTCTTTTTTCTTTTTTTTTGCTTGTTTTTTTTGTTTTTGCTTAGTCTTTTTGTAGCAATCCCTTTTCCCCAGCTGTTCTGCTAGACCTATCAAGTGCCGAACAGTTTTTAAAAAATATTTAAATGAAAAAAAAAATTTAAATGCATCAAACAGTGTATCAGTTCCATTATTTTTCTGAAGACCTCTCTCACACATCCTCCATCCTGCCTCATTTCTGTCCTGGTTGTTTTCTGGGCCTGGTACAAAGCTGTCATACTGGGACTTCCTTTATAATTCTCTCGTGTCGTTTCCCTTTTTTCCTGGATTCCTTCTCTCCTTCATTGATTTTTTTCCTCTGTTTTGCTAAAGTATTTCCTCTAGTAGTTTCCAAAAAAAAGGTGTATGAGGGGCACCTGGCTGGGTCTGTCAGTAGAGCATGCGACTCTTGATCTCGGGGTTATAAGTTTGAACCCCATGTTGGGTGTAGAGATTACTTAAAAATAAAAATCTTAAAAAAAAGGGGGGGAGGTGTATGAGATACATATTTTGAGTCATTCTTTGTCTGAAAAATGTCTTTATTCTAGTTTAGCACTAAATAATTGGGACAAGGTATAGAATTCAAGACTGGAAAAACTTTTCCTTCAGAATTTTGAAGGCATTACTTCACTGTCTTCTAGCATCCTGGTTGCTATTAAGCAGTTTGATGCCATTAAATGTAATCTAATGTTTTCTGAAAGATTTAGTGTTTTGAAATTTGATGACGCCATGTCTTGACATGGGTCTTTTTCCATTTATTATGCTGGGCACTTGGTAGGCCCTTTCAGTTTAGACAACAGTGTCCTTTAGTTCTAAAAGGTGTTCTTGTACTAGTTTTCAAATTCTATTTTCTCTGTCCTCTTGTTTGGGGCATATATTGGATGTTGGCTTTTCTTGACTGATCTAATTTGCATTTTATTTTCAATGGACTCTTCCATCTTTTTTGATGACTTCCTCTTATTTTTGCTGGGACACTACTATGTTTTTATCTTCCAACTCTTCTACTGAATTTTTAAATTTTTAAAATTTTATATGTATATATTTATCTGTTTTTATATTCTTATGTTTATTTTTAAATTAAACTCTATGCCCAATGTGGGGCTTGAACTCATGACCCTGAGATCAAGAGTCGCATGCACTACGGATGAACCAGCCAGGCGCCCCAAATTCTTTAATTATATTTTGAAGTTCTTTCTTCATCTCCAGTTGTTTCTTTGAACCATCCTATTATTATTTTATCACCACAATATCCTCCCTTGTCTCTTGAGTTTTTGTTGTTTTTTTAGTTTCCATCAGTTCTACACATAGTCCCTTTGTCTTTCTGGTCCCCCCCACCACCTTTTTCTTTTCCTGTTTGATTTGGGCTCTGTCTTTCACATGGAGGGTTTTCTCTTATTTATAATCTTTGGCTGTCTGTTTTTTTACTTAAAACTGGCACTAACATGTTCATTTGAGACCCTGTGAATGGGCAGAATCAGTTTTACTGAAAGGAGATCAGGCAGTGGGCTGGCCTTTTATCTTGAGGTATCCTTAAATGTCATCATTTATAGGTTTTTTTTTCTCTGAAATCATTTAGTTTTTCCAAAGAAGAATCCGATGTCCTGCCTAAGGGTAACCAAGATGGAGTTTTGGTGGGGTGGGGGGCTCATGTGACCAACTGCTAGAGTTGAGAGAACAGGAACGGGTGATGTGGCTGATTGCAGTATAAAGGGTTTATGTAATCTCATTACACTTCCCCTCAACCCATTACTGTGCATAGTATCCTTTAGACCTGTCCTCTTTAGTGAGTGTTCTCTAGAACTGTGGTCTCGGGGGGTGGATTGTAGGTGGAAAGATGGGGTATGTAGGGGTTGTCACTTGGCTGCACATAGATGAGATGTGACCTGGGGTTCTGACTGGTCTGTATACAAACTTTCAGCTTGATTTCCATCTCTGTACCCCCACTTTCCATAGTACCTGATGCCTTCAAGGTGCTGAATTTCTTGGAAACTCAAGGGGGTGAGTTGGCCTGATATTTATTGCTGCTCCTCTCTGCAGGCCATTAAACTGTAATTTCTTCCATGTTGCTCAGTCATTTATCCCTCTTCCACCTGTTTTATGTTTCTGCTATTGAATTAAACTTTATTTTGCTATAATCTCCTCTCCTTTTTGTTTAAGACAAGTTTTATTCCTTTATTGTCATTTTAGTGAGGTTTTTGGAGGGAGAGAGGAGGATATACATGTGATCAATCTACCAGTTTTAACAGGAAGTCTGTTAGCATTTGGGGTATATTTTTCCAGATTTTTTCCCTCTTTTTTCTTTCAGACTTTTAAATACTGTTATTTAACAAACTACCCCAAAACTTAGTGGCTTAAAGCAACAGTAAGCCTTTACTTGGTTCATATATCTGTAAGTCAGCTAGGGATCAGCTGATCTAGGTTAGACTTGCCTAGGCAGTTTGTTGGTTTCTTTGGTAGCTCATTCATGCATTAATGGCTGGCTGTAGTTGGCTAATCTAGGCTGGGCTCTTCTCCACATGTCTGTCATCCTCCTGGACCAGGGGACTAAATTAGGCATGGTGTTCTCATAGTGATAGCAGAGGTACAACTGTGAACAAGCCCAATCAGGCATGCACTTTTTAAGTTTCTGGTTGCATTACACATGCTAACATCCTGTGGATCAGAACAACACATGGCTGAGCTCGTGGTGGAGACTTCCATCTTGTCCACAGTGGGAGGACATTGCAAAGTTATATAACAAAGAGCCTGGACATAGGGAGGGGTGAGAATTGGGGTCAATAATATAATCTACACATATATCAATAAACACCTCGCCATGTGTAATGGCTACATACTATTCCATTGTATGGATGAAATGTGTAGAAATTCTTTTTTTTTTTTTAAGATTTTATTTATTTATTTGACAGAGAGAGACACAGCGAGAGAGGGAACGCAAGCAGGAGGAGTGGGAGAGGGAGAAGCAGGCTTCCCACTGAGCAGGGAGCCCAATGCAGGGCTCGATCCCAGGACCCTGGGATCATGACCTAAGCCGAAGGCAGATGCTTAATGACTGAGCCACCCAGGTGCCCCTGAAATGTGTAAAAAATCTTTAGCCAACTTCCACTGTTAAATACTTAGCTAGTTTTTCAGTTTTCAGCTATTTAAATAATACTACAGTTAATTTTCTATTATATAGTAATTTCCACACCCATGTATAGTTATTTTCTTACAGTGAAGTCCTGGAAATAGAATTATTGTATCACTGGGTGTGTACCTTCTTTAGGATTTCTGAAATTTGTTACTAAATTGCCTTCAAGAATTTTACCAATTTATATTCCCATAAGAAGTGTATGAGAGTCTATTTTGCTACCTTGTTGCTGAATAGTTTGTATACTCAGGAAATAAAGAATCAAAAGTTATACATAGAACCTTTTACTTAGAGTTACTTTCCCTTTCTAGGGTGGCATGGGAATGACTTAGGTCTTCATAAGACATAGTTTCTCTTGCAGTGGTTGTGGGTAGTCTTTCTGTAGGCTGTTTAATTTAATTATTATCTGTGACTAGATACTGCATAATGTGAATTTTCTTGTTCTGAAAATTGTGGTCATTTTGTTAGAAACGACTTTGAAATAGTGAAGACTCTTTGTTGTCTGTGCCTCAGTCCCTATTTCCAGAGTGTCAGCCTCAGGTAGACCCATTCATTAAGGTACCTGGCTTTCGGGCACCTGGGTGGCTCAGTTGGTTAAGCAACTGCCTTCGACTCAGGTCATGATCCTGGAGTCCTGGGATCGAGTCCCACATCGGGCTCCCTGCTCGGCAGTGAGTCTCCCTCGGACCCTCCCCCCTTTCATGCTCTCTCTCTCTTTCTCATTCTCTCTCTCAAATAAAAAATAAATAAAAAATCTTTAAAAAAAAATAGGTACCTGGCTTTCATTAAAATAAGAACTCTATGCTGCAGCCTGGCAGAAGGGACTGAGCACCAGCCTTTGGAAATGCCACCTTGAAAATAGCTAAGTGCAGGGGCACCTGGGTGGCTCAGTCAGTTAAGAGTCAACATTTGACTTTGGCTCAGGTCATGATATGTGGGTCCTGGAATTGAGCCCCATGTTGGGCTCCATGCTTAGCTGGGAGCTGGCTTGAGGATTCTCTCTCTCCCTCTGCCCCTCCTGCTGCATATGTGCACGTGCACACACGTGCGCGTTCTGTCTCTCAAATAAATAAATAAATCTTTAAAAAAAATAGCCAAGTGCAGGGAAGCCTGGCTGGCTCAGTCAGTGGAGCATGCAACTCTTGATCTCGGGGTCATGAGTTTGAGCCCCACGTTGGGTGTAGAGATTAATCAGTCAGTCAATCAATCAATACATACATACATACATAAATACATAAATAAGCAAGCCAGCCAGCCAGCCAGCCAGCCAAGTGCAAAGACAGAAAGACAGAAGACATGGGCTCTGAAGTTACATGCAAGAGGAGTTGGGGCGCCTGGGTGGCTCAGTTGGTTAAGCGTCTGCTTTCAGCTCAGGTCATGATCCTAGGGTCCTGGGATCGAGCCCCGCATTGAGCTCCCTGCTCTGTGGGGAGTCTGCTTCTCCCTCTCCCTCTGCTGCTCCCCCTGCTTGTCCTCTGTCTCTTTCTCTCTTGTCAAATAAATAAATAAATATTCCTTATTTATTTATTTTAAATGATTTTATTTATTTATTTGACAGAGAGAGACACAGCAAGAGAGGGAACACAGCAGGGGAAGTGGGAGAGGGAGAAGCAGGCTTCCTGCCGAGGAGAGAGCCTGATGCAGGGCTCGATCCCAGGACCCTGGGATCATGACCTGAACCAAAGGCAGACGCTTAACGACTGAGCCACCCAGGTGCCCCAATAAATAATCTTAAAAAAATAAATAAATAAAGACTTTATTTATTTATTTGATAGACAGAGAGCAAGCACACAAGTAGGGGGAGTGGCAGGCAGAGGGAGAGGGAAAAGCAGGCTCTCCGCAGAGCGGGGAGCCTGATGCAGGACTCAATCCCAGGACCCTGGGATCATGACCTGAGCCGAAAGCAGACGCTTAACCAACTGAGCCACCCAGGTGCCCCCATTTTGTTTTACTTTTATCACTTATTTCATGTGAATTGTGTGACGTTAGTCACATGTTTGTCAGTTTCTATAAATCTAAATTTAGGGTTTTTTTTTGTTGTTTGTTTTAACTTTTAGGAGGAGTTCATGTAAGTAGTTGAAGTACTTGGTAAGAGTAAAATTCAAACGTATAAAATGAGAAGTAAATGCCTTTCATTACTGTGCCCCACCTCTACTTCCATTCCTTGGTATATTTGTTGTGGGGTCCCAGACCTTCCCTTTTGTTGGACATTTAAGTTATTTTCCATTGTTGGCGGCTGTAAACAGAGGCCATCACAAATAACAGTCTATTAAAATCTGTCAAAATATTTGAAGAATTCTATTTTAGTTGGGTCTCTGAATCACTCTAACTCTTTGAGTATGTTAATAATCTCTACTGACAGAATATGCAATAAAGTTGGTTCACTTGTAAAACCTGTGAGTCATTTTTCTACATTTCACATTTGTACCACATAATTAAATTTTAATAAAATTTATAAAGGGCTAATTCACTCTTCATTTAAAGAAGAAAACAGTTGGGGGGCACCTGGGTGGCTCAATCAGTTAAGCATCTGCCTTCAGCTCAGGTCATGATCCCGGGGTCCTGGGATCAAGTCCCACATCAGGCTTCCTGCTCGGTGGAGAGTCTGCTTCTCCCTCTCCCCGCCACTCCCTACCCTGCTCTGCTTTCTCTCTTTCTCAGATAAATGGAATCTTTCTCTTTTTTAAAGATTTTATTTATTTATTTATTTATTTATTTATTTATTTATTTATTTATTTATTTAAGAGAGAGCACATGAAAGGGGGAAGGGTCAGAGGGAGAAGCAGACTTACCGCTGAGCAGGGATCCTGATGTGGGACTCGATCCCGGGACTCCAGGATCATGACCTGAGCTGAAGGCAGTCGCTTAACCAACTGAGCCACCCAGGCACCCCTCAAATAAAGAAAATCTTTAAAAAAATTTTTTTAAAGGAGCACCTAGGTGGCTCAGTTGTTAAGCGTCTGCCTTCAGCTCAGGTCCTGATCCTGGGATCGAGCCTCGCATGGGGTTCCCTGCTCCGCGGGAAGCCTGCTTCTCCCTCTTCCACTCTCCCTGCTTGTGTTCCCTCTCTCGCTGTGTCTCTCTCTGTCAAATATATAAATAAAATCTTTAAAAAAAATTTTTTTTTAAAGTTGGGAGAAAACAGTTGGGAGAATTCACACAGAAGGAATATAAGTGACTAAAAAATATGGAAAAATATTCAACTCCATAGATAATCAATAAAAGCAAATTGAAATAACACAGGAGTGGCTTTTTTTCCCTTTCAAATTGGCAAAGATTTTAGAAGATAATTCTCTGTGCTGACAAAGGTGCTGACAAATAGGCATTCTCCTACATGGGGAGTTGACTTAGAAATTCATACAGGCCTCTTGGGAAACAATTTAGCAATAGTCTTAAAATGTTTGTACTTTTGATTTATTCTACTTTTGAGAACCTATCCAAAAGCAGTGCAGAATATAGACAAAGCTTTATGATACAAAACCATTAACTGCAGGATTATTTATAATGACTAGAAAAAATAGAAAATATCTCAAAACAGAGAGAGGTCCCTCTGGCCCTCCCCCCACCCCCAACTTATATATGCCTGCATGCAAGTGCAAGCACTCTCTCTCTCTCTGAAAAAAACAAATCCCAAAATAGAGAGAGGAATTGCTACATAAAGAATAGTTTGCCCATGTGTTTAAAAATAATTGTAGGGTTGCCTGGGTGCCTTAGTCGGTTAAGCAGCCGGCTCTTGATTTTGTCTCAGTCACAATCTCGTGGTCCTGGGATCAAGCCCTGGGTCAGGCTCTGTGCTCAGCAGGGAGTCTGCTTGAGGATTCTCTCTCTCTCCCTCTCCCTCTGCCCCTCCCCCCCACTTACACTCTCTCAAATAAATAAATAAATCTTTAAAAAATAATTGCAAATTATGTGAGGATACTTATTTTTAAGGCAGAATACAAGATTATATATTTTAATAAAATATAACCTCAACTGTATTAAAACAACAAAAATAGAAAAAAGATTCCAAAAGCATACTTGTTTCTGTAGAGTAAGCTCATGTTTCTGTTTCCTTATCACATCTGTTTTTTCCCAAAGTTTGTTTAGTGGGCACATAATTAAAAACAAATTTACTTGATTGATAAGTTAGGGACAGTGGAAGTAAACTTGGCAACTCTCTCCCCAGATTTCCATGGAGCTAGTGTCCCACAGAACAGAGTGTCCTCATTGGCTCTGTCCCCTTCTCCTGCTTGCTCTCCTGTGGCCCCCTTTGTGGCAGTCTAGGATTGACTGGGACACAGCAAGAGCTACAGGCCAGGACAAGGCCCAGGCCATTGTATTGTGATGTCCTTTTTGTGGAGTTGGCCAGCAAACAGGTCTAAGGTCAGGGTTGATGTTATTTTAGTGGAGCAGTTTGGGTTTCACTTCAGAGGTTAGGGCTTTCGGTCAAGGGGTCGTCTGCTTTTCAGTGGCTAGTTAAAATATTCCATCTCTGTGAAATAATCGTTAGGCTTTAAAAAGGGAAACAAACAGGGGCGCCTGGGTGGCCCAGTCGTTAAGCGTCTGCTTTCAGCTCAGGTTATGGTCCCAGGGTCCTGGGATCAAGCCCTGCGTCGGGCTCCCTGCTCCGTGGGAAGCCTGCTTCTCCCTCTCCTACTCCCCCTGCTTGTGTTCCCTCTATTGCTGTGTCTCTGTCAAATAAATAAATAAAATCTTTTAAAAAAGGGGGAAACAAACAGGGGCGCCTGGGTGGCTCAGTCATTAAGCGTCTGCCTTCGGCTCAGGTCATGATCCCAGGGTCCTGGGATAGAGCCCCACATCAGGCTCCCTGCTCCTCCCTCTCCCACTCCCCCTGCCTGTGTTCCCTCTCTCGCTGTGTCTCTGTCAAATAAATAAAATCTTTAAAAATAAATAAATAAATAAAAGGGAAACAAACAGATGTTAATGGGTAGTCCTGCTTGTTCACTGTTGGTGTTTGTCAATAATGAGATGTTCCAAAGTAGGAATTCTTGAGATTTGCCACCTAAGGACCCTTCCAACTCTTCTTGTTTCACCAAAAGAGGTGTGTGTGCGCGACAGGACTTACTTCTCAAGGAAAAAGAAGGACTCTCAGAGGCAGTCCAGGGCAATTAAGAGCTCAGGCTACTCTGATGTCGGACAGATCTGGTAGCTAATCCCAGCTCCCCCATTTCCTGGCTGTATCACCTTGATCAAATCAGTTAACTATTCTGGTCCTCAGTTTCCTTATCCATAACATGGGATCGAAACAGTCCCTACTGCGCAGAGCAAATATAAAGGACGAATGAGATGGTGCATGTAAAACACAGCATGGTATGGGGGGTGTACTAAGAGCTCAGTAAATAGTGATGCTAAGTTACTCTTAATGCCCTCTTTTTTAAAAGATCCCTCAGGATTGATAGGGGCTCCCTGAGCATTCGGGGAGGACTTGGAGGTAAAAATGAGGGGGTCTCTTCGCGGAGCTCAGCCCTGGAAGAGCAATGGCAGAGCAATGATCCTTAGGCCTAAGCCCATCGCTTCCATATGGGTTCCTCTAGGGTAAAGCCCTGCCCATGAAGAAAGTCACAGAGGACCCTAGGACAAAGCAGCCTGCATTTTTTTTTTCAGATCACAGCAGCTTCAAAACCTAGTTTCTCGTTACCAGCTCTGTAGCCCTGGGCAAATCACAAAGCCTCGGGAGCTTCCATTTGATCACAGAGATAATGTCTGCTTCATAGATTAGGGGAAGAATAAACAAGAAATATAAACTGCTTAGCATGCTTCCTTAGCACAACCCATTCAACAAATAGTTGCTCTGCTTATTGTGATTTTTATGGATTGAGATCAAGAAGGTAGCATAGTGATGTAGTTAAAGAGTGTGGGGTTTGGAATGAGACTGGGTTCAAACCCTGTTATTATTATTCACTGGTTTTATGACCCTGGGCAAACCACCTTTCTGTGCTTCAGTTTTCTTTTCTATAAAATGGGAATAGTAATAGTACCCACCTTATGGAGTTACTGGAAGAACTTAATACACATGAAGTGCTTACAGCTGTGGCCAGAACAGAGTATGTGCTCAATTAATTATTATCATCACTGATATGGATGGTCTACCCCGAGGGTGCCTGCCCTGTTAAAAGAGCACTTGGCATGGAATGTAGTATGGTGGGCCAGCCCCCAGCATCAGCTCCTCTTTCCCAGCCATCTTGCTTTTTGCTCAGGCCCTAGTGCGACTTCCTCTTCTCAGAGTCCTAGAGGATCTCAGCCCTTTTTGTCATGTTCCAGTCTGTCCCACTGCCTGTCCTGGTACAGGTCACTGTGACCCCTCTCTGCTCATTCCACTTGTAGTGTGTATCTTGAACCAGCCCCCAGAGCCCCACCTCATCCGCATTCCTGCTCTATCCTGTAGTTCTGCCACTACCTGGGCCCAGATGGCTTCAAGGTACAGTCCCTGGAGGCACTGTTACCCCAGGTCTTGCCAAGGCTTGTTTTGGCCCCCACCCTGATACAAAGAGAGAGTTGGAAAACATACTCAAAGCTAGATGGGCAGAGAATAAAATTCCCAGATACTATAGCCAGGGCATATACACATGTGACTGATTTACTTTAATAGTCCCATCATAAGGCCAGAGACTAGGGCTTGGACAGAAAACCTAGTATCCAAGTATCTGGGCCATACTAGCAGATAAATAGTAGGCTATCTTGTTTTGGTAAATCTCACAGTCCTCTTGGCATAGTTCCTCCCGGTTAGATGAGTACAATGCCCTAGCTCTTGTCCAGATGGGGCTGCAGTTTCAGGCATTATTTGAGATGTCATGTCTGGGCCTGTCAGTCAATGCTTTGGGACGATTGTGCAATCTATCACCTGACCCCTACCTACCTGCGTGCTGCCTGCTACCTACTTTGTAGATTATAACTTTTTGTTTGAAGTATTTATAAGATATATACAGAAAGTGCACAAATTGTTAGTGTACAGTTCCATGAATTTTCACAAAATGATGAGTAATCAGCACTCAGATTAAGAAACAGAATGTTACCAACATCCACAAGAGCCCCTTTTGTGCCCTTTCCCAGTCATTCCTCCCAACGCTTGCCTTGTTTTTGCCCGTTAAGCTAATTATAGCCCCCTCCACCCTTCTGTCCCTCGCCCTCCTGCCTGTGTACTCGCTGTTCCCTTGGACTGCCAGTCCTCGCCTAATCATTGTTCAGAACTTAGGTGTCAGCTTCCCCTGATGGGCTAGCTTCATACTTTCCTCCCTCCGTATTTTGCCACTGGTTACTGGGAGCTCCCTGAGGACAGCGACTGTCTCAGTTACCAGTCTTCCTGGCACCCAGCACAGGCTTGGCATAGAGCAGGCACTCCAGAAATGTTTGCACATTGCATAGTTTATCTAAAATATTTGAAGTCACCTTTTACTTTTCTCTCTTTTTTTTTCTTTAAGTAGGCTCCACGCCCAGCATGGGGCTTGAACTCACGACCCTGAGATTAAGGGTCCTTGCTCTACTGACTGAGCCAGGCAGGTGCCCCTCCTTTTACTTTTCTTTATCTTTCCTGACCTTGCCCCAAGCACATATCATCATCCCTCTGCCTTCTTAATCCATTCATCTTACCCCTTCTAGCCTTTTTCAAAATGTATCAGCCCTGAGTCTCTTGTGTATCACCATACTCCCCCTCACTTTTTTTTTTTTTGCTCAGACTGTGCATGTGCATCCACACCTGGCCCAGCATCCCACACACCAGGCTCCTGACTGTTGGAGGACCACATTTCTGCCTCTGGACCGCAGGTCTCTGCCATCCAGTAATTTACTCCACAGAGAGCCTTCTGTGTGCCCAGCCCCCTGCCACAAGTCCTCAACTTCTATTCAGCAGGCTCCATTGTTTCAAGAGTCAGATTTCTTCTGTGCTTTGCCCATGTTTCATTACCTGTGTTTTAACACTTGCTAAGTTTTCCTTCCTTAAGAACTTGGTTTCAACTAGACTGAGTGTGGTGCTCATTTAGGAATATACACAAATACCAAATCATTATGCTACACACTTGAAACTAATACAATGCTATATGTCAGTTATATCTCAAAAAAGAAACACTGGTTTTCTTTAATGTGCTTGGATTTGTCAAAGGGATTCATATATATCACTGAATGACACTCATTCATTCATTCATTCATCAGGTGTGCCAGGCACTGTGCTGGGTGCTGGAGGTTCAGAGTGAAGAGAGATTTATTGCCCTTGAGAAATTCACAGACAGGGCGCCTGGGTGGCTTAGTTGGTTAAGTGACTGCCTTTGACTCAGGTCATGGTCCTAGAGTCCCAGGATCGAGTCCCACATCGGGCTCCCTGCTCAGCGGGGAGTCTGCTTCTCCCTCTGACCCTCTTCCCTCTTGTGCTCTCTGTCTCTCATTCCCTCTCTCTCAAATAAATAAATAAAATCTTTAAAAAAAAAAATAAAATAAAGAAATTCACAGACAAATGGGGAGAGAGAGCAACATTAGCAAATTATTATGAGAGAGTATCAGTATTGAATGTGAGGGTATTGAATGAGGCTATTGAATGAATTAAGAGAATGGGCACTGGAATCATCTGAGTGATTCCATTATTTAAAATGATACATTATTACTTAACCTTCTGTTTCTGTACCTTGGTTTCTTTACCTGTAAAATGGGTAGAATAAAAATGGGTAGAAAAATAGAACTTTCACAAGGTGCTTGTGATGTTTACTGAGGGCTTTTTTTTTTTTTTTTTTTTTTTTGCGTCCAGCATTGTTCTGGATACAGAGGATAGGTGCCTGGCACCTAGTAAGTAACCATCATTAGCTATAATCACTACTGTTATCCTTTCTGCTTAGGCTTCATAGAGGAAGTGACATTTCAATTGGCCACTAGAGGATGTGTCTTTACCAGAAGGGGGGCAGGGAAAGACAGCTTGGGCAGAAGGAATAGGCTGAGAACAGACACAGGAATGAAAGGGTATGGTGTTTTCAGAAATGAGGGAATGGTCCAGAGTAGCTGGAGGATGGGATGTGTGTAGGAGAGCAGTGAGAGGTGAAGCTGGAGAATTAAGACCCAGATAGCGAAGGGCCTTGTTTGCTGCTGCAGTTTGGACTTAACCCGCTAGATGAAATAGAAGCATCAGAAGTGTTTAAAGAGGGGCTTGTCACGATATAATCTGTGTTTTAGAAGGATTCTTCTGGTACTTCTCTGGCGGACTAGATGGGAGGAGACTGGGATGACCATTGAGGAGGAGAAGCAACGGATGAGAGCAGGAACTGCAGGGGTGGATGTTCCAGAGGTTGACCAGCAGGCCGTGATGGCTGCTGGAGGGAGTGTAGGGCAGGGAAGGTGAAAGATCACTGAAGTAGCCAGGGAGATATTGATGCCGCTTACTGGTAGAGAATGGCAGAAGGAACAGGTTTTTCCTTATGAATGATTTCATCTAAGGAAGGAAGACTGCTTCTTCCTGATCTTCGGAGGAGGTGTTCTGAAACTCACAAGTCCTTTCTATGATGCTATGAGCCATTTCTTCTCTCCTGGGCCTTATAGAGAGTCAGCTGCTCCAGACAAGTAATTACTGATCTCAGGCAATTAAGGCAGGAGGTGGCTGTGTTTATTTGGTTCCCTGGTGTCTCCTAGGAGAGAGAGGGCTGAAAGTCATGTGTTTGTTTTCGCCCCATTTGTAAGAATGGATGGAGTTGGAACATTAGCCTCCCTCCTCTGCTAAAAGGGCCTCTTCTTTCTCTCACCCCAGTCTCTGCAGAAAGTCATGCTAAATTTAAAAGTTCTTTCCAGTTTTCCCTCCCTTAGCTGGTTTCCTACAAAATGTCGTTCAGATTTTTGGCCAAGTGAGGGAACCCTGAACCCACCTTAGCTGTTCGCCTCCAGAACAGTACCTTCCCACCGCTGCCATCTCCCTGGCTCAGAATTGACCTGATCCTGGTTCTAGGCATCTGCGGCTCAGCGGGGATGTGGGGGCTTCTGCTGGTGGGCCAGCTTGGCTGGGCCTGATCCTGTCCCTGCTCAGTCATGTTTACAAGTACCCTGGATATAGGACATCATGCCTGGCACTGATGAGCATGGTGAAACAGCCCGCCCCAGAGAATTCGGTCCCTGGTCTTTTAGTTCCAGCTTTTGCCCCTTTTTATGCCTGCCTTCCATTTTCTTCAATCAGGAATTGTTCCTAGCTGCTGAGTTCCCTTGGTTTGAGGGGCGGAGCCCTCAAAGTTCTTTTCTCTCCACTCACTGTCCTATAAAGTAGTCACATTCGTAACCCTCCTCTTCCAAGGTGGCTCTGAGGTGTTTCAAGTATAGAGACTACTTTGGTCGGCAAAAAAACCCTAGGGATCATCTCCTTCTGTTTGTTTCTGGAGCTGAGTTGGAAGAGAGGTAAAACCTCTCAGGCTGAGTGGAGTGACTAGTCCCTCCTTTAATGAAATACCATTGAGAGGCTATATGTTATTTCCAGTAAACAGTTGACCCCACACTAATGAGAGTGACCATGAGCCCTATCCTTTATGAAACATTATCATTACAAGATACCAGCCTTGGACCATCAATCACACTCTCCTGATTTCTGGGCCCACTTTGAAACCTCTGTTGCAAATTTGGGTTCTCTAGCCTTGGTTTTAGGGTACTCTGTGGTCCAAAACCAACCGAAAGAGAACAGCTATTTAGTTTTTTAGGAAAAAAAATCAGTTTTGGGGCGCCTGGATGGCTCAGTCGGTTGAGGATCCAGCTCTTAGTTTCTGCTCAGGTTGTGGTCTCAGGGTCATGAGATCGAGCCTGGTGTTGCCCAGGCTCCAAGCTTGGTGCTCAGTGGGGAGTCTGCTTGAGATTCTCTCTCTCCCTCTGCCCCTTCCCCCCAACCCTGCCCCTGCTCATGCGGGCAAATACACCCTCTCTCACTCTCTCTCTAAAATAAATAAACCTTTTTAAAAAAGATTTTATTTATTTATTTGACAGAGAGAGAGCATAAGCAGGGGGAGCTGCAGCGGGAGAGGGAGAAGTAGGCTCCCCATTGAGCAGGGAGACCCATGTGGGGCTCAATCCCAGGACCCTGGGATCATGACCTGAGCCGAAGGCAGACACTTAACCCACTGAGCCACCAGCTGCCCCAATAAATAAACCTTTAAAAGAAAGGAAATCAGTTTTTTTTATGACAAAAACAAAGCATGTTCATTATAGAAAGTTTAGAAAATACAGAGAAGCAAAAATTTTTAAAAAAAAAATCTGTAACTCAGCCACCAAGAGAAAATCATGTGAACTTGGGCCTAGTCTTTTAGTCTTTTTTAAAAAATTTACTTATGCATTTTTTTAAAGAGATCATAGTATATATCTTGTTTATAAATTTCAATTAATGGGATGTTATAAATATCTTTCTATGTCATTGCAAATTTGTTATATCATAATGGTCCATTTTATGTAGGGAATGGGGACATTATTAATAAAAATTAATATACCTTAATAATAAGCACATGACTTGAAGATAGTGCATAAGGAAAGGGTATTGTAAAATAGGGATGGGTTTCCCAGCTCTGAATCGCTTAAGCGATAATTATGGGCTTCATTGATAAGTTAAACAGGACATAGATGTTAATAGACTCGATCCCTTTATTCATCTTTAGGCCAAAGTTTTGTGAAATCTTTCTTGGTCTGAAAATTTAAAGGAAACATAGTTGAGGTGTCTTAGTTTGCTAAAGGTAAATAGTTTTGACTTCCTAGGTTTCCTTTCACAGGAAATCAAGCCAAGAAGCTCTCACTGTGTGTGTTTGCATAGCATTTTGTACACAAGGAGACATGTGATAAGAACTTATTTGACCAGTTATGGGAAGTTTCTTGTTTGGGGGACTTGCCAAGTCTAACCCTGATTGCTAAGGCTGGATTATTGCATATATTTATTTCTTTTTACAGGTAGTGCCTTCCTCAGTGCTATTTTTCTTGCCTTAGCAACATACCAGTCTCTGTACCCACTTACCTTGTTCGTTCCAGGACTCCTCTATCTCCTCCAGGTAAGCACTTGCTGGTCAGAAGCCAGCGCTCATGTGACACTTAATACCTGGCCTGGTCATTGCCTGGGGGAAGGAAGGGCATGGCTCAGTTAAAGCAATAGGACTGGGTCCCTATCTCACATTTACTTGCTTCTACTTGAAAACCGAACAAAGACACTTAACTGATTTTAAACAAAATGAGCCTAGTGACCATTAAATTCCAATTATGCATATCACTGCCAATGTATGAGCGTATTTCATTTTACTTGTTTATAGTTGGGATCTGCCAACCATCTTGCATTCTCCTTCTCTCATCTAATATTCATAGGCCCCTCTCTCAGCTCATTTTTTAAAAAAATTCTGTATAGGGGCACCTCAGTGGCTCAGTTGGTTAAGCGACTGCCTTCAGCTCCAGGTCATGATCCTGGAGTCCCAGGATCGAGTCCCACATCGGGCTCCCCGCTCAGTGGGGAGTCTGCTTCTCCCTCTGACCCTCTCCCCTCTCATGTTCTCTCTCAAATAAATAAATAAAATCTTAAAAAAAAAAATTCTGTATAACAACACTCACCTTGTAAGGTTCTTGTAGGGATTAAATGTAGTGGGTGTCCCTAGTGCAATGCTGAGATCATGGCGGGTGATCAGTATTAATTGAAGAATACAGATTGCTGACATTTACGGAGAACTTACTATGTCTGGCACTGTACTGAGCACTCTGCAGGCATCATTTCATTTCAAGCTCATAAGAACTTTATGGGGTAGGTCATATTATTAGCCATGTATTCGTCTCATATTAGCCATATTAGACACATGAATTGCAACTGGAATGTTGGGCAGTGTAGTCACTTGCCTAAGGTGACATGGCTGGCAAGTGACAGTGCTGAGATATGAACTCATCCTGATGCAAGAGCATGCCATCTGTCTCTCTTTTCCACGCCATTGAGAATACACACATCTCCTCAAGAGCAAGAAACCAGGGCTCCTGGGTGGCTCAGTTGGTTAGGCAACTGCCTTCGGCTCAGGTTATGATCCTGGAGTCCCAGGATCGAGTCCCACATCGGGTTCCCTGCTCAGCAGGGGGTCTGCTTCTCCCTCTGACCATCCCCCCTCTCCTGCGCTCTCTCTCTCTCTCTCTCAAATAAATAAATAAAATCTTTAAAAAAAAAAAAAAGAGCAAGAAACTACTTGTAGGTCCTGCATGGTCCAAATCCATTCTTAAACGAGAAACATTTCTTGAAAGTATACAGGGGACAGTACCATGAGTCAAACCAAGAAATGTCTCGTTTCAGAACCTTTGTTCTTAATTATAGGCACTGTTGCTAAAACTGAGTATATACCTCCATTTATTGAAATAGGCTATATGCTTGTCATTTTAAGTGACTTCATAGTATGTCTTTGTGTTGATGTACACAGCGATACATGATGTAGCTTGGTCTTTGTCCTGTGTGGGGAATTTGAGATGTGCCCTGGTTGTCACTGGTATAAATAGTGTAGTAATTTGGTTTTCTTTTTTTTTAAAGATTTTATTTATTTATTTGAGAGAGAGAAACAGCATGAGAGGGGAGAGGGTCAGAGGGAGAAGCAGGCTCCCCGCTGAGCCAGGAGCTCGATGTGGGACTCGATCCCAGGACTCCGGGATCATGACCTGAGCTGAAGGCAGTCGCCCAACCAACTGAGCCACCCAGGCGCCCTATAATTTGGTTTTCTTTAAGTTACTTCCTTATGGTGTATTCCTCCAGCTGACTCACTGGACCCAAAGGTGTGAGAAGTTTCATAGTCCTAATTATGTAAGACTGGAGTGTTCACCAGAAAGCCTGAGCCAATTTGTAGTGCCACCATCAGCATCTAGAGAGCAGTGAATTAGGGCGCCTGGCTGGCTCAGTCAGTAGAGCGTGAGACTCTTGATCTCGGGGTTGTAAGTTCAAGCCCCATGTTGGGTGTAGAGATTACTTAAAAATAAAGTCTTTTTTTTTAAAGAATTATTTATTTATTTGAGAGAGAGAGAGAGAGAGAGAGAGAGAGCGAGCGAGCCTGGGGTGGGGGAGGGTCAGAGGGAGAAGCAGAAGCAGACTCCCTGCTGAGCAGGGAGCCCGATGTGGGACTCCATCCTATGACTCCAGGATCATGACCTGAGCCGAAAGCAGTCACTTAACCAACTGAGCCACCCAGATGTCCCAAAAATAAAATCTTTTAAAAAAAAATGAAGTGCAGTGAACCATTTCCTCTCAGGTTTCCAGCACTGGCTTTTCAAATTTGACATATGATTGCTAGTCCAATAGATGTATCATTGCACTGTGAAGTTTTGCTTTGATTCTCTTTCTAGATTCTTGTTGAATCCAAGAATTTTTCCACATAACAATATGCTGTTTGCATTTCTTTTATTCATATTTACAGTTCATTCTTTAGAAAGTCTGAACCCTAAGAGGAATGCATACAACCAGAATTTTTGTGCAAATATTTATCAAATAAATACCATTAAAAATATATTTATTTGTACACATGAACTGACTAAAATTTTTAAAATGGTTTTTAAGCCAATTTCTAAATACTGCCTTTTGTAAAATCATTTTCATTTAAAACTCAAATTTCCTTCTGATGTCAAGGGACAGTACAACTGAGTCATGGAATCGAGCAGCTCAGCCAGTCACCTTATTCAGTCCCTTCTCTGTGCCTCAGAATGGGGATAATATTAGTTACTGCAAAGGCTTAACACATTAAGTATTAAAACAGAGTATAAGAGTTCATAGAAGGGACATGGTCATCAGTCTGAGGGTACGTGGGGTGATGAGGGGGGGAAAGAAAATAATTCATTTTCTAGTGTCAAAGGAACTATAAAAATTAGTTTGTACTTCTTCCTTTGACACTACAAACCTACCTCCATTCTTCCAGTGGAATCTCTAGAGGGTACAGAAGGCAGGTTGCAGACAAGCTAACATCTGATCAGTGCCAGAGGCACAGCTGTTTTTCTCTTCCCAGGAAGAGACCCAGGAAGGCTTCAGGGTCAAAGGCAGGGGATGTTGCATCTGGATTCCTAGTGGGTCACTTATAAGAATGGTAGTTTAAGCTCATCGGGTCCCCTCCCCTCAACTTTACTCTCTCTGACCTTGGCTTACAGCCTGGTTTCAAATTAGAAGCTAAAATGTTATGATCTGATAGCATTCAGAATAAAATAGTGAGCCACTTTAGGGCACAGGACCTAGAGGCTACGGGGAAGGATATGCCAAGTGCATAGGACCTCCAGGCTGAAGCTGTGGGGCTGGCAGAAGGAGGCTCATGGTGCAGTCAGGCAAGTTTCTAGTTCCCTCCTTCCTTTTGCTTGGGGTTCCTAAGTCTTGGACCCCCTTAGATGGCTTGAGGTTCTTAATTTCTTTGAAAGAAAGTAACAGAAACCAGGGGGAAACACCTCATGAGTGTTCTTATGGTTTTTGCTTTAACCCAGTCTGACCTTCTCTTGTCTGAACTGAAAAGGTTAATCCTGTGATTTCTATACTTTTCTGGAGCCTGGAGCAGCCGGTCACATGATATTAGCTTGCACCAAAGGAGCCAAACCCAACCAGGTCTCCCTTCCTTCCCTCCTTCCTTCCTTCCTTCCTTTCTTTTTTTAATGTTTTGTGTATTTATTTACTTGAGAGAGAGAGTGCCTGCCTAGAGCACTGTCACAAGGAGGCGGGGAGGCTGGAAGGGAGGGGTGGAGGGAGAGAGAGAGTCCCAAGCGGACTCCATGCTTCGAGCAGAGCCCAGTGCTGGGCCCCATCCCACGATCCCGAGATCACGACCTGAGTCAAAATCGAGAACCAGATGCCCAATCTACTGAGCTACCCAGGTGCCCCCCTCCCCCGACCAGGTCTTTTTTGTTAATGGGTCCTTCCCCAGGCCTTCTTTGGGACCTTCTCTGAAATTTTCACAACTCACTCTCTTTCCCCAGAAACATTCTGTTGTCTCTGCTGCTTCCAGAGGGGGGCCAAGGCAGCCGTGGCAATTCTGTTAGCTTCCTTTATCTTTAGAACGGGTGAAAATGAGTGTGAGCACTTGATCATGCAATTGCAATGAACTTTTCCACCAGCTTTGTTGCCTCTAATATACCTATCATGTAAAATATATCTCTTGGATCTCATCCTGTTAGTCCAAGAACCTAGGTGTAATAACTTTTGTTAGATTTCAACCTCCTTAAGAGTTTTGGGGTTTTTTTCGTGGTAACTGACTTTTTGTCTTTTTCACCATATCTGAGAAAGAAACGGTTTCTGTATAGAAAATGCTTTTCTTTTCTTTTTTTTTTTGAGATTTATTATTTATTTGAGAGAGAGAGCACCAGTGGGAGAGGCAGGGGGAGAAGGAAAAAGAATCTGAAACAGACTCGGCACTGAGCACAGAGCCCGATGCGGGGCTGGATCTCACCACCCATGAGATTATGACCTGAGCTGAAACCAAGAGTCAGATGCTCAACCAACTGTACCACCCAGGCACCCCTAGAAAATGCTTTTCTCCCTAGTGCTTTAGAGAGTTGGGGGAGGGAGATAATTACACATTTCTCCCCTTTCTTATTGTAGTTAGGCTTTTCTTCCTAAATTTTTTTATACATTCACAACCATATAACTTCTGGGATGTAACTACAGGTTACATTTTTCAGGTTGAGAGTATACAGCTCATGGACCGCACCTGGCCCACAGATGTGTTTTATTTGACCATGGTGTTTATTTTAATTAGTTGTCAACATTTAAAAAATTCATGTTAAAAATGTACATTTCTGGCTTCTTTTGGAAAATTGGGAGATCTGTCTCCTTTAGACAAGGTACACCCTCTTCACAGTTTAGCATAGTCCCTGTGCTTCATTTCTATTACCCTTCTCTCATTTGTTACCTGCCTGGCCCCTGTAGGAATTTGAATATGTGTGTGTATGTATGTGTATGTGTGTGTGTCTATGTTTATGTCCACTAAAAGGTCTAGAAACAATGACCAACCCAGTATCAAGGAGTATCCTTGGGGCTCAGATTGTGACCTTACAATACCATTTTTACCCATTAAAAGAAATGAGTTTCTCAGAGAAATGGCTGATCCTATGTTTAGGGCAGGAAATGTACAGGATAATCCTTGACCATTGTAATACCAGATAACAAGGAAGCTATGAAGGGCTGCTGGGGTCATCTCAAAAGGACTCAGGATCCAATTTGAAGAGGCTCCCACTGACCAGAGATGGACAGTTTGAGTTTCATTAGGATTAGAATTGCAATAGATTGAAACCCAAAATTATATTTAAATCCAGGTATTCATAATGATATTAAAAAGGTCAATTGTAATTGGTCAAATTAGGAGAATTGACAAAACCAATTCATTACCTTGAAAACTGGAACTAAAGGGGAAACAGTAAGCATTTATCCTGCCCTGTACCATTGGGTAACCATATAGTAGGTGAGCTACTATATGTTTTTGAGCTTGCAAATCAAGACAGATTGATAGGATAGCATCATTTTGCAACACTGGTTGATCTAGGCATTGAGTGTTAATAGCTACTAACATGAAAGACAAAAATCACGCCTCCTGAGAAAAGGACTCACCACCACCAGAGTTTTGCCAAGGGGATGCAGTTGCCAATTTGCAAGGAATACTGAAGAAAAGTCTGTAATTAGCAAAAACCAGATTGTGGGAAGTTCTACAGGTTAAATGCCCAGGTTCTTCAACCTATGAATTGTAGGGGGCATGAGTGGAATGGGTTGGAGGACCTGTAAATTAAGAGACTTAAAAGTTGTATTAAATTTTTTAAAAATGGGCAAGCTAAACTATAGTGTAAAGGCATACACATTTTGATAGAAAACCATCAAGAAATGCAAGTAAGTGAGTACTCTACAAGCCAGGATCAGTGGTGACTTTGGAGGGAGGAGGAGACTGTCTGGGAGAGGGCCCAATAGACTCGGAGAGTGGAGGGACATTTCTTCCTCTTAACGGTATGGATCTTTGTCTCATAATCATTCACTAGGTTACATATTTGTTTTATGTGGTTTTCTGTATCTTGTGTTCTATTTTACAATGGAAAGATTTCTAAGAATTGATCCAAATATTTAGGGCACCATTCGCCCAACCCTTCAACTTACTCATTTCATTTTAAGTCAGCATTTGCTATTGAGGAAAAAAAAGGTGGGTAAAATGAATGCTTATCTGCTCACTGGGAAATGTGCAATGTGGACCTCTAGATTAAGTTAGGCTCTAGGGTTTATAAATAAGCCATCAAAGAAAGGATCACTTGAGTTTCTTTTTTAAGCATTTCAGGCGTGCCTCACTTGGTGTAATGGGAGTGGTCCTAAAAGATTACTTAATCTTTAATCAGACCCAGGTTTTTTAAATAGATTCAGTAAACATTCCACATGACATTATATTCTCAGGGCTCTGTTTCCTAAAGCAAACCTGACCCCTAGACCAAGTCTTAACAAAAATTATACCTAAAATTTAATGCACATTTTACATCACAGATTTGCCAAGGGGGGGAAAAATCATTTTCCACTCAAGCATCAACAGTAACACTTTGGGTTCAATAAAGCTCTAAGAACATGGCAGCAAACCAAAATGTGGGGGCTGCTAATGGATGTGTGAAAAGCGAAACCTCATCTCCTGGATCTGTGCTTAGGACTCTCCTCAGAGAGTAGCTTTGAACAGTCTACCTGATTCAGTTCTTCATGGCTGTCTTTTTCACTTCCCTTCTTTTTAAATACCTTTAAATAGGGAAGAAGGGAAAAACAAACCAAAAGAACATTTTTACTTTCGAGGGTTTTTTCCTCCATCCTTGGGCTGTGGGTTTCCTCCCTCCCTCCCTGCCTCCCTTCCTTTTATGCTAGACGGCAGGCAGTATTTTTCAGGAAGAAACTCAGAACCTTAAGTGCCTTCCTCTTTGAATTTATCTCTGGATGGCTCCTCTTTGTCAAATCATTTTCCATCCCCAGAAATATAATATTCTCTTGAAACTGTGTTGTTTTAGAGCAGCGTTGTCAATAGAACTTCTTGTGATGATGGAGATGTTCTGTATCTGTATATTGTCAGTTGTCAAAATATAAATAAACTTTAAAAAAAGTAGGTGCAATTGAAGTATTCAAAAGAAATGGAATTGATTAAACTATTTTAGAGACGCTTACTATACTTGCATGAAAGGGGAATAAGAATCCAGGAAGGCCTGTAACTTCCTCCCTTGGATATGGTGCCTGAGGCTTCATTCCTAATCCATCCTCTGTCTAGCCTTCTTAGGAGGATTTCTGGTTGCCTGATGTGACTCCAAGGACAACAGACCCCTGCCTCTGGGATATTGTCATATTGTCACTTCTGCTTTGAGTGAAAAATTTTTTTGTTCAGTTTATTTTTTTTAGTAAACTCTACATCCAATATGGGGCTCACAACTCCCAGAACAAGAGTCACATGTTCTTCCAACTGAGCCAGCCAGGCGCCCCAAGTGAAGCTTTTTTTTTACAATAGGTGATTGGTACAACTAAAAAGGGAGAGAGCTGGGACTTAATGGACCTCCCAGAATAATTTGTGTAAAGTGCTTTGTGCCTGCTTGCTAATGAATATTTGTTTAATAAATGTTGTTAAGTATACCAGAATATGGTCTGGAACTTGCTTTTTTCGCAGAGAGAGTGTAGAGTGGGAGCTAACCCTCATCCACCTCAAACTTCTTTCATGGCAACCATTAAAGCACCTGAACTGCATACTTTAAAATAGTTAAATGTATGTTGTGTGAATTTCACCTCAAAAAAAAAAAATCCAATACTAATATTAGCCATCACTCACATTTTTCTAGCTTTGACCTAGAAAAGGGGGTTCCTTTATATCGGCTCTTGTGTTCGTTTGACAATCCTTGTGTTTTTGAGCCTTTCCTTCCTTTCTTTCTGGTACCACAAGGTGATCCAAGTTCATCTTGTATTTTCCCTGCCCCAGCCCAGGAATCAACTACTTCTTTGAGGACTCCTGGTTCCTTTTATTGGTGAATGCTATTTAGAAACCAAGGGTTATGGGCATGCTTCTAGCAGAAAGAGTTATGAAATACATGTATGTACACTAACTGCCCCCCAAACATGTCTGTAATTCTTTATCTCTCTATCTCTTCACACTAATAGATCGATCCCAATATCTGTTTATACTGATACCTGTGATTCCAGTCCAACACCACAGGGTTCACGTTAGTGTCTTCCTTTTCCTTGTGTATAATTTCTTTCTCTAATGTTTGGAAGCCCAGCTTTCATTATTTGCAGTTTATTTGCTAATATGTTCAGTTCTAGAACACACAAAGTTGTTCTAGAATTGCTGTGAGAAATACCCATGTCAGAAGTATATCTAATGACTTGATTATAACACGTAAGTAAAATCCTTTTTGTCTTTAGCATGACTGTTCTGTCAGGCTACTGTTTCTCAAAGTCACTCAGGTTAGTTCTTTTCTTCTCCCATGTGGCCCTTCAGCGTAGTTACCTTATTTATGATATAGTTAGGCTCATGTATTACTGTTTGTATCATTTTGGATTTCCCCTACACCTTGGTTGGTTTTAATTTTTTGTTTATTTGGGGGTATGTGAAGAGACTAAGAAATATTGCTATCATTCTAAGAATCAACTACACAAAAAACATATTCAGAGAAATATCACTCTATCTTCATCCCTGCTATCTTGTTCTTTCTTTTTTCTTTTTCTTTTCTTTTTTTTTTTTTTTAAAGATTTTATTTATTTATTTGACAGAGAGAGAGAACACAAGTAGGCAGAGCGGCAGGCAGAGAGAGAGGGAGAAGTTGCAGGGAGCCTGATGCCGGGCTCGATCCCAGGACCCTGGGATCATGACCCGAGCTGAAGGCAGACGCCCAACTGACTGAGCCACCCAGGCGCCCTTTGTTCTTTCCTTTTTCCTTCTTTCTCTGTCACCCTAAGTAACTATTTTTAGTTTCTGGTTTATCCTTCCTGTGTTTCTTTCCACAAATGAGCAGGTACCTGTGTATTTCCTTCTTATATGAAGGATGGCATACTCTAGGTACCCTTTAGTGCTTTGCTTTTTTTTACTATTTCTTGGAAGTCACTGCAGATTGATATACAGAGATCTTCATTCTTTTTTATAGTGGTATAGTACTACATTGTGTGGACGTACCATAGTTTGTTCAACTTTTTGCAATTGCAATCACAATTAATGCTTTAATGAGTAACCTTGTGTATATGTATTTTCATACTGTCAGAGGGGTATCTTCAAGGTAGATTTCTAGAAGTAGAATTACTGATCCATAGGTAAGTATATATGTAGTTTTTTAAGGTCTTTTCCAAATTCCCCTCCACAGGGATTGTACACATTTTTTATTCCCACCAGTAATCTATGATAGTGCCTGTTTTTCCACAGCCTTGCTAACAGAATGTGTTGTCACATTATAAAATTTTGCCAGTCTGATTATGAGAAATGGTATCTCAGTGTTGTTTTAATTTGCATTTCTTTAAATATGAATGAGTTTGAACATTTTATCATGTTTGTGGATTGTCTGTTCATTTTTCCTCCTCATTTTTCTGTTGGATTTAGATCTGTTTTCTCTCAATTTTTAAGAATCCTTTATATATTAGGAGTATTAACCCTTTGTCTGCAAATATTTTCTTCCAGTTTCTCATTTGTCTTTTTTACTTATTTATGGTGTTTTTCTTTTAACAGTTTTTATTTTTATCAAGATATAATTTACATAGCATACAATTTACCTACTTAAAGAATACAACTCAGTGATTTTTGGATAGTCACAGAGTTGTGCAGCCATTACCACAATCAGTTCTAAAATATTTGTGTCACCCAAAAAGAAACCTCATGCCCATTAAGCAGTAACTCTGTTTTTCCCCAGTGCCCCTTTCCCCTCTAGCCCTAGCAATCAGTATTCTGCTTTTTGTCTTTATAGGTTTTCCTATCCTGAACATTTCATATGAAAGGAATCATGTAATATGTGGTCTTTTTTTTGACTGATTTCCTTCAATTAGCTTGAGGTTTTCAAGGTTCATCCCTGTTGTAGCGTGTATTAGTTCTTCATTCCTTGCATGTTTGTATTTCCATATGAACTTTATTATTTTTTAAAGATTTTATTTATTTATTTGACAGAGAGAGACACAGCAAGAGAGGGAACACAAGCAGGGGGAGTGGGAGAGGGAGAAGCAGGCTTCCCGCTGGGCAGGGAGCCCAATGCGGGGCTCGATCCCAGGACCCTGGGATCATGACCTGAGCCGAAGGCAGACACTTAATGACTGAGCCACCCAGGCACCCCATTCGATATGAACTTTAATCTTGTATAATTCCACAAAATAGCTTGTTGACATTTTTATTGGTATTATATTATTGCTTTGAATTAATAAATTAAATTAGGAAGAACTGACCTCTTTATAATTTTGAATCATCCTAAACAAGGACAGGGGATATCTCTCCATCTGTTCAAGTCTACCTTAGTGTCTTTCAGGAGTGTTTTAAAATTTTCCATGAATCGGTTTTACACATTCCTTGTTAAACTTAAGTCTAAGTTTTCTTTTCCTTGGTGTTATTGTAAATGTGGTTTTCCTTACCATTGTGTCCTCTAATTGTTTATTAGTGCATATGAAGGCTATTTGTATGTTAATTTTGTACTCTGCTCCTTCACTGAATTCTTTTATTGCTTGTTATTTTTATCATAAGTAGTTGCATATATCTAGACACTAATATGATTTCTTATTTTTAAGCTGTTTGTGTTACATATATTAATAGCTTTTCTTATGTTGAATTAACCTTGAGTTTTTGGAATAAATCCAACCTGGTCATAACCCAACTTTATTATGTATTGCTGAATTATGTTAGATAATATATCATTTAGCATTTTTGCATTTTTGCTGGTAAATGGTTTTGGTATAAAGCTTACGATATTTGCTGTGAAAGAGTTAATGTAAGATTAGAATAACCTGCTTCTTGAATGTTGGTAGAATTTTCCTGTAAAACTGGCTCTTTCCTTTATGGGAAAATTTTTCATTACTAATTCAATTTCTTAAATGTTTGTAAGACCATTCTAATTTTCTGTTTCTTCTTGAATTAGTTTTTCCCTAATCTTTTATTTCATGCTTTAGAAAAGTTAAAAGATGAGTATAACAAGTAACCTTTTATTTAGATGACTCAGTTACCATTTTGCCACGTTTTCTATATCTATGTAGATAGATTTTTTTTTCTTTTTTTCTTTCCTGACTCATTCTCAGGGAAGTTACAAGTTTTTTAAAAATGTGCTATTCCTATTTCCTCCTTGGTTACTGATTTTTGTCTGTTTGATCTATCAGTTACTTACTGATGATGGTTATGTCTGTTTTTCTTTTGTAGACCTGTCCACATTTGTTTTATATATTTTCATTTATTTTATTTTTTTTCAGATTTTCTTTATTTGATAGAGAGAGAGGCACAGCGAGAGAGGGAACACAAGCAGGGGGAGTGGGAAAGGGAGAAGCAGGCTTCCCGCTGAGCAGGGAGCCCAATGCGGGGCTCGATCCCAGGACCCTGGGATCACGACCTGAGACAAAGGGAGACACTTAACGACTGCGCCACCCAGGCGCCCCATGTTTTTTTAGACCGTGTTATTTGGTACATAGAAGTTTAGAGCTGTTACATCTTTCTGATAAACCTTTTATCATTATGGAACATCTTTATTTTTGTAATTCTTTATACATTAAAGTTTATTTTATCTGGTAACAGTATAACTAAACTAGTTTTCTTTTGCTTAGTGTTTATCTAGCATAAGGAAATCCTTTTCAGTCCTTTGATTTTCAAAATTTTTCTGTGTCCTTTGCTTTGCTGAAGGGATCTTGAAGTTTAAGCTGATAATTTCTTTTTGTCCTTGACATCCCTAAATATACCATTTTGCCTTCTCTCCTAGCGGCAGTACATACCTGTGAAAGTGAAGAGCAAAGCCTTCTGGATCTTCTCTTGGGAGTATGCCATGATGTACGTGGGAAGTCTAGTGGTAATCATTTGCCTCTCCTTCTTCCTTCTCAGCTCCTGGGATTTCATCCCTGCAGTCTATGGCTTCATGTAAGTAATGACTTCATTAGAAAACTCTGGAAGCTAATTTCTTTTTCCCAGCTCTAGCTGAAGTCAAAGTGTGAGCAACCACAGGGAGCATCTAGACATAGTGGTCCTCAAACTTCAGTGTGCACCAGAACCACCTGCAGGGCTTCTTTTTTTTTTTTTTTTTTAAGATTTTATTTATTTATTTGACAGAGAGAGAGACAGCCAGAGAGGGAACACAAGCAGGGGGAGTGGGAGAGGGAGAAGCAGGTTTCCCGCTGAGCAGGGAGCCCGATGCAGGATCCCAGGACTCTGGGACCATGACCTGAGCCGAAGGCAGATGCTTAACGACTGAGCCACCCAGGCGTCCCCACCTGCAGGGCTTCTTAACACCCAGATTTCCAAGCCCAGCCTCTAGAGGTTTTGATTAAGTAAATTTGGGATAGGAACCAAGAATTTACATTTCTAAGTAGTTTTCAGGTGATGCTAATGCTGCTGGTCCTGGTTCTCACTTTGAGAACCACAGGTCTAGTGAGTGTCTTCAGTCTGGTGAGATTAAAGATCACTCTCCAGGAACATCTGAAGCAACTACAGTGTCTGCCTGGAAGGGTTTGGTTCAGTCCCCAACAGGAATGGATATATTCCTCTACTGCAAGCAGGTCTCTAACAGTTTTGAAATAAAGCCACCTCCCATGTGTCAAAGTTTTAGAGAAAATCAAAATGGAGTATGAATTCTGCAGACATTTCCCAATGCTCTCTGTGTGGTATGTGGAGGAGGATGGTCGCTGCCCAAACCTCAAGGAACTCACAGCCCAGTGAGGTGTTAGACAGTTGAACCTGTCAGGGTGAGGAAGGGATATGGAGTGGCAGACTCCCCTTTGGGATTCTGGACTGCTAATTTGTGTTAAATCCTGGCTGAGCATAACTGTTCCCTCTTCATGCTGTTCCTTAGATAGGAGTTTGTATTGCTGGCGAAAAGCTTTGCCTGTTTTTTTGCTGACCTGCAGACTGTGTTCTTTACCTCATTTTACAGAAAAGGAAATGTAGTCACAGCAGGAGGCAAAGACGCGCCCTGGGTGGAGTGAACTCTGGTCAGTGAACTCTGACCATGAGCCACTGCATATTTCTCCCTTCTCCATGCTCCATTTATTTGCCCTTTTCATATTGTGAATTGACATCAGTTTCAGCTCTGTTTTTTTTTTAAATAAAACATTTATGTAAATTTTTAGAAGAGCCAGAATGGCAACCAATCTTTATCTGATACAACTAGACAAAAAGTTTTCCAGTGAAATCCTTATTTCTCCAATGAGATCTGGGATCCTAGCTGGAACCTGCTGATGCTTCCGCAAGGCCCCAGAAGTCAGTGCCATGTCAGGCACTCAGTCTCTGGCTCCTGCTGTGGGGATGCAGAGCAAGAATGGGGAGCAGTAGGATCTTTGAGCTTGCTCCTCTAGGCCAGTCTTTGGAATGCCCCCAAATAGATATTGTTTGTTTAAAACCCATTCCTCTTTTGTTACAATCCTGGATATCTCCTAAATTTAAACATATGTATTTTAGGCAGTAAAAGAGGGGCTGGTCTTTTTTTTTTTTTTTTTTTGACAGAGAGACAGCAAGACAGGGAACACAAGTAGGGGGAGTGGGAGAGGGAGAAGCCGGCTTCCTGCTGAGCAGGGAGCCCGATGCGGGGCTCGACCCCAGAACCCTGGGATCATGACCTGAGCCGAAGGCAGAGGCTTAATGACTGAGCCACCCAGGCGCCCCAAGGGGCTGGTCTCTTGATTTCTAGCCTGAATGCTGCCTCATTTCAGATCTTTGATGCATGCCAGTTTGGTTCAGCTGATATTTGTTAAGGGTTATCATTTTCTGTTTCTCTGCCTCTTGTTTTTATTTATTTATTTTTATTTTTTTAATGTTTTATTTATTCATGAGAGTCAGAGAGAAAGAGAGAGAGGCAGAGGCAGAGGGAGAAGCAGGCTTCCCGCGGAGCAGAGAGCCCGATGCGGGGCTCGATCCCAGGACCCCGAGACCATGACCTGAGCCGAAGGCAGACGCTTAACCATCTGAGCCACCCAGGTGCCCCTCTGCCTCTTGTTTTTATTAATTACCTATATCCAGGGTGCCTGAAGAGCCCCTCACATCCTGATCTCAGTGGGGACAGTCATCCTTGGCTGCCCAGTAGTGACCAGAATCTTTAGGAGAAAACCAGGTCAGAGCAGACCATTTATAATTTGGCTCTCTTTTTTCCCCTCCCTTTGTTTTCTTCATTCCAGACTTTCTGTCCCAGATCTCACTCCAAACATCGGTCTTTTTTGGTACTTCTTTGCGGAGATGTTTGAGCACTTCAGCCTCTTCTTTGTATGTGTGTTTCAGATCAACGTCTTCTTCTACACCATCCCCTTAGCCATAAAGCTAAAGTAAGTGGTTGGACCTGCTGCTTCTTTGTCCACAGAGCCATTTGTAGTCTTACAGGTGCCTGTCAAACTGGGAGCATCTGCTCTCAGTTTATGCCATCTTTGCCCAGGGGGCCTGCCCTTACTGGGCTCCGGTGCCAGGAGCCATGCCAGCAGTAGAGTCACACATGAGTACAGGATGCGCGGAGGGCGCTTTGGGGCACCCTTGATACTTTCCCTGGCTTCGCTCTGAGCCCACAGTGCTACTGAACCCCTCCCTATTTTGCATAAGAGGAAGGGTTTTTAGTTGGAAGGTGTCTTTGGAAAAAGTGGCTCTTGTTGGGCGTCCTCCATCACTATCCCAGTGACAGTAGGGACTCAGGATGTATTAGTTGGGAGGTTGGCTACCTGCAGCTCTGTTTAATCTTCTGATGAATTTCCTTCAAAAGGCTCATCTGTGGAGCTCTCTTCTGTAGTGTAAGAAAGTGAGCATGTATTGAGCCTGGCTTTATCCCAGCCCTTTTTAGGCTTTCTGAAAAGTGTTCATACTCAAGCCTTCCAGCATTTCTTGGAAGTAGGCATCATTTTATTACCATCACTTCCATTTTATAGTTGAGGAATGGACATTTGGAGAAGTGGAAAAATTTTCCCAGAGTCACACAGCTAGTGAGTAGTGGAGCTGGGATTCAGACCTACGTTTGTCTGTCTCCAAACTCTATCCTCACCCCCCTGCACCGTGCCAAACTCCTGAAAGAGATCACTTGTAGTAGCCCCCTGGAAATTGTTCTGTTATCCTGGCTCAGGGAAGGGAAAACAGGCTCTGACACATGGTCCAGGTGATGGTCCTGGGTGCTTGAAGGGCCCCTCACATCCTGATCTCAGTGGGGCCAGTCATCCTTGGCTGCGGGTCCAGGGAACCTGGAAGGGAATTTGGTTTAGTTTTCAGGAGCCTGAGTTCTCTGTTCTAACCTTGCTGCCAGTCTTCATGGCCAGTGTACCAATGCACATGGTTCCCATTCTATAAGAGCTCAGAGCTCATGCCTCTTTCCCATAACTTAGCCTTGGCCTGGCAGTCTCAGAACTCTGGCAGCCTTGCCCAGCCAAGCTCTCCAGCAGTCTGTCGTCCCCAGTCCCTGCCTTTGTTCTTGTCGGGCTTAGCCGCTGGGCTGAGAGAAGCCAGGAGCCCGGAACACCTCTCCTCATCTGCGTAGCACCTTTCATTGTCTGCATGGGAAAGGCCACAGGTGGCTCCTGGGTAGACAACAGCAGCACCGGCATGTGACCCCCACCCACACCCACCCTGGGTTGTAGGGACAGAGGGTATGAAGTGGCCTCCCCTGCTGGATCTGAGCTCTGCTAACTCTCCGGCCCCCTGCAGTGGTTGCTTCCAGTGCCAGCTTTGTGGAAACAGAGCCCTTCAGGCCACCTCTCTCCAGACAGTACTGCGGGAGCCTCGGCTCTCCATACTTTTTGTCACTGTACTTTCGCTGGCCTTTTCATAGAAATGTTGTAGTTCTTACCAGCTACCTACAAAGCCCACAGCCAGTGATTTGGCTTTTCTTTAGGAAGATGTTCACTGAGCTAGCTGGACCCTTCTAGAGCCTACAGGACTGTGAGACTTTGCCAAGCTGCGTCTGAAGCATTTGCTGTGTAAAACTGCTCAAGTGTTTGGGGTGTGTACATGTTTGTCTCCACATCTCAGATTGACACCCACTGAGTCACCCTGACCTTTGACCTGCAAGTCAAGAATACCATGAATCTCTGAAGAAAACCTTAATGAGCTGGGCATGCAGGTACTGTGCAGAAGTAGGCCATATGTTTGTTGTTCAGGTACAGGTGAGGAGGGCGTAGATCTGGCCTCTTCTCTTGGCTTCCTTTTAGTACTTGGACAGCTCTTGGACGAACATTGGAGATGGAGCTCTGTCCCCACTCTTTCTGACGAGAGCTGTGATCATGCTAGGCACTCAGGAGAACAGTACTGGTGATGCTTAAGAGTTCTGGAGATAAGCAGTCCCACTGCTTACTAATTCACCTACCTTCTCTGAACTTCCATTTCCTCATCTGCAAAGTGTGGTTGACGGTCCTGCCTACTTTGAGGAGTAACTGACACACAGTAGGGATCATGTGTGATGGCACAAGGAAAGGGCCTGGGACAGAACTTGGCAGAGTGAGGGTTTAGGAAATGGTAGTCGTTATTGTTAGTTTAAGGTAATAAGAACTCCAGTTCCAGCACATTGGAGCTCAAAAGCTGCCTGCAGCAATCAGTTCTCTTTCTGGAAAGGAGCACATCATAGCTAAGGGTCCGGAGACTCCACTGACCATACTGTCAGAGAAGAGCGTCGGCAAGCAGGCACATCCTGCCCTGGGTCCGGTTGTCAAAGGGGCCTCTGGCGAGGGAGGCTGCCTGATGACTCTAACAAGCAGTCTTTAGAGCCCAATAACGAAGCTGACTTCATCTGTTTTCTTCCTCCTACGGGAAGGCCCGGAGCCGGGATGGGGGTTGGCGGGGGGATGAGCTGTTTCTCCAGTGTTTGCTGGGCCCTCCTCCACCACCACCTCTGGACGTCTCTGGGTTCCCACGGTTTTCTGCTGTGCTACTTGGTCTGGCCCCCATGTCCTTTGGGCCGCAGGGCCAGCCCCTGCCTGAAGTCTCCTGGAGAGCATTTTTGAGTTCAAGGGATGGGGTTAGGAGTCTGGGGGTGGACCTCATCCCTGACTGATCTCTCCCTCTCTGTCTGTCTGCCTGCCCCACCCGCCCCAGGGAGCACCCTATCTTCTTCATGTTCATCCAGATTGCTATCATCTCCATCTTCAAGTCCTACCCAACGGTAGGGGATGTGGCCCTCTACATGGCCTTCCTCCCTGTGTGGAACCATCTCTACAGATGTGAGTATTCCCGCCTCTAAACCTCTGGTGGCAGACTCGTGTCAGCCTGGTTCCTGGATGAAACAGCTAGGGAAAAAGAAATCGATAGGCATTTGCTGGGTGTTTGCTGCACTAGCAGCACCTGGAGAGAGACAATGGCCGGCTAGGTACTACAGACTGGTGATGATGATAACAAAAAACAACATTGTGGGGCGCCTGGGTGGCTCTGTCGGTTGGCGGCTGCCTTCAGCTCAGGTCATGATCTCCAGGTCTTGGGAGCGGGCAAAGCAGCAGATCCAGCTGCTGGATCCAGCTGATCCGCTCACTCTCTTCCCCAACTCCCCACTCGTGCTCGCTCGTTCTCTCTCTCTCTCTCTCTCTCAAGTAAATAAATCTTTTTAAAAATGCTGCTTAGGGGCGCCTGGGTGGCTCAGTCATTGAGCGTCTGCCTTCGGCTCAGGTCATGATCCCAGGGTCCTGGGGTGGAGCCCCGCATCAGGCTCCCTGCTCCGTGGGAAGCCTGCTTCTCCCTCTCCCACTCCCCCTGCTTGTGTTCCCTCTCTCACTGTGTCTCTCTCTGTCAAATTAATAAAATCTTTTTTAAAAATTAAAAAAAAATAAAAATGCTGCTTATTTTATTTCTTTTTTTCTTTTTTAAATGCTGCTCATTTTATTTCTTAAAAGATTTTGTTTTTTGAGAGAGAGTGAGAATCAAAGAGCAGGGGGAGGGGCAGAGGGAGAGAATCTTAAGCAGACTCCCTGCTGAGTACAGAGCCCGACAACGACTCGGGGCTCTATCCCAGGACTCATAAGGTCACGACCTGAGCTGAAGAGCTGAAACCAGAAGTCCGATGTTTAACCGACTGAACCAGCCAGGCGCCCCCAAATAACCACCATTTTTTGAGCACCTACTCGGTAGCTACCTGGCCACTGTGGTTCTAAGAGTGTTATGGGCATTAGGTCAGTTTATCTTCACAGCAGCCTTGGTGGGAAAATATCACCATTTTGCAGATGAGAAAACTGAGGTACAGAAAGGTAGAGCCACTTGTTCAAGGTTATGTGATAGGTAAGTGGAAGGGCTGGCCATGAGCTTCTAGCTAGTGCTGTCCAGTAGGACTTTTCTGTGATGATGGAAATGTCCTTTATCTGCACAGTCCAATAAAATAGCCACTGGTGTGATTCAGAAACTCAATTTTTAATTGAAATTTATTTAAATTTAAGAAGTCACACATGGCTGGTAGCTACCGTATTGGACAGTGGAACACTAGACCTTGGGCTTTGAACCATTTCCCAGCACTGCACCTAAATGTCCACAGAAGACAGATGGCAACACTGCACGGCTGCCTGCTCCGAAAACCCCTTCAGCTCTAACCATCCCCCTCCCCCTGCTTCCTAGGCCCCCAGGATTTTCCTCAGTTGGACTCTTAGCCCTCTGTGAGGGCTCTTTACAGTGTAATGGGCTTCCTGAGGGTAGGCTGATGATTCACTCACCTCTGTGTCCCCAGCACCCAGGATCAGACCTGACCCACAGCTCAGCAGGTATTTCTGGATGGGTTTTTTCAGCCTCTCTAATAAAGAGGCAGTGTCAATGGCCAACACCACTTGATTCTCTAAACTAAAATAGGAAGGGAGCTGTGGAATTTTCCTTGCCTACAGTGGGTGCCCGGCAAGATGTCAAGAATGAACCTGGGGAGGGCAGGCTTCAGAGGAAGTAAATCTTTGTTATTATTTGGGGCTGTCTGGGTGTCAACCAGGAAGTGAAACTGACCAGCTGCTAGAAAGAAACCTACCTGTAAGTCGGGGCCTCTGAGCGAAGGTAAACAGCAGAGTGGGCGGGCCAACCCTAGACTGCCCTTGCAGGTGGTGACCTGTGGGGCGGTGACCAGTCTAGCCTGCCTGGGAGAAGGAAGTGGCTGGTGTCTTCTGCCTGTGACATCCTCATTGCACAGATAAGAATCACCCAGTCCAGCGGGTTTATAGTCAGCCTGGTGCCCCTCAGCAGAGTGGCCAGTGACAGGTCATGAGGCCACCAAACATGTCAGCATGCCCCAGATTGTGACAGGGTGGGTCTTGGGTACATTGATCCTCTTTCCCCAAAAGTAGAGTCATTGTTTTCTTAGCTGGCTGTTCCACACGGGGCACCTCTTGCTCTTGGTTAATCCTTCATCCCGTATTCCTGAACACGGCCTGGAGCCAAAAAGACTTGAATTTGGATCCTGGCTTTCCCATTACTAGCTATCTGTTTTTAGGAAATTCATCAAACCTTTCTGAGTCTCTGGGTTTTTAATCTGTCAGATGGGGAGAATATCTTCCAATGAGTGTTTTAAGTTTGAGAAAGATTATATGTAAAGAGCGCTGCAGTTATCGCTGGCAATAATCATGCAGGGGGCCCCCTGCATAGTTCTGTGACCAAAGCTTCAGGCTAAGTAGTCAGAGTCATTGGAATAAACATATTTTTCAAAACTTGAAATAAGCTATTTTATGCCCTCCGGGGTTGAGGCAGAGAAAACAAGGATGGGGTTTCTAGAAACCTAGATGATCTAATAGATGCTGTAGCTCGCTGGCTGGGCAAGCAGTTTACAGTTCAGCTTGACCGAAGATCCTGCACGGAGCGTTGGCTGCCCCCCTCAGTGGCCAGCTCCTGTGGCAGAGAATACTTGTGCTCAGGGTATCTGTGTGGGGCATGACAGCTGTGCGTCATTGCACTCAGCCAGGAACATCTCCAGCCGAGTCCTTTGGACCTGTGGGCGGAGACTCAGAGAAGTCTGTAAGTCTAGGTTGGATATATTCAGACTTGTAATGTGCTTAAGAATTCAGTTTAAACATTAGTTGCCAGTGCTAACCTGCCTGCTCACACATTCACCTTTTTGTTTTCCTGTCCTGGCCAGGACAGGGGGAGGAGAACAGGTATGTGGGCCCTGCTCTGAATGCAGGCCCCAGACGCAGGGGTGGTGCTTGGGGCCAGGATGAGGCATACCAGACACACAATTGCGGTGTTAGGGAACCGCCTGCTGGCAGAGCTGGTGCTAGTCTGCAGTGGCCTGGCCGAAAGAGCCAGTAACCAGAGGCTGTGTGTGCATGTGTGTGTGGTATGTGGTGTTTTGTTTTTATTAACTTTTGTATAAAGATAAAAGAATATGGATAAAAAACATACAAGTTATAGAGAATAATAATACAATAAGCACCTTTGAAGCTCCCAGTCCCCTCTGTGCTCTTTCCAGTAGGGCTGAGTTCTTCAAGTAGAATTTTATTTTTTCTTAAAGATTTTATTTATTTATTTGAGAGAGGGAGAGAGAAAGTGAGTGAGCACTAGTGGGGGGGGTGGGCAGAAGCAGACTCCCTGCTGAGCCCAACATGGGGCTCGATCCCAGGACCCCGAGATCATGCCCTGAGCCTGAGCCGAAGGCAGCCGCTTAACTGCCTGAGCCACCCAGGCACCCCTAGAATTTTATTTCTGAACACCTGAGACTCAGAGAGAGAAGGGGACTTGCTTGAAGTTTCAGTTTGTCAGTAACAGAGGCAGAGACTGGATAAGCCACCCTATGAGTGTGGTGGGGAATCTGATTCCGTCTGACCCAGTAAGTCTGATGAAGGGTAAGCCTTTCGTCTCATTAGGCCCTGGTCATCTCTGACATCTCTGACACCTGGTGCCTGGAACAAGCTGTCCTGTGTGCCAGGTCCCCAGCACCGTGTGCTCTGGCATATAGTTTTAATCCTCTGGCCTGTCAGCCAGCAAGAGTGAGTAGCAGCTCCCTGTTCCTGCAAAGGTCATCACAGGCCAGAAGCCAATTGGATGCTGGTGACAGTTCCTCCAGGCACATGGGGATGTATCTTTGCAGCTGTCTGTAATTGCAGCCAGGAGCTGCATGGGAGCCTCTCCTAGTCTCTGTGCACTTTGTCACCTTCTTGTCACCCTGAAATCCAGAGTGGTGAGGTAAGGAACAATGACCTACCTGGGCTGTTGGGCCACAGGAGTTTTGTTTTAGGAATAGCGTCTGTCTTTTTCAGCAAAATAATTTCCAAGGGATCAGAAAGAACCGCTGAGAGGGGCGTCTGACACTTGGTTTCGGCTCAGGTTGTGATCTCAGGGTTGTGGAATTGAGCCCTGCTGTGGGCTCCACACTCAGCGCGGAGTCTGCTTAAGACTCTCTGCCAAGGCGCCTGGGTGGCTCAGTCGCACACTCTCTCTGTCAAATAAATAAATAAAATCTTAAAAAAAAAAGACTCTCTCTGCCCCTTCGCCCCCACCCCTAAAATAAATAAATAAATAAATAAATAAATCTTTAAAAAAAATAGAACCACTGAGAAATGTAAATAGTGATGTGGGAGTGAAGGAATGGCAAATAGATTTGTTCTCCTTTCTTGAGGTTGTAACATTGTTTACTAATAGTAATTCTCAATGCATGTATCCCTTTTCCCAGACTTCCTGTTCTGGGAGCAAAGAAGTCTCCGGAAGACTTGAGTCAGGTCCCTCCCTGCTTTGAAAACCCAGAATCATGGAAATTTCAGGTCAGAAAAGAGGACCCCGCAAGCACTCCAGGCCAGTGTTTCCAAATTGTGGGAGTTCACAGACCACTAATACTTTTTTAAAAACTCTGATGACAGAGTTGCCAACTTCTTATTTTGCTAAAGACATTAAAATAGTCAACTGCCAGGCATTCATCCCCATTTCATAAAAGAAAGGACTTTTTCACAACAACAACCAGCAACAAAGAGACCCCTGTCATTTCTCATGAATCTTAAGTTCAAAACATTCACCTGTAACAAGAACTCTGAACTACCTTGTTCTGGTTATCATCACCATGACACAGACCAGTGAAATCTCTGTTGCAGACTGGTCTGGGCCTCTTATTTGCCAAGGGTCTGCAGCTGTAATCCCACGCTTTGAAGCCTTGGCTGCATATTGGAATCACCAGGGAAGCTGTTAACAAACGACTATGGATGCCCAGGCCCCACCCCTAGAGACTCTGATTGACTCAGACCAGGTGGGGCTCCCCCGTGATTTTATTTTGCAGCCAGAATTGAGACTCGCATGGGTAATCCAGTCCCCCTTCTGATGCATGAATCCCTGGTAAAGCAGTTCTACCAAGTTTCCGTACAACCAAGACAAACAATCTTAATGTTCGGGATGTTCCCCATCTCTGAAATCTCCCCAAACTCTGATTTGGAAGAAGGGATTTCCTGAAGGTCAGGATTAGAGAGGGGGAGGGAACTTCTGTTCATTAAGTGCTTGCTGGGACCCAGATCCATTGGTAAGTTGTTTTGTTTTTTTTTTAAAGATTTTATTTACTTTTTTGACAGACACAGAGAGAGAGGGAACACAAGCAGGGGGAGTGGGAGAGGGAGAAGCAGGCCTCCCACTGAGCAGGGAGCCCGATGCGGGACTCGATCCCAGGACTCTGGGATCATGACCTGAACCGAAGGCAGACACCCAACAACTGAGCCACCCAGCTGCCCTCATTAGTTTTTTTTAAATAATACTTACTAGTTTCTTTAGAAATACAATAAAGTGTAAAGAAAGATAAAAATAGCATATAATCCTACTGTCAGATACCCCTTATTGAGTTAAAAGGCGGGGGGAAGCACAGTATGATAGGCAGAGTAATGCTCCCCTCCCCACAAAGATGTCCACATCATCCCCAGAGCCTTGGAATATATTACTTTATGTGGCAAAAGGATTTAAAGTTAAGGATGTTCAGATGGGGAGATTAGCCTGGAGGCTTATCTGCAGGCAGACCCAGTGTAATCCACAAGGGCAGAGGGGCAGAGAGAGTCTGCGCCCTGGCAGAGAGACTCTTAAGCAGACTCCGTGCTGAGTGTGGAGCCCAAAGCAGGGCTTGATTCCACAACCCTGAGAGGGCCCTTAAAAAGTAGAAGGGCTAGGGGCACCTGGGTGGTGTTGGTTAAGTGTCTGCCTTCGGCCCAGGTCATGATCCCGGGGTCCTGGGATCAAGCCCCGCATCGGGCTCCCTGCTCAGCGGGAGCCTGCTTCTCCCTCTCCCACTCCCCCTGCTTGTGTTCCCTCTCTGTCAAATTAAAAAAAAAAAAGTAGAAGGGCTTTGAGGCAGGGGGCACATGGGGGATCTCTTCCACAGTTTTGCTGTGAACCTAAAACTGCTCTAAATTCTATTTTCTAAAAAAAAAAAAAGTGGAAGAGGGAAGCAAAAGAGGTCAGCGTGCTGCAGTGTAGGAAGGGACTTACTCTGGCCTTGCTGGGTGAAGCGGGAAGGGGGTTGCGAGGGGGTTGTGCCTTGCTTTTAGCCTGTGAGACCCGTCTTGGACTTCTGACCTCCAGAACTATAAGATAAACTGTATGCTGTTTAAGCCCCTGCATTTGTGGTGATCTGTTATAGTAGCCGTAGAAAATACTCAGGAATACATCGTACCAGGTTTTTTACACATCTTGTTTAATCCATGTAAACCACCTGAGAGTAGGCATTTTAGCCCTACTTTAGAGATGGGCAAGCTGAGACTCAGAGAAACTTGCTGGCGGAGCAGGGATTTTAACCAAGGTCTTTGTCTTTCTAAGGCCAAGTTTGGGCACACTGTCCTCCTTCCCCTCCAGCTGCACTCCGCCTGCCTGCCAGTACCAGTCTGAGTGTCCGGTCCTCCCTGGGGTTTCTGGGAGAGCTTCCTGCCTGGTGGGATTTGGGATTCTGTAATCCCTCTGGGAGTGTGGGGTTGTGGAGGGGTGATATCAGACAGAGAGGGTGTCAAAAGAGTTTTTCAAATCATCTAAGGAAAAGTAAAGGACATTTGAAGAGAAAGGCAGGGAACTTAAGACATGAATTAAGGAAAATGGAAAATGTGTTCCTAAGACCCAGGGCTGTGGCACCATAGACTTTATGTGGGGGAGGGGGGGCTCTAACCTCCATGGGTTCATGCTGCTGTTCCCTTCTATGATCCCATGTGGACAGACAGCACCCTGCTTGGGGAGCGGGAAGGAATTATGCTTGGACACTCCATTGTCTTGCTGAAATGCCCCCGTTGCGGTGCCCAGAGGCCTTCAGTCTTGCCGACGGTAGCCATCCAGGCCCACAGTGGGAGGGCCAGAGACCAAACCTAGGACTTCCCACCGGCTTTGGGCATGGGAAGCCATTAACTCAAGGGTCTGAGGCTTGCCTTTTGGCATCGCAGAGCCTCTGAGTCTGGGGGGAGGATTTCTGCCTCTGAGCTACACCAGACTCTCCCTGGGCCTGTGTCCTGTGGGGCCATCCCCCCAAGAAAGGGTGCTGAGAAGAATCAGCATTCAGCTAACTGTAACCATCTGTCTTTGCAGTCCTGAGAAATATCTTTGTCCTCGTCTGCATCATTATCGTCTGCTCCCTGCTCTTCCCTGTCCTGTGGCACCTCTGGATTTATGCGGGAAGTGCCAACTCTAATTTCTTTTATGCCATCACGCTGACCTTCAACGTTGGGCAGGTAAGAGTCCAGGGCTGCACGGGGACAGGGATTCGTTTTGTAGCTTCAGACATTGAGCAAAGGCCGTGGGTTCTGCAAACTAGGCATTTGGACTTGAGTGAGGGGACCGTTCTTCCCCTGCAGTAGCTCCTGGTCCAGTAGAGAAGATTAAAGAAGAGAGCAGTAGAAAAGCTGAATTGGGCCAGCATTTATTGGGCACCGTGCTGAGCCATCGCCCCAGTGAATTCTCCCTGCAAGCCTGTGAGATAGTGTTATCACTGCTTTACAAACGCAACCAAGGCTGGCTCACACAGGTTGTCTCTTGCCCAAGGTCGTTGGAGGTGCCAAGAACCAAATTCAGGGAAGGCTCCATTTCTGAGGCTACCCTCTTTCTGTAACAGCCTGTGTGGCACTGTAGCAGGTGCAGTGGGGGGGGGGGGGGAGGAAACAGTGGTAGCGGGTGGAGAGACTTTCCAGACTGGGACAGCAGGAGCAAAGGCAGGGAGATGAGAACTAGTTCAGTCTAGCTGTTGGGTCAGTCGGAGCAGAAATCGTGGGACTGGGGGGTGAGGAGGCCGTAGGGGGTCAGAGAATGAGAGGTACCAGCTGGGAGCTCCGATCTCCTCCTGACCCAGGGAAAGCCCCTCCCTGGGTGCCACAGAGCAATGCTTCTCAGAATCGGGATGAGGGGGGGTTGTTAAGAATGCAGATGCCCTGGTAATGTTTTAAATCATGTAGATATGTTGTGACTACCACAATTACACGGCTTTGTCCAAAAAAGCAAACAAACAAACAAACAAAAAAACAGATTCCCTGATCCCACTGCCAATAGATATGGAAAACAGGGTCAGGAATTTGGGTTTTTAGTAAGTTTTCCCAGAGATTCTGCTGCAGGTAGTCCAGCACACTTCTCTGAAGTTCCCTTAGGTCAGCTCCATCTTCCTTGTGGGGTCTTAGGAGAATCAGTTGTCCCATTTACCACTTTAATTGCCGTTGGCACAGCCAGGCATTTCCTGTGCTTGATGGACTGGATGGGAAGCCAGGCGACTGGGGAGACGAATGATGCCAGGGAATGGTCCCCAGGGAGAGCCTTGCCTCCAAGGTTAGCTGCTGGGAAAGAAGAGGGGAGGAGCTTGTGCTTTCGCAATGAGTGATGGGTCTGGTATTTCCTGCACGGACCTTTCTGGACAATTCTTGTCCAGCCCGGCTGTTTATCCTGGTTTGTGAACAGCAGGAAGAGAGAGGAGGGTCCTGTAGCCTGGGTGGGACCGTGCTGGAGGGGCCATCCTGTCTGTCACACACAGGTTAGTCATGGTGGATACTCAGCTCCTCCTGAGACCTGCGTAAACAGAAGTGTGCAGGATTCAACTTCATACTCTAGGAAATCCAAAAGGTTGTTCTGGCCCTCTGTCTTGCTGAAATCCCTTTAATTATCCTTGGAAAGTGATGGCTGGTGTGTGAGGGCATCAGGCCTGCCCTGGGCCTCTGCGGAGTTTGGCAAAAGTTCTGCTGAAATAGTCCACAGCTTGTCGTCAGGCCATGAGTGTCAGGTGTGGGTCGGGACTACAGTTGCAGTGATGACGAGGTATTCATGGAACTTGCCAGATGACTGCTTTTTTCCCTGTGGCTGCCTTTGTGAGGGAAGGGTCTCCGTTGATGGTAGGGGAGATGTTTGCAAGTACTCAGGGGCCATCGAAGGCAGGAGAGACTGGACCGTCGGAAGGTGGGACTGGGGGTGGGAACGAAAGGCCAACTACATGGAGCATGCTAGTTGGTGACTGCGCTGTGGAGAAAAACCAGGTTGAGCTTTGACATTGTCTTTTTACCTTTTTTTTTTTTTTTTTAAATCTTTTAAAAATGTACTTTTAATCAGACAAGTAATACATGAATTCATTATTGCTGGGAAAAGAAATCAAACAAAATAGAAGCCTACGGAATGAAAAGGGCCCCCAGGGTCCCTGTCTCTTCCCACCCCGGGCAGACGTCATGATTGGGATCGGTGTGGGGTATCTTTGCAGATGTTGTCTGTGTATTTACGACAACTGTCAGTACGCATGCACGCATGCCGAGCTTGTTTGTGTACATGAAGAAACGGCCTCCTATTCTGGACACTGCTCTTGGACTTGCAGCATTTCGCTTGATGATCCCCTCTTGATATTGGTTCCAAGAGCCCGTTGGCAGAAGGAACTTGATTGATTTGACTAGGTAGGCTCCTGCTGATGGACATCGAGGCTGCTTCTGGTTTTCTGCTATAAATGGAAGAGCCCTGGGCATCCCTCCGCATAACCTAGTACACACAGACCAGCGTTTTCTCAGGACAGACTCCAGGTGGTGAGATTTACTGGGCCAGAGGACATGGGCCTTGTGCATTTTGGCAGATATTGCCACATTGCCCTTCAGACAGGTCATACCAGCCCACAGGCCTCCCAGCTGTGGCCCAAGTACAGACATCACACACCTGTGTCATCGGCCGCCTCAGGCCTGGACTCTTGAGTCAGACAACTTTGTCGGGTCAGATGTTTTCTGGGACTCCTGGCTTTGTTTGGGCTCTGTGGCGGCTGCTGCCAGATCACTGAACGGACATGTCATATGGGGGCACTTACCAAGGCAGTCGCTCAAGCCCTCTCACTGTCCCGGAGCATTGACTGAGCAGAAGAGCACCCCTCGTGAGGTTAGACACACCTGCCTCGGGCTGTTGGGAGCCACAGAGCACAAATATGAGACAGAATTTTACTAACTATTGAATGTCCCCTCCTTAAAAAGGCCTTCCGTGAGGTTCCCCTCCTCCACTGTCTCCTTCTTAGCCCGTTTGTTTCCTTCCTAGCACTCTCCCAGTTTAAAGTTTATATTATTATTTCTCTCTCTGCCTCCCCTATTAGCCTCTGCACTTCATGCAAGCAGAAATCAGCCTGTCCTTTCCACTGCAGGGGCCCCAGCTACCAGCTTTGTGCTTGGCATAGAGCACTTGAGCAACAGTTGCTGAATGAGTGAATGAACCAAAGATGACCAGGGAGAACAGGGTGTGATTAAGGGCCCAGTGTACAGAGTAACCACTGGAGGAATCTAGCGGGAACAAGACCCCCGTTCCTGTTGTGAGTGGTCATGAAAGTCCTGGGGAGCAAGGAGTAGCAGCTGGGCCTTTCAGACCTGGAGAACGAGAGGTGTGGGAGGTGGGCAGGTGGGGGGGCCAAGTCGCCCCCACCGGCCGAGGTTAGTGGGTAGCAGCTCTGTCCCTAACCCTTCTCCGGCTTCTGTCAGAACGTGGTCTCTGTGGCTGGGGAAGCCGCTACGTATCCCCCACAGATCAAATCAGCCCTTGCTTCCATCTGACCTACAATCAATGCTTCGGTTGCAATGTATGGCATTTGGGGACATGTCTTCAGTCCCATGGCTGGCTTTTCTCAGCTCTTCTAGCTGGGACAGTACCTTAAAGTCCCCTGGTCCTCCCTCTGCCCCCACTGGACAAGACAGACCAGAGCTGTCCTGGGAACCAGATGAGCATGGATTTATAGCAGGCATCCAGAGCCCAGTCTGTTGCTGGTAAGTGCGGAATTGAATGTGGAGAACATCTTGACCCGTAGATTTTAGGTCCTGCTCTGTTTGAGTTGGTCAGTGCCACATTCTGTGATACGACAAACTACTGATAAATTCTTAGTAATACTGGCAGGTAAACCAGTGACTTAGGCTCCGTCCTTTCCCCTGGGGCCATTAAGTAGTTTACAGTTTGTGGCATGGATCATTTGTTAATTATAATTGTGCCTCAGAGTCAGTAACTAGGAAATGACAACAGTAAAACATCCATGGGTGTGTGTGTGCGCACACACACACATACACAAGAAAGGCTGGGGAGAAGGAATGGTTGAGCTAGATTGGTTGGTTGAGGTCCTTTTTTACTTCCTCACAGTGTGACCTTCAGCAAGTGACTTCTCTGGGTTGCAGTTTTCTTAAAACCAGGCTTGATAACCCAGCCTCCCTGGGTGTTGAGAGGATAGGGCATGTGTGAGTCCTGTTGCCATTTATATGTTGATATGAGAAGTAGCACCGGTGACCTGCTCTTCAGATAGCCAGAGCAAATCCCCAGGGAAACATTCAGACTGGAAAGAAGAACAAACTTCTTCCTTTTTTTTTTTTTTTTAACTCTTTTCTCCTGCAGGTCAGTGACCAGCAGAAGAAAAATAGTCATCAAGGATTACATATAAATCAAAATTAATATGTTGAGGGGCACCTGGGTGGCTCAGTTGGTTAAGCATCCGATTCCTGATCTCAGCTCAGGTCTTGGTCTCAGGGTTGTGAGTTCAGGCCCCATGCTGGGCTCCATGATGGGTATGGAGTCTACTTTAACAAACAAAAAAAGTAATGTGTCTAAATTTAGCTTTTTTGAATGAGTAAGATAAAAACATCCCATTCACCCCCATTCATCTTAAAAACAGGGAACATGAGGAAATCTCTTCCTAAAATTATAATTAATAGTGGCTCATGTTTAAAGAGTGACTGCTAGGGGCCAGGCCCATATGATCCCTTTAATCTTCTGGATCATGTGCTTGTGTGGCCTTCTGAGCCTTTCCTTGTGCGTTTGCATATACTTGTATGCTCCTGGAGAAGAGTTTTATTTGTGTGTGTGTTTTATTATTGGCATCATGATGAAAATACGACTTTTTCCTTTTAATAAAACATCTTGGCGATCTTTCCCTGTTTATGTAAGAAGGAAGCTCCTCACCACAGTTGACACAGCTGCTCCCCTCCTTGGGGCCCTATAAGCTGTTTTCCCTTATTTTTATCATAAGGAATTCACTTAGTCCTTGTAACAGCCCTTTGAAGGAGACACTAGTATTCTTCTCTCCTGGTACCAGTGAGGAAGCAGAGGCTTGGAAATCCCCAAGCTCTGAGGGGGGTGTTTATTCATGTTCTTGTTTCTCACGTCCTCTTGCTAGACAGGGGGTTCCATGAGGTCAGCCCCAGGTCTATCTTGCTCACGACTGTATCCCCAGCACCAAGAATATTCAGTGACTGTTCATTGATGAATAAACGGAATGAGCTGGGATCCAAAACCACATTTTATGACCAGTGATCCCATATAATCCTGTGTACTCTAACCTCCCACTTCTAGCATCTGTTAGGACAAAGCTGGGCCTGTGGCAAGTCTTGCTGGATTCCTAGGGTGTCAGAACCAGAGCCCCCTTCCCATCTTCCCCTGTGGCTGACCCTGAGAGCCTCACTCCTATTCTATGTCCATGTCTAAAATAGATTCCCTACTATCCAAAACAGTGTCCCAGCTGTGTCTGGAACATTCCATGAGTTGCTGCCTCCTCACCATGAGGTGCCAGCTCCGGTCCCTTCTCCTTGTAGTGCAGACCCTGTAGATCCAAGGCTGGCCTTGCTTTGGCCACTCTGCTCTCGGTCTCCAGGGGGGCCTGGAGCCCTGGGGTCTGGGCGCCAGCCCTCTCCTGTTGGGTCTGCTCAGGACTGGCTTATTTACTCCACCCATGAAAGCACAGTCCTGTCTCCTGGAATTGCCTTCTAGTTGGTCTGGTGTGTCATTCTGGGGAATGGGACAATGAGGAAGTAAATGTCTGGGGACGTGTGGGTCAGATCATCAGTGGTGGGGTGGTGTGTAACCCCCATTTGTGGACAGCCAGGGCCCATTTCAGATTTAATTCCGTGGGTCTGTGTAATCCTGGCTGCAAAATCCTGAGTCTGCGTGTGGGAAGAGGTGTTCCTCCTGACAGGAGGCGCCTGTGGCCCAGGCTGGAGTCCTTGCCCTCGTCCAGCTGCCTGTGCTTTGCCTTCCACACTGGTGGCATTTTGCCAGGTCTTCGTTCATTCCCTTGTTCCCCCCCCATCCTCAAACTTTTAGCTCAGTGCTCAGCATCCCAAGCGTGGCTCTCACAGGCCCTTCCCCACCTGCAACCAGAGTGACAGGAAAAGCCTGAGCTAAATATAGGGAGGCAAGGCCAGCAGAAAGCCTGGGCTTTGGAGGCCCAGCCTCTGCAGTAACTCTCAGCCCCATCTGTCCTGGCTCACTGGCCTTAGGCAAGTCTCCTAACTCCTTGGGCCTAATTAATATATTTGCATATATTGGGCGCTTGCTATGTGCCAGGCACTCTGCTAACAGAATGTGAATGAGACACAGCTCTGCTTGCTGGGAGCCCATGGTCTGAGGGAGAGAAAGAAAAGGAACTAGGCAGGGCCAGGGGAGCCGGATGGTGCCGTGAATAGGGTAAAAAGGCTGGGGAGCTCAGAGCTGTGGTGGGTAAGGAAGCTTCTGTGGGGAGGCCGCCCATACATGGGGTGCCTGGGGGTGGGTAGGAGCTAACTGGGCTCTCTGTGGTGACACCTGTGGGGAGGAGAGCATGAGCGAGCGGGTGCAGAAGGCCGTCCCGCGGGCCTGGTGGGTGCCGCCAGAGAGCGTGAGCCCTGTCATGCTGAGGACCAGGCTGAGCCTTTGGGTTTGGCTGAGGATAACTGGGATCGCATTCCTGCTTGGAAAACTTCATCATACCAGGAAGGGAAAAGGTGAGGGGTGTGAACCCGAATCGGGAGCACAGAGAGGCTGTTGAAACCTGGTGAGAGGTGCTAGCAGCTTCCGTGTCCTCCGCCTAGAAGGATAGCCGTGAGGACTCAGTAAGGAGTTGGGTGGGAAAGCTTTTGTGAATTGAAAAGTGCCACATAGATGACAATTACCATCATAGCGACTTTGATCTTACCATGTGACCTTACAGACCCTGAGATGGAGGTCCAGTGATTTTCCCACTGTTTTGTGTCTTTAGAGCTAGAGGGTGGAGCTCTGTTTCTTCACCATCCCCTCCCACACGTGTCCATCCAGGCCTGAGTTGGGTCACGCCAAAGCCCGTCCAGCTCCACAAGTCGACCCTCAGCCCCTCCTGCTCCCATATTCCGAGATCCGAGGTGGTGTGGACAGAGGATGCTGTGCTTTGCCCATGGTGATGACCACGTGAGCTCCCCCAAGTGCAGGTTGGCTGTCAAGGGTCAGCATCTCCAGCCCAAGCAAGAGCCCTGGGAACTGGGACATGCCTACGGCGACAGGAGCTGCTTCTCTGGGAAGCTGGGGCAGCCCAGGGGCCAGTGTCGGCTGAGGCTTCTGTTCTGAGCACCGCCCCCGCCCCCCGCCCCGACACCCTGAATTAACAGCCTTGATGGCTCGGAGGGCTCTGATACTTATTTTGCCTTTTCCCAAAAAAAACTCAGTCTTGGCCAAGTGACAGGGCTGGGACCTGGGAGCACAGCCTCGACAGGGGTGTCAGTGTAGACCACGGGTTTGCATGGACCCACAACAGGACCCACATGTGTGGGTGCAGTCCATTCACCCCTCCCAGAATCCTTAACTGGGAGGAACTCGGCGGGGGCTGGAGAAGAACTAAGGTTTGGGCCTCAGGCAGGATTAGCATTGCAGCCTAAAGCTTCCCTTTACCCCCCTGGGACTCTGAGTTTGCTCATCTGTAAGTGGGGCTTATAAGCCCTACCCCAGAATGTTGTGAAGATTCAATGCTTTTTTTTTAATTGAGGTAACACAATGTTACATTGGTTTCAGGTGTACGACCTAGTGACTGTGAGCTCTGTTGTGCTCACCACAAGGGCAGCTGCCCTGTGTCCCCACGCAGTGCTCCTACCACCCATGGTGCCCCTGTGCTCTACCCTTCATCCCCGAGACCTGCTCACCACAGGAAACCTGCCCCCCCCCCACTGGTCTTCACCCGGTCTGCCCATCCCCCACCCTCTCATGATGCTTTTTTGTTAAAGGGCCTGGCCTGGGGCGGCTACCCAGAAGTTGTTGCTTTCCCAGCCTGTGATGGAGCATGTTTTGACCATTTTACTCCACGTGTGAAGCACCCTTCCCTGTCCCCTGGCCGTCCGTTGATCCGCTACCTTGTTATATCTTCATTGTGCCCCAGAGGTAGTCCTGCAGCCCTCACGGCTGCCGGTGGAGAAGAGTGGTCTGATGAGCCCTCACTGGGCTAATGCCGAGGGGCTGGGGACCCACAAACCACTCCCAGAGCACCAGCCCTCTGCCGGGCCCAGGGTCCCAGAGCTGGAGCAGATGCCAGCCTGTCGGATTGTGGGGCAACAGGAAGTGACTCCATCCCAGGGGTGACATAAGTGAGCATGGGCTTAGGGAAGACTCTGGGGCAGGAGATGCAGATGATCCCGCTCTAGGGATACATAGGAGCTCTTTGTGGAAAGGGCCATTCCAGCCCAGCCGAGGCAGTGAGGCATGGCCATCCAGGCACTGTTTGCAGGACCAGGCTGCGGTCAGGGTTTCTGGGGCGTGTGGGTGTGGTGCCGGGCAGAGTGGGGCACTAGAGGCTTCTGAGCAGGCAAGTGAAGGGTTCGTGCGCATGCGTGCGTGTGTGTGTGTGTGACTGAGAGAGACCGTAAGAGACTCCCAGAGAGAGATGGAGAGATTGAGAGAGAGAGAGAGACAGACACTGGGAATCAAGAGGGGCCAGGATGATGCAGGAGGCCTTCCAGCAAGAGATGGCAGTGGGAGGGAGACAAGGAGGCTGAGTTGGAAGTCTGAGGAAGGAGATTGGCAGGACTTGGTGGTTGATGGCAGGAGAGAGGCCAAGGAGTCCAGTCATAGTTCTTGAGGGCAGCTTTAAAGAATGGGCTGCCCGGGGCGCCTGGGTGGCTCGGTTGGTTAAGCGTCTGCCTTTGGCTCAGATCATGATCCCAGGGTCCTGGGATCGAGCCCCACAGAGGGCTCCCCGCTCAGCAAGGAGTCTGTTTCTCCCTCCCCCTCTCCCTCTGTGTGCTCTCTCTCTCTCTCTCTCTCTCTGTCTCTCTCAAATAAATAAATCTTAAAAAAGAATGGGCTGCTCTTCAGGTCTCTGAAAACACAGAGGAATGGCACAAGGACTAGGAGCCACCTAGCCACAAGGTAAACTAGTTTATCACTCACTTTACAGATGCGGAAAATACAACTTAGAGTAGGGAAAGTGACTTACATAGGGTCACACAGCCACTAACTTGCCCGTGCTATTTCTACTGCCCCTCACCCAACTCCCACTGCCCAGACTGGGCAAAGGGGCTCTGGGTCTACAGCTGCTGTAGATCGGCCTCTGGGAAATCCCTTAGCCCAAATGGCAAGCCTCAAGGTCAGAAGAGGTTGTCTCGGCCAACATGCTACCAGCTGGGGGCATCACTCTGAAAGAGCCAAGCCTCCAGGCCAGGCTGGTGTCCACAAGATGCCTTTCCCTATGGGGGCAGGGCACCTAATCAGGACTAGTGACTTTGGTTCCAGACAGACCAAGCCAGCACACAGGGCTCTTTCCCTCCATGCCATCCTCCCCTGACACTTCATCCTGGAAAATTTCACAGGCATAGCAAAGTTGAAAGACTGAACATTGAACATACCTACCACATACCTACCACCTAGACTGTACCATTAATGTTGTACTATACTTTTGTGATCACAAATTATCCATTCCTCAATCCATCTTATTTTTAAAATATATTTCAAAGTGAAGTACAGACATCACTGCATTTCCTACTAAACATCTCAGCATGTATATCATTAACCAGAGTTCAGTACTTATATTTTTCTTATATGAAATTTACATACAGTGAAAAACACAACTCAATGTATACATTTTCCGAAGCTGCCCTTCATTCAGCAGCATATTTTTTGAGGTTCATTGATACTGTTGCAAATAACAATAGTACATTGCTTTCTTTAATTTTCTTTTTTTTAAAGTGGGCTCCACGCCCATTGTGGAGCCGAGTGCAGGGCTTGAACTCACAACCCTGAGATCCAGACCTGAGCTGATATCAAGAGTCAGATGTTTAATCGACTGAGCCACCCAGGCACCCCAGTACACTGCTTTTTTAAAATAAACTTTTTTTTTTTTAAGATTTTATTTATTTGAGAGAGAGCACAAGCAGGGGGAGAGGGAGAAGCAGGCTCCGCACCGAGCAGGAAGCCTGACACAGGACTTGATCCCAGGACCCCAGGATCATGACCTGAGCCAAAGGCAGACGCTTAACTGATTGAGCCACCAGGTGGCCCTTAAATAAACTTATAAATTTCAGAATAACTTTAGATACAGAAAGTTCCCATATGCCCCACACCCAGGATCCGAGCCAGGAGACCACATTAATGTGTTCTGTCTCTCCCATGTCCTCTGCCCACTTTCTCACTCTGTCCCAATTTCTCATGACCTAGACAGTCTTGAGGAGCACTGGCCAGGTCTCCTGTAGAGTGTCCCCACTTTGGGTTTATCTGATGCTTTTCTCATCATAAGACGGGTTTGGATTTTTGGAATGCTCAGGTACCATGCCCAGTACATGGTAGCCACCTGATCTCATACTGATGTTACCCTTCATCATTTGTTCAAGACAGTGTTTGGGGCTTCTCCAGTGTAGAATTACTCTTTTCTCTTTCCCTGCAGTGTTCTTTGGAAGTGAGTTACTGCATCTGGCCTGCCGGCAGGCAGGGGACAGAAAGGCAGGCAGGAATTAAGCTCCACCTCCTGGAGGAGGGAATGTCTACATATGTTATTGGAATTTTTCTGTAAGGATTCCAAAAGGAATTCTCCCTCATTTATTTATTTGGTCATTTATTGGCTGGTTTTTTAAATTGATATTTTAATCAATGTAATACAAATACATATTTTACAATGTTAAAGATTATAAGGAAATAGAATAGCTCCCTATGGCCTGAGAGTTATTTGCTCTGGTTCTTCTAAATACCATGCGTACTCTGCTATTTGTATTTCTTGACTTTTTTTTCCATTTTATATTAGATTGAACTATATAAAGTTTCCAGTATTCAACCATTTTTGATCTGCAGAAATGGCTATTTCATATGGTTCAACCTAATACCTAGTATTTTGACTTTCTAATCCTTGTACAGCTGATTGTGACACTGGAGTTGGTTCCTTTTGTTTCATTGTGAATTGTGATTTTGTATTTGATCCTCATTGGACCTGGTTCGGGGGTCAACCCCCACCTGCTCAGCCATAGCTCCAGGCTCTCCATCCCCAGACCGGGCACCTTGGGCCTGGGTGAGAAAGGGGCTGCAGGATGTGAGGTCAGCCTTTGCTGTGGTACCTGCCCCCCACCGGCAGCTGTGGGGCAAGGCCTCCGGGGCTCCCTGGGCTGTCTGCTCTGCTGATACCCTCAGCTGCAAGTTCTCTGCCCTGTGGCAGACTGGACCCCAGGTGCGTCGCCTTGCAGGTCATGGCCACTAGGCCAGCTCTCCTGGTGTAGCCTTAGGCCAACTACTGAACCCTTTGTGCCTCAGTTTCCTCATCTATAGGATGGAGACCATCAGCCTTCCAGATGGGCTCCTCTGGTCATAAAATGGCAGGACTTTGTCCTGAGGCCAGCCATGGTGTTGGTCCTCAGTTCTTCCTTCAGGCCCCTCCATGTTCTTCCTGCCCACGGTATGAGGCTGCCCAGGACAGAAGTCTCCGTGGGTCAGAGGCCAAGATCCCAGATTCAGCTCAACCTCTGACCTGCTCTACAGACCCTAGCCAGGTGTTCCCCCTCCTCTGGGCTTCCATCTTCTCATCTGTGCCAACAGGTGGTTGGTGCTGATGGTCTAAGAGACCTCTGAGTGGCTGAGACCTGGGGTTGTGAACCCCTCTGCCCTCCTCCTGCCCCAGGCCCTGGGGGTCTTGGAATATAATGGGATTGTAAAACGTATCAAGTCCTTGTTCCTCTCTGGGCCTCTGCGAGGGGGATGGTAGCCTGAGCTTCTAGGGCCCTTTTAATTCTGTGGCCCATACAGGAAAGGCAGACTGAGCTGGGCATGGATACCAGGGTGGCAGAACCCTGTGGGGACCTTCCCAGTCCAGGGGAGGAGCCACGCCATCAGGCAGTCACACAGATGAAAGAAAAACTAATCTGGATGAATTTGTGTTAAGAAATAGAGGTTAATGGGGGCCATGACCCAATCTGGGGGGTATGGGAGGGCTTCTCTAAGGAATCAGGATCCTTCCTGAGACCTGAAGGGTAAGGAGGTGTTGACTGGATGAAAGGGAAGGGAACATTCCAGGCAGAGGGAACAGCAGAGATCCTGCAGCAGAGGGAGAGGCCAGTGTCGCTGGAGCTGAGTGAGGTGGAGCAGGAGAGAGGGTGAGGGACCAGGCGCGAGGCCTCAGAGCCCCAAAGGAGCTGGTTCTTCACCTTAAGAGCCCTCGGAAGCCTTTAGAGGACCTTTCAGCTGGGAAGTAACAGGACGAGATTTTGTCCTGAAAAGCAACCTCTGGCTGCTAGGGAGAATGGACTGGACGTGGCGAGGGTTACAAGGGTGGGAGGCTTGGGACCAAGGAGCCCAAAGAGGAGACTGCTGTTGTTTAGATGACAGTGGCTTTGTCCAGGGTGGTAGCTCTAAGGACAAGTAGAAACGGATGGATCTGAGAGTGTCTGGGAGATAGAACTGCCAGGACTTAGCAGCCTTGTGTCCGGCAGGTGAAGTGTCAGGTGATTCTGTGGCCTCAGCACCTGGAAGGAAGATGGGGGGTGTGGTATGGGCTCCCAGGGAGCAGCAGCTTTGGCAGGGGCTCAGCTGTACCATGGAGGAGCCTCGTGGGCACCCAAGCAGTGAGGCGGAGGGGCCTCTGGGTGCAGACGTACCATTCTGGAGTTCAGAGGCCGGAGCTTGGGCGGGTGGCACAAACCCACAGGGGTGGGATGGGATGGGGCAGTACAGGCAACTTCTGAAGTGCAAGACCTTGCAGGGTCTCCCCAAAACCTGCCTAGCCCCTCAGCAACCCAAGGTTCTGGGGGAGGTTCCTCAGCGCTGCTGACAGCTCCTCTCTCCCTGCAGATCCTGCTCATCTCGGATTACTTCTATGCCTTCCTGCGGCGCGAGTACTACCTCACCCATGGGCTCTACTTGACTGCCAAGGACGGCACAGAGGCCATGCTCGTGCTCAAGTAGGCCTGGCTGGGCCCAGGGCTGCATGGACTTCAGGGGTGGAAGGGCCCGGAGCTGAGCCCAGCCCTCGAGCCGGAGTTGCCAGCAGAGGAGTCCTCAGGCAAATGAGGTTTGAGTCCAGGGTTCCAAAGCTCTGGCACCAGAGGGGAACCAGGGCTGGCAGCAAGGCCGGTGGGGAGTAGCCAGGAGCACCTCCCCTTGGACCCTACTCTTTTGACTCTGCAGACCAGGGAGCCCCCTCCGATGCTGGATAGGGTAAGAAGCAGGGGAGCAGGATTTGTTAGGTTGTGGCTACTTAATAAATGTTTTTTGTTATGAAATCTATCCTGGGCTTACACTGAACTCCTGGAAAGGGTGGACTTGTCCTTGAACACCACTTCCATATACTACACACTGGTGTGGGTTTCCAGAATGAGCCCCAGGTCCACAGCACACAAGTCTGTTCCCTGACGAGCTGAGACTAGTGTGAGACAGCCCCACTGGCAGCCCTCCCCACACCCCAAGCAGCTGGAGGCAAAGGGCCAGGCAGGCCTGAGCAATCTTTATTCTGCAGAGGGACAATGACCACAGATCCATACACCATGTCAAGACCAGGTGAGCCAGGGGCCAGTCCTTCAGGGGTGGGCAGGTCCGGGGGGGGGGCAGCGCCTCAGGTGAGGGAGGGGCAGATGGGCAGGGGCCTAAAAAAAAGACAAATCACACCGAGCAGGGGTGCTGGGGGCTGTTCCCTACCCTCCCCCATCCCAGCCAGCACCCAGGGCAACCCTAACAATGGCCCAGGATCCACCCAGGGGCAGTGTAGGTGTGGTTGGTGCCCCCTGGCTAGGGGGGGGCAGCATCCCTGCCTAGCTCATCTCGGGCAGAGGCAGTTCAGTTCAGGAGCCAGGAGCTCCCTGGGCAGAGCCTGACAGGGCCCTCCCCCTCCCCCACGCCCAGGCCAAACACCACCCCCCTACTGCTGGCTCAGAAGCCGAAGGTTTCCTGGGAGGCGTAGACCATGTAGAGGAAGCCATCGTCGTCCTTCTCCTGCTCATAGATGTCCGCAATGGGTGTGGACACGCTCACCATGCTGTGCTGGTTCACCAGCAGGAAGAAGGCCTGCGTGGGGTTCAGCTGCAGGCGGCGCCTGGGGTGGGCAGAAGAGCAAGCCTACGGTGAAGGGGCCTGGCTGCTGGGTGGGTGGAGCCCTGACCCCCCCCCACCTCCCTCTCTCCAAAAGGATTCTGAGGCGGCTTCACACCCATCCCAGGCCCTTCTAGAAGCTCTCACCTCTGACCTGACACTGACCCCAGCCCTGACCTTGGCCTTTCCCAACCTCCCCAAAACAGGGCCCCACCATCCCCAAAAGGACCCCAGCCCCCTATGACTGCTGCTGCCCACACACCGGATGATCTTGACCAACTCGCTCATGTTGACATGGTCTGGGACCAGGAACTTGGTCTTGTCCAGAACCGGCAGCTGCTTCTCACCCTTGTAGCGCTCGATGATCACCTAGGGGTGGGGCGAGGGATGCGTGAGCCGGGAGGGGCCTGGGGCCGCGGGGAAGGGAGGGGGCGGCGGGACTCACCGGGATCTTGCTAGGGTGCTGGTCGCGGATCTGCTGCACCTCCTTACAGCGGTCGGCTGCGGACAGTGGGCGGGCAGTGAGGCCGAGAGAGGTCCCGCTCGCCGTTCGCCCCGCCTGTCCCCGGCCCCGCCCCCCCGAGCCCCCGCCCCCAGGGCCGTCAGGCCCCAGGGCCTGGCACCCGCCGGGCTCCGAGGCGAGGCCCCGGCCCAGGCCTGAACCTGCCTCCCGGCCCGGGGGTCTAGCCCGACTCTGACGTCACGGGGCTGACGTCGCCTGCGGCAGTCTGGGTCAGTCGCGGCGCCCCCACCCCGCGCCAGCCCACCGCCCGCCGGGCCTCACCGAAGGTCCGCCGCTGCTTGAAAGGCCGGTCCGAGGGCATCGCGCGGGCCCGGCGGGGCGCGCAGGCCGGGGCTCCGGGGCGCGCGGCTTGGGGCTCTGTCTGAGGTTCGGGGGCTCCGCGCCTCGCGCTCAAGGGCTCCGGGGCTGTGAGCTGAGCCTGGCGGCGGTGGCTCGGGGAGGTAACTCGCCCGGGTGACGTCAGGTCACAACATTCCTTAAAGGGGAGGCCGGCGCGCCGCTCCCATTGGGCCGACGCAAAACCCGCCCGCCCGGACCCGTGACGTCACGGCGCAGAGAGCTGGACTCCGGGCCAGCGCCGCGAAGGGGCGGGGCTCCCCGGCGCGTCACAGTCCTGTGACGTCATGGGCTGCCGGCCCCTCTCCCCGAGGCCGGGGCTGAGAGACTGGCGGGGCTGCGGGCAGTTGGGCTGGCTGACCCGCTACGCGCGGGCCAGTCTGGGGTTTAGCGGCTCTCTGTTCCCACTGGTGCTAAGTCATCCCACGGCACACTCTGTTCCGTTCCAGAGATGGTGCGAGGCACTGGGGTGACAACAGCGAACCTAAAGACCGCCTCACCTTCGTGGAGCTCATGGTTACAGGAAAAAAAGCTAGGGTGGGGTGGAGGGGATTAAAACACGAAAGAGCAAGATGCTAAAAAGAATCACACAGGTTTTAAAAGGAATTTCTAGAATTAGAAACACCACTGAAATTCAGGTCTAAAAGGATGAGAGCAGAAAGTAGATTAGACGCAGCAGAAGGTAAGTCACTGAGCTGGAGGAGAGAGCCCAAGCTACTGACCAGAGAAACAAGGTGATGGACAATGTAAAAGGGGAAGGGACAGGTCCGTTAGAATTCCAGGAGGAGAGAAAAGAAGTGGGAGAGGCAGTTCCTGAAGAAGAGCTTCCAAACTTGACTAAAGACCAGGAACCTCACATAAAATCCAGAGCAGGATAAACAAAAGTAGCATCTTGGCACTTTGTAATGAATTTGCAGAACTCTAAAAAGATAGGAAAATGCTAAACTCGACCAGTAAACATGGAAGTAGGTCTAAAACACCGTGGAACATGAACATGATCAATTTGTGGAGTACAAAACGAGAGGACACAGCAACATGTCAGGCGGAAGTGGGTAATCAGTTCAAGTGCTCTTAGTTAAGGGGAGGAGGATAAAGATACTGGTAATTGTCCAGCTTTGTATATCCAAGTGTGTGTTTCAGATACTTATGAGGGATCATTAAAAGAATGGAAGGTGTAGGGGCGTCTGGGTGGCTCAGTTGGTTAAACGTCTGCCCAGGGTCCTAGGATCGAGCCCCGCGTGGGGCTCCCTGCTCGGCAGGGAGTCTGCTTCTCCCTCTCCTTCTGCCTGGCGCTGCCCCTGCTTGTGTGATCTCTCTCTGTTGGATGAATAAATAAAATATTTTTTAAAAAATGGAAAGTGTAACTGCCAATGCAGAAAAGGAGAAAAGGGTAGTAAAAAAGAATGGTATAGGATACAAAACCAGAGGTAAAAAAAGGTTTTACATTCACCTATTTAAACAGATGATCAAACTGGCCAAGGAAAATAAAATGCAGCTCTACATGGTGTTTACAAGAGGACAGTTAAAATGTAAGTGCACCGGGCGCCTGGGTGGCTCAGTTGGTTAAGCGACTGCCTTTGGCTCAGGTCATGATCCTGGGGTCCTGGGATTGAGTCCCACATTGGGCTTCCCTTGCTCTGCAGGGAGCCTGCTTCTCCCTCTGCCTCTGCCTGCCACTCCCCCTGCTTGTGCTCTGTCAAAGAAATAAAATCTTTAAAATAAGAAAAACGTAAGTGCACCAACAGTAAAATGATGGGAAAAGGTATACAAGAGAAAAGCTAACCAGAAGGTGTATCGATAGCAAAATCAGACAAAATAGGCTTTAAGATAAAAGATATTATTAGAGATAAAGAGGGTGACCACAAAATGATGAAAAGTACAACTTTTAGGAAGACATAACTCTTGTAAAATATACAAGTTAGAAGTTTAAGACTGAAAATGTATAAAACGAAAGTGATAGGATACAAGGAGAAATTGCCAGATCTTTCATCACAGTGAGATTTAAGACCTCTTTCAGTAACTGATTGACCCAACAGCCAAAAAAAAGATATAGAAGATATTAATGAACCCTGATAGGACCGTGAACCCAGAACCCAATATTGTTACTTTTAAGCACACAAGAAACATTTACCAAAAAATGACCTAAAAATAGCCCCAAGATAAATCTCAAAGGTATCAAATATACCATCCATTCCATGGAGACCATATTTCTATGACCACAGACCAGAGCCAAGTAAACTCCAAATGTTTGGACGTTTAAACATCTAAAAAGCTTTTTACTCAAAGATGAAATTCTGTAGAAATGAAAACTAGATCAAAAAAATGAGAATACATATAAAAACTCATGGTAGGGGTAAGGCAACTAAAGCATCATTTGGCAGATCTATAGCTTTATTATAGTAGGTAAGAAATACAGAAAATTTACAAGCAGAGTGTTAAAGAAATTTATTTATTTATTTATTTGAGAGAGAGAGAGCACAAGCAGGGGGAACCGTAGAGGGAGAGGGAGAAGCAGGCTCCCCGCCAAGCAGGGAGCCCGATGCAGGCCCTGGCTCGATCCCAGGACCCTGAGATCATGACCTGAGCCGAAAGCAGACACACAACCATCTGAGCCACCCAGGCGCCCCAAAGAAATTTTTTAAAGATTTATTTATCAGGGGCACCTGGGTGGCTCAGTCAGTTAAGTGTCCAGCTCTTGATTTTGGCTTAGGTCATGATCTTGGGGTCATGGGATGGAGCTCCACACTGGGTGCAGAGTCTGCTTGTGATTCTCTCTCCCTCTGCCCCTCCTCCTGCTTGCACACTCTCAAATAAAATGTAAAAAAATATATATATATGATTCCTTTATTAGAGGGGCACCTGGGTGGCTCAGTTGGTTGAGCAGCTGACTCATGGTTTCAGCTCAGGTCATGATCTCAGGGTCCTGCTATTGAGCCCCATGTTGGGCTCTGCACTCAGCAGGGACTCCGCTGGAGAATCATTTTCTCTACCCCTCTCCCTACCTCCCTCCCCCCCCCCCCCCCCCGCTCATGTGCACACACACACTCTCTCAAATTAGAGAGAGTGTGGGGTGTAGGGACAGAGGGAGAGAGAGAATCTTCAGCAGACTCCCCACTGAGTGCAGAGACTTACTCCGGCTGATCTCAGGACCCCGATCATGACCTGAGCTGAAATCAAGACTGGGATGCTTAACCAACTGAGCCACCTAGGTACCCCTAAAGAATTTTTAAAAGGAGTAATAGTGTCAACCCAAAGAAAGTGGAAAGAAGATAATAATGAAGAGCAGAAATTGAAATAGAAAACAAAAACACTAGGATGGACCACAAAGTGGGATCTTTGAAGAGACCAATAAAATATTAATGTGAAAAATGGACATTAACTATCGTTTCTAGCAGAAATGATAAAAATAAGAATGTTATAGGGGCGCCTGGGTGGCTCAGTCAGTTAAGTGTCTGCCTTCGGCTCCGGTCATGATCCCAGGGTCCTGGATCAAGTCCCACATTGGGCTCCCTGCTCAGCGAGGAGCCTGCTTCTCCCTCTCCCTCTGCCTCCTCTCTGCCTACTTGTGCTCTCTCTGTCAAATAAATAAAATCGTTAAAAAAAATAAGAATGTTATAAACTTTATGCCAGTCAATTTAAAACTTAGATGAAATGGACAATTTTCTAGAAAAAGATAATTTGTCAGGACTAATTAAAAAAGAAATAGATAAATGAGTAGCCATATACCTAAAAAAAATAAATAATCCAGCTGGTTTTCTAGGTGACTTCTCCCCCGCAACCCCAAAAAACCCTGCAGCAAACATCATACTTTATGGTAAAACACCATACTATATGGTAAAATGTAAAGCATTATTCCCTTTAAAGCCAGGAACAAAATTTGGCATTTTGTCATTGAACGCATTGCGACGTTGTATCAAGGTCCCAGCTAGAGCACCAAGCCAAGAAGAAAGAAGGCACAGCCTTCTATCTATCACAGCCAGAAGATGCAGAGGAACCATGGACAATAGAATACTTCTAACTAATATGAACTAATATCATACCACGTTTTAGAGAAAGATGGGAAAAATAGGAACTCTCCACACAGCTGATGGGAGTGTAAATCTTTTCAGCCACACTAAAGAGCAATTTGGCAAAATCTACTGAAACTGAAGATGCCTGTATCCTACAGACCAGGAATTCCACTTGCTGTGTACCATATGGGCTCAAGGGAACACAGTTAAATATGTTTAATTGGAGCATTTTCATAATAGCAAAAAAACTGGGACTACCTAAATGTCCTACTGAATATCTTGGGTATTCCTTTAACAGAGCAAAACACCGTGAGAGAGAAGGGGTCAGCGAACTTTCCCTTGAAAAGGCCAGACGGTAAATATGTTTGGCTTTGCAGGCCATTTGATCCCCAGCAACTACTCAATTCTGTTGGAGTGTGGAAGCAGCCTTGGGGCCCAAATGAACATGGTTGTGTCCCAATAAAACTTTATTTGCTAAAATAGATCTGGCCTGAGGCCTTGGTTCACGGACTCTTGATCTAAAGCTGTGTCAAAATGGACAAATCTCACAAAGTTACAGGACAGTGTGGTCAGAGCTGTTAAGTGCAGCTGAAAGAACTAGGTCAGCCATGGCCTTGGGGAAGTGGTTACACCTCTCTTTTGTCTGACTAAGCCCCGGATTGAGGCTACAGTTGGGGAGGGGCCCATCCCCCAAATCCCAAGGTCTGTGCTCACTCTTCCTCTTCCCTGACCTGTCAGCAGGACTGATACCCCTTCTTCCAGTCCTCTGATTTCTCTCCCCACCGCTTCCTCCTCTCCCCCATCTCCCTCGAATCCAAAGGTCTGGTCTACTCCAGGTCTCTACTGGAACGCCTAGGAGACATCTCAAATTTAGCTTCCCCTAAATGAACCTATGCTCTTCCTCTAAAATGCGCCCCCATTGTAAACCTTCCCTGTCTCCATCCGTCATCTTTGACGCCTTTCTTTCTTTCACTACCCACACATCTGACCCATGCTCAAACCCTGCTGGCCCACATTTCAAAACAGCTCCAGATGGGCGCCTGGGTGGCTCAGTTGGCTGGGCGACTGCCTTCGGCTCAGGTCATGATCCTGGAGTCCTGGGATCGAGTCCCGCATCGGGCTCCCTGCTCAGCGGGGAGTCTGCTTCTCCCTCGGACCCTCCCCCCTCTCATGCTCTCTCTCTCTCTCTCAAATAAATAAAATCTTAAAAAAAAAAAAAAAAAAACAAGCTTTCACTCTTAAAAAAAAAAAAACAGCTCCAGAATCGGACCAGTTCTCACCACTCCCACCACAACCCCCAGGCCAGAGCCGCCATCACGGCTTGCTTGACCACTGCCAGTAGCTCCCCTCTGGTCTCCTGGCTTTGGTTATGCAAGTCTCCATCTGGTCTCACTACAATGACGGCAGCTTTCCTGTGCACACAGGAGTTGGGTCCGCGGTTTCTGTGCCCCACTCATTCAGAGCAAGAGTCAAAGCTCCAAAGTGGCCCATGAGGCCTGTGCCATCTCCCTTCTTGCTACTCCTGGGGTCTCATCTACCCTCACCCCCTTGGCTTCAGCTACACTGGCCTCCTCGCTATTCTGGGAACCCCAGACATACTTGCGCCCCAGGGCTTTTCTGTACTTGCTGTTCCCTTTGCCAGGAACATTTTTCCCCAAGATCTCTGTGTGGCTCACACTCTCATTTTTCAGGTCTCCTCAGGGAGACTTTCCTAAACGATTTTATTTACTGTTGTGGCCCACTCCAACCACTCCTATCCTCCCTCCCAATGCCTTGCTTAATTTTTTGCCAGAACAGTTATCACCTTCTAATATGCAATGTAATTTTTCTAAGCATTATGCAAGTTTTCAGGTACACGGAACACTGGAAGTCATCGTCCAGTGATCACCAATATACCCACCAGTTCTACACTTAATGCTTGTTCTATTTGCTTTATCATCTGTACATCCATCTCTCCATCTTTTTTACGCATTTCAGAATAAGTCGCAATCCAACATTCATTTATGACAAGAAGAACACTCAACAAAGTGGTTATAGAAGAAACATATGTCAACATAATAAAGGCTACATATATGACAAGCTAACACCTAACATACTCAACAGTAAAAAGTTGAAAGCTTTTCCTGTAAGATTAGGAACAAGACAAGATGAAAGCAGAGAGGGAGACAAACCATAAGAGACTCTTAAGCATAGGAAAGAAGGGTTGCTGAAGGGGAAGTGGGGGGGGATGGGGTAACTGGGTGATGGGCATGAAGGAGGGCACGTGATGGAATGAGCACTGGGTGTTCTATGCAACTGATGAATCACTGAACTCTACCTCTCAAACTAATAATACACTCTATATTAATTAATTGAATTTAAATTTAAAAAAAGGAAACCCCCCCAAAAAAAGATCAGGAATAAGACAAAGATGGCCACTTTTACCACTTTCATTCAACACCATCTTGGAAGTTCTAGCCAGAGCAATTATGCAAGAAATAAAAGGCATCTAAATCAGAAAGGAAGAAGTAAAACTGTCACTATCTGCAGATGACAGGATATTATTTTTTAAAAGAGTTTATTTATTTACTGACAGAGAGAGAGAGAGCACAAGCAGGGGGAGAAGCAAGCAGAGGGAGAGGGAGAAGCAGACTCCCCACTAAGCAGGGAGCCCAATGTGGGGCTCGATCTCAGGACCTGGGATCATGACCTGAGCTGAAGGCAGATGCTTAACTGACTGAGCCACCCAGGCATCCCTGATGACAGGGTATTATATATATAGAAAGCCCCAAAGACTCTACCAAAAAACTGTTAGAACTCATAAATTCAGTAAAGTTGCAAGACACAAAATCAATATATAAAAATCTGTTGTGTTTCGGGGCACCTGGGTGGCTCACTCAGTTAAGCGTCTGCCTTCAGTTCAGGTCATGATCCCAGCATCCTGGGATTGAGCCCTGCATCGGGCTCCCTGCTCCACGGGAAGCCTTCTTCTCCCTCTCCCACTCCCCTGCTTGTGTTCCCTCTCTCACTGTGTCTCTCTCGGTCAAATAAATAAAATCTTTAAAAAAAATCTGTTGTGTTTCTATATGCTAATAATGAACTATAAGAGAAATCAAGAAAACAATCCCATTTAAAATTGCATCAAAAAAGAAAAAAATATGTAGGAATAAATTTAACAAAGGAGGTGAAAGACTTGTATACTAAAAACCATAGGACATTGATGAAAGAAATCGAAGACATGAATAAATGGATATTCTGTACTCATGGATTAGAAAAATTAGTATTAAAAAGGTCTCTATACACAAAGCAATCTACAGATTGAATGCAATCCCTGTTAAAATTCCAATGGCATTTTTCACAGAAATAGAACAAACAATCCTAAGATTTGTATAGAACCACAAAAGATCCTGAATAGCCAAAGCAATCTTGAGAAAGAAGAACAAAGCTGGAGGCATCACACTTCCTGATTTCTTTTTTTTTTTTTTACACTTCCTGATTTCAAACTATATTACAAAGCTACAGTAATCAAAACAGTATGGTATTGGCATTCAAAACACATAGATCAGTGGAGTAGAACAGAGATCCCAGAAATAAGCCCATGCAAATATGGTTAATTTGTAACAAAGAAGCCAAGAATACACAATGGAGGAAAGGACAGTCTCTTTAGTAAATGATAATGGGAAAACTGGACCACTACTTATACTGCAATGAAAACTAATTCAAAATGGATTGGGATGCCTGGGTGGCTCAGTCGGTTGAGCATCTGCCTTTGGCTCAGGTCGTGGTCCCGGGGTCTTGGGATCGAGTCCCGCATCGGGCTCCTTGCTCGGCGGGGAGCCTGCTTCTCCCTCTGCTGCTCTTCCTGCTTGTGCTCTCTCTCGCTATGTCAAATAAATAAATAAAATCTTAAAAAAATTAAAAACAACAACAACAAAAACAAAATGGATTAAAGATTTGAACGTAAGACCTGAAACCATAAAACTATAAGAAAGCATAAGTAGTAAGCTCCTTGACACTGGTCTTGGTGACGATTTTGGGATTTGATACCAAAAGCAAAGGCAACAAAAGCAAAAATAAACAAGTGGGACTGTATCAAGCTAAAGAGCTTCTACACAGCAAAGGAACCATCAACACAATAAAAAGACTACTACCAAATAGAAAATATTTGCAGGACACCTGGGTGGCTCAGTCGTTAAACGTCTGCCTTTGGCTCAGGTCATGATCCCAGGGTCCTGGGATCAAGCCCCACATCGGGCTCCCTGCTCCGCGGGAGTCTGCTTCTCCCTCTGCTCCTACCCCTGCTTGTGTTCTCTCTCACAAATAAAAAAATTTTTTAAAAAAAGAAAATATTTGCAAGTCATATATTTGATAAGGGGCTAATATTCAAAGTATATAAAGAACTCATACAACTCAATAGCAAAAAAACCAAAAACCCCAATCTGATTAAAAAATCATCAGAGGATGTGAATAGACACTTTTCCAAAGAAGATATACAGAAGGCCAATAGACACATGATAAGGGGCTAATATTCAAAGTATATAAAGAACTCATACAACTCAATAGCAAAAAAACCAAAAACCCCAATCTGATTAAAAAATCATCAGAGGATGTGAATAGACACTTTTCCAAAGAAGATATACAAAAGGCCAATAGACACATGACCACTACATGAAAAGATGCTCATCACTAATCAGCAGGGAAATGCAAATCAAAACCACAATGAGATACCACCTCACACCTGACTACCTATCATCAATATAAGAAACAAGTGTTGGCAAGGATGTGGAGAAAAGGGAACACTCGTGTACTATTCGTGGGAAGGTAAATTTGTGCAGCCACTGTGGAAAACAGTATGGAGTTTTCTCAAAAATTAAAAATAGGAATCTAGCAATTCCACCTCTGAGTGTTTATCTGAAGGAAACAAGATCTCTAGAAAAGAAACAACCCTATGTTTATTGCAGCATTATTTACAATAGCCAAGATATGGAAACAACCTAAGTGTCCATTGATAGATGAATAAAGAAAATGTGGGGCGCCTGGGTGGCTTAGTTGGTTAAGCGACTGCCTTCGGCTCAGGTCATGATCCTGGAGTCCCGGGATCGAGTCCCGCATCGGGCTCCCTGCTCAGCGGGGAGTCTGCTTCTTCCTCTGACCCTCTTCCCTCTCGTGCTCTCTATCTCTCATTCTCTCTCTAATAAATAAATAAAATCTTTAAAAAAAAAAAAGAAAGAAAATGTGGCACACACACACAGGAATATTAATCCATAAAAAAGAATGGAATCTTGCCATTTGTGACAACATTGATGGAACATGATCTCACTGATATGTGAAATCTAAAAAAAACAAACAAGCTCATAGATAGAGAACAGATTAATGGTTGCCATAGGCTGGGAAGTAGGGCGGGGCAAAAGAAGTGAAAGGGGTCAAAAGGCACACACTTTCAGTTATAAGTGTCAAGGGGGTGCCACCTGGGTGGCTCAGTTGGTTGGGCGTCTGATTCTTGATTTCAGCTCAGGTCATGATCTCCAGGTCGTGAGATCGAGCCCCATCTCAGTGGGGCAGTGGGGAGGAAGTCAAGGGGATGTAATGTACAGCATGGTGACTAGGATTAGTAATGTATATTTGTGTATATTTGAAAGTTGCTAAAGAGTAGATCTTAAAAGTTCCCATCACAAGAAAAAAATTTTTGTAACTATGTATGCTAATAGTTGTTAACCAAACTTACGGTGATCATCTCATAATATATACAAATGTTCAATCATTATGTTGTACACCAAAAGGTAATATGTTATATGTCAATTATGTCTCAATAGAAAAAAGGGAAAAAAACCAGTAAGTTACAGACATCAGTTCACTTTATCTCTAAACCCTTCACATCCATATCAATGTGTGGTTTTGGTTTTTTTTTTTTTTTTCATTACAGGGAGAAAATTTACATACAACTAAGCACAGATTTTAAGTGTGTGTTTGAGGCATTTTGGCATCTGTGCAACCCAAACTCCTGCAAAGATATAGAACACTACCATCACCTTTTTAGAAAGTTCCCTCTGGCCCCTTCTCAGTCCATTTCCACACTCACCTCCAGACGCAACCACCGTTTGGAGTTTTTCACCATAGATTAGTCTGAGCCGGTCTAGAACTTCATAGAAACATAACAATACAGTACACGCTTTTGTATCTGGCTTCTTTACCTCAGTATAAACATTTTGAGGTTCACGTTGTTGCAAATACCAGTAGACCATTTCTTTATATTGCCGAGTAGTTTCCATTGTATGGATGCACCAGTTTGGTTATCCATTCTCCTACCAGTGGAGACCTGGACTGTCCAGCTTTTGGTGATTGTAATAAAGATAATATGAACATACCTATAACAGTCTGTGTGTGGACATACTCATTTTATTTCACTTGGACAAATATCTAGGAGTGGAATTGCTGGTTTATGGGGTAGGTGTGTGTTTGGTTTTATAAGAAGTTACCAGATCTTTTTCTTTTTCCTTTTTTTAAGATTTTATTTATTTGACAGAGTTAGCGAGAGCAGGGACACAAGCAGGGGGAGTGGGAGAGGGAGAAGCAGGCTTCTCGCGGAGCAGGGAGCCCGGTGCGGGGCTCAATCCCAGGACCCTGGGATCATGACCTGAGCCGAAGGCAGACGCTTAACAACTGAGCCACCCAGGCGCCCCTCCAGATCTTTTTCTAAAGTAGTGGCTTCATTTTAGATTCCTATCAACATTATATGGGAGTTGTAGTAGCTCTGTATCTTTGCCAACATTTGGTGTTGCCAGTTGTTCTAATTTTAGCCACTCTGGTGGGTGTGCAGTGGTATCTCATTGTGGGTCTACATTTAATATGGCATATAATTATTACAAAAATGATTTTATTTCTCCCTCCTACTAACTTTCAAGACCCTTAAGGGCAGCATTTACTGTGTGTTTGGTTCCTGCCCTATCCCCTCTGTCTGTTCCTTTACACAGTGGCAGAAAGATGTGGGTCCAAAGTAGCTTTACCTCTTACTGGAAAACTTTGAGCACATTCTTTCCCCCTGGAGCCTCAATTTCGTCACCCGGAGACGCTCACAGAACCTACCTCTGAGGTCAAGGATCTGTATCAGTGTGTGACCAGGAGGGCATGGGGCTCTGGGGAAACAGGGCCGGGAATCAGATGGACCAACTTTAGTACCCAGTGCTGCGGTATCTTACTTAAGGCAATGAACTCACTTATAAAATGGGCCTCACTTTGGGAGGACCCGGGAGGACGGAGGTCTGAGTCAGGGTCATTATCTCCGAGTGAGGATTGGTTGTTCCTGTTTACAGACTCTAAGTGGAATTTTCCAAAGACTGGAGGGAATGCAACCCGCCCAGGGGTCCCCAGACCTCTGGCTGGGGCTGCCCTACCCTCACTCCTCGAAGTCTCTCTGGCTTCACTGGGAAGTATAGGCCATGACCACCAGCCCCACTGCCCGCATGGGGCCTCGCTCCCTCCGACCCCTCCTTTCCCTCTAGCCGGGGGCGTGCTCAGCTCTCACCCTCCGTCCCTCCCTGAATGCTGGGGCCGGCGTCGCTCCTCCCCACCCTCCCCTCCTCTGTCCTCACCCCCCCGCCCTCCCATACACTGGCCTTCAGAGCTGGCCAGTCCCCTGGAGAGGTTGCCTCCCATCGGCCTTTCCAGGCTCTGGCTGCACCCAGGAGATCTCATCCTGCCATGGCCCTCATCTCTCCTCAGCCCGCTCAAGTCATCCTGGGTCACGTTCCCGTTCACACCCATCAGTGCCTTCAACGTGACAGCGGCTCCCAGATCCCTACTTCCAGCCCTGATTTTCCCCCAGGGCCTCAGGTCTGGGTCCTGCCTCCTGAGCAAAGGTTGCCTCAGGATGTTGAGGCTTCTCAGCTTCAACACGTCCGAGAGCAGCCACCATCTTCCCCAGGACCCGCGCCCCCTGCTTACCCCCACCTGCCCTCACAGCCCATCACCCCGGCCTGACCGGGTCTCAGCCCGGGCTCTCCCCTTCAGTCACCGATCCAGTCACTCTCTGAATCCTCCCAGACCCCTCTGTCCCGTCCCGACCCTCCCCGCTGTCACTCCGCCAGGTCAGCGTGGCCCCCCACTTCGCGGGTCTCAGCCTCGACCGCACACTTCCCCACCGGCCTTGGAACACCACCCCCCGGTGGTGGTGGAGAGATCACTCCCTCCTGCGGGCTCACGCTCCACAGCCCACCCCAATTACCATTTCCCACAGCCCGGAACTCCCCCATTCTGCTGAACACCCCAGTCCTGGTGGAAGCCCCCGAGAGCGCGCAGCACCGCCGCGCCCCTGCGGACGCGACACTGTTGACCGCAGCACCGCTCGGCTGGGCCCTGCCCAACCAGCCCGCCACGCTGCCCCGGGCGGCTCCGGCCCTCCGCCCTCGCGGCCCCCTGCGCCCTCGCCCTCGCCCTGCCTCCTCTCGGGGGGCCGTGCACTAGCTGCCCCCGTTCTTGCCTAAGCCAGCCCTCCCCCGGGGCCCTGGGGCCACCCTTCTCCCGGAGGCCCCTCCGCGTCCCTCACCAGCAAACAGACCTGTTCTGGGAACTCACACACCCCTCCTCCGCTCCCTTCCCACCCCACTGCTATGACCACTCTCTCCTTGAAGTTCCTTCTCTCGGCTTCTGTGGGGAGACTGCGGACTGTTGCCCCCCACCCCAACACACACACACAGCTATGGCGCTTCTCCCCCCTTGGAACAGAACCCCGAATGTCTCGTAGGGCAGCCGCACACCCAGCCCAATTTCCCAGCTTCCGCTGCAGTTAAGAGTGACAAGATGACAAAACTTTTGTCCATAAAACATAAGTGTTGCGGGACAAGATCATCCTACCGGACATGGTGGGCGTCTACAACAGCAAGACCTTCGACCAGGTGGGACTCAGGCCCGAGATGACCGGTGGCCACCTACAGTCCTGTGAAGCACGCTGGCCTGGCCTGGGGGCCATCCCTTCCTCCTGCTTCAAAACCCTCAAGTAGCCTGCTTGGTTGTTGTAAGGGCATAGAGTGCTCTTGGGGGGGGCGGGGGGAGGGTGGAAAGTGCTATGTGGGGGCTTCTGGGAACTCTCCTTAAAGGGAAAGAGTACATCCTTGTGTACCCCATCCTCCCTCAGCTGCCTGAAACTTGAGTGTAATGGCTGGGGCTCTAGCAGCTATCTTGGATCACAAGGACAAAGGTTATACATACCCTGGGGATGGTGGAGCTGAAAGCTGAAAAGAGCCTGGGTCCCTGACGACTTTGTGGAGTCACCATTCCAACCCTGGACTACTGACTAGATAAATTTTTATCTTGTTTAAGCCACAGTTATTTTGAGTTTTCTGCAGCTGAACTAAATCCTAATTGAAAGAGCTTTTGTCTCAAATGAGTCTCCTAGCCTCCCTCCCTTCTCATTCTCTGCTAGTGTCTGCTCCTGGAGCAGACCTCCAGAGGTGAAGTATCCCTGGTGATGCCTTCAGACCCTTCCTCTCTCCTTTCGCTCCCTCTTTCACTCTGGTGAATTCACGTAAAGCCCTTGGCTTTAATCACAGGCTTACGGTCCCAAGTCTGTATGTCCAGCACAGAATTGTGTATTCAACAGTGTGTGCAACATATCAGACACACTGATATCTAATAGGCCCAGATTAAGTAGGCCATTTCAAAATTGTTCTCGGCCCCTCCAAAATTGCTCCCCATCTCAATGAGTGGCAGCACCTGGTTGCTCAAGCAAGCACCTAGGAGTCCCCTGGAGGTCTCATTCCTTCCCTCCCACCAGTTCAGCAAGTTCTGATGCTCTCCTTGGGAATCCCCCTCCTACACCTGCCCCCAGCAAGGACCCCAAGTTAATCCTCTCACCCAGGCCACCATCATTGCTCACCTGGCTGACTGGGCTCCGGTTTCCACTCAGGTCCTGCATTCTCCACAGAGCCACCAGAATGCAAAATATGTGTACACTTTTATTTTATTAATATTTTATTTATTTATGTGACAGAGAGAGACACAGCGAGAGAGGGAACACAAGCAGGGGGAGTGGGAGAGGGAGAAGCAGGCTTCCCGCCGAGCAGGGAGCCTGATGTGGGGCTCGATCCCAGGAACCTGGGATCA